>NC_057397.1:30343248-30659492 GCF_019320065.1 Cervus canadensis | reverse complement strand
ATACCTAAAACTCAAGCATAACAATTTAATTTGGTATTAAATTACATATGAAAATATAATGCCAGGTATAGAGTAAAAAGGGCTTCCCGGGTGGCACTAGTGGTAAAGAATCCACCTACCAATGCAGGAGACTTAAGAGTCTTCGGTTCAATCCCTGGATCAGGAAGATCCCCTGGAGTTGGAAATGGCAACCCACTCCAGTATTCTTGCCTGGAGAATCCCAGGGACAGAGGAGCCTGGAAGGCTAGAGTCCATGGGGTCGCAAAGAGTTGGACATGACTGAAGAGACTTAGCATGCACACATGCAGAGTTAAAAAAAAAAAAAAAAAAAAACACTCAAAAGACAAGTACTGGGGATAATATGTAATCTGACAAAAATGTTGTCAGGTAAACCAGCGTTTCTTTTTTAAAAGTGTGGGCAATGATTGCAATGTGCGTTAAATGTAATGCATAAATTGTACATCATTTATATGATGATTTTAAAAAATGATTATATCATTATTTTCAAGATTTGAACCTACTCGTAATAGATTTAATAATAAATTAAGACAAGCTACTTCCCTCTTCTGACTTCTAAATTTGTATGTTGCATTTTAAAAAGTCACACTTAACCTACAGAAGTTGATTTAAATTTTAGGCCAGCCCTGTGACACAGTATCGACTATGTTTTCCAGATATTCAAGGAGGCATAAAGAGGCTATATAAGTTGCCAACATTACACTGTTTGTACATGTCAGTACCAAGACTTTAACCAAGGTTATTGGGCCTCTAAACCCATGGTCTGTACCACACACTTCACCCCACTGACCCCATGCGGGAGGCAGAGCTGCTGGCGAGTGGTCACAGAGAGATGCAAAGGGTGTGACCCAGCAGTTCCGGAATTTTATTTTATTTTTTTATTTTTTATTTTTTTTTAATATTTTCAATATTTATTAACTAGCTGAATTTCACTTTTTGTGAATTGTCTATAACCTTTTTTCATTTTTTTTTTTTTTGTCATACATTGATATGAATCAGCCATAGATTTACACGTATTCCCCATCCCGATCCCCCCTCCCACCTCCCTCTCCACCCGATTCCTCTGGGTCTTTCCAGTGCACCAGGCCCGAGCACTTGTCTCATGCATCCCACCTGGGCTGGTGATCTGTTTCACCACAGATAGTATACATGCTGTTCTTTTGAAACATCCCACCCTCACCTTCTCCCACAGAGTTCAAAAGTCTGTTCTGTATTTCTGTGACTCTTTTTCTGTTTTGCATATAGGGTTATCGTTACCATCTTTCTAAATTCCATATATATGTGTTAGTATGCTGTAATGTTCTTTATCTTTCTGGCTTACTTCACTCTGTATAAAAACATGCAAGAGTTAAAAAAGTTTAGACTCTGTCATGACGTTTTGCTGTGGGTATGTTCCATGGCAAGATGGTTCGGAAAATTTTGACAAGTGCCTTCCTTGCCTCCCAGCTCCATGGTGGCTCTTGATTTACCAAGCGATGCATTTGACTTCGACGATGCTCTGCTGAAGCTGCTTTAGTTCCTTTTATCTATCATCTCCATCTCCTCAGCTATACTCATCTCCCTCAAACATCCCTAGACATCCCTTAATGTTTATAACCTGTTTCTCTCCTTGCATTTACTACCAGCCTCCTTGAATAGCTTTTCCATCCATCTTCATCTCCTCGGCTTCCAGTCAGGTCATGTCTTCCAACTCCTTCTTAAGCTTCTGCTCATGCATGTTCCTGAAGCCAAAACTTCAGTGACGTTCTAATTGCCAAATCCAGCTGTCTCTTCAGTCTTCACACGACCTACTTCTGTAAAGCTCTGAGAGTTGAAAGGAACCTTTCTTCTGGGAACTAGATCTTTCCTTGGCTTTCAAGAGATCACTTGACCCCAGTTCTTTGTTTCAACCCTTGACAACTCAATCCAAGTTACCAGGGCACTGTACATCCTATTACATCCTACATCCTATTCTTGGTTAGGATGTTTTCTTCCTTGAATTGCTTCCCCTTTGTCATCTCATCTACCTGATGGCTTCAACATACATAATTAGTTACCTTCTCCATCTCTGATCTCCACATTCTAATCTTCAAAAATTATAGCAGACTTTGAACTCAGCAAGTTGAAAACAAAATTCACTTTTCTCCTCCCCACGCTGTTCTGCCCCTTGCACTTCAAGTTAATGCCTCTCCCCACTCTGTCTTCAAACTAGAAACCATTCTAATATTATATTGTCCATTCTACTTAAGCTTCCACTTCTGAGTGAACATAAATGTTAGTGGTTCTACCCAAGAAATGTCTCTTGTGTTTTGATGTTTTATGGTTTGATTTTTTTTTTTTTAGAGTTTTGTTTGGGTTTAGTTTTTTTTATCTTCATCATTGTTTCTACCTTAGATCAGACATTCCACCGTTCTTACCTGGACCACTGAAATGTTTGAAACTCCTAACAGGTAACTAGACTTCAATCTTCGTTCCTCAACTCTGCTGATAGAATTCTCTTGCTAAGAAACAAAGCTAATCTCAATAAAGCCTACTCATATCAATGTTATCAAATTATAATACAGCATAATCATGCAAATGAAGCCTTAAGACTAAAGACACATCCCTCTCCACATCCCCCTAGACAGTAAGTCAGTTCTGGTCACATGATTAACACTCCAAATATCAGAACTATGCAAGAGCCCCATTTAATTCATGGTATGTTTCCTACTGTAATTACGGTAAAGAGTCACAACAGCTTAAGCGCTACTTCCTGACGCCATCCTCAAGAATACACCTTCAGGCTAACGACTCGAAAAAAAGAACCCAGTCAAGCCAGCCCGGGAGTAGGGTCCAGCCAGGAGGATCAACAGGAGCTGTCTTAAGGTTTAGGATGAAAATAGGGCAGGGTCTGCAGACCTGGAGAGCAAGATCACTTTGGTAGGAGCAGAAACCTGTGTTACACAAGCTAGACTATGTTTATGTTTTGTGTCGTTTCCGGGATTACTGGTCTGTGCACTCCCTCAGTAAACAGTAACAACTTTTGGAAGTTTATAAACTGTCCCAGATTAAGAGGAGCAAGAAAACACCTTCTCTGCATTCTTGTGTGAACAGCCAAAGAAGCAGCGTAAGCTAAAGGCCAATGTGTTAGTCGCTCAGTCGTGTCCGACTCTTTACGACCCCATGGACTGTAGCCCGCCAGGCTCCTCTGTCCATGGGATTCTCCAGGCAAGAATACTGGAGTGGGCTGTCATTTCCTTCTCTGGGAGATCCTCCCTACCCAGGGGTCGACCCCAGGTCTCCCAGATGGCAGGCAGATTCTTTACCATCTGAGGCACCAGGGGAGCCAGAGGGCCAGGGAGGTGGCAGAAATAAAGAACAAGAGGAAGGAGTCCCAAGGCCAAATTCAAAGACATAGATTCAGGGAATCTTGGCCTGGCAACTTCTTCCCACAAGTGACCCCTCCCCACTGCCAACCTTGGAGGCCCTGGACTTATTATCAACAAGGGAGCAAGCCCCACACAACTGACTTCTCACTGTCTTTAACTGAAGTCATAATTTTTAAGAATGGAACACTTCTCAAACCGGTCTGAACATACCTCATCTCTTCCCAATACTCAAAAAGCATACAGGACTTCTTATCCCCATTAGTTAAGACTCTTTCAGCACGAGAGCATGCCAAGCCACGCCAGCAGCACCCGCTGCCTGCCATACCACGGTTAGCCTCAATGTGTTTTACTAATTCAGGATGGACACATTTCTTCCAAGTCTGGCGCGTTCCTCCTCATCCTTCAGGAGCCAGCTCTGTTATCACCTCTTACCCACCCTTCCCCTGACCCCAGGCTGAGGGAACCCCTTGTGCCTACCTGCCTTACTACTTGGCTTGGCTTACTTGGCTTACTACTCTACCACTTCAGCTCCCAGATGGCACTGTGATTACCTGAATACTGAGGGTTCAGCCTGCAATATATAATGCTGAGGGGCACACAGGTCCACGCAAAACATAAGCCTATGCATTATTATGTAATGAACCAATTTACCTTCACCTCAAAATGCTGCATCATGACTGAGACCCATTCAAACCATTTTGTTTGCCTTTGCTTCATCTGTCTATTTGTTTTCTTGAGTACCTGCTGTTTACAAAGCACCACGATGAGCTCAAGTAAAGCACACAGAGGAAGTAAAGGTGCCATCTCTGCTCTCTCCGGGTTTCCCACCCAGATGAGGGGTTTTTCTAACTGCTTTAGCAAAAACACAAATCAGAAGACAGTGGGGCCACATGAGGAGGTGCCAGGGTGGAGAGCCTAAAGCCACACAATTCAACTCCCTGGATCCTCTCCAAGGGCTCCTGAAGCCCAACCCCAGAAGCCTGGAGCTCTCAGGAGCACCATGTGAAAGAGCCAAGGGCTTTCCAGGTGGTGCAGTGGTAAAGTATCCGCCTGCCAATGCAGGAGATGCAAGAGACGCAGGTTCGATCCTGGTTTGGAAAGATCCCCTGGAGGAGGAAATGGCAGCCCACTCTTGTATTCTTGCCTGGAAAATTCCATGGACAGAGGAGCCTGGCAGGCTACAGTCCATTGGGTTACAAGGAGTAGGACACAACTGGGCACAAGAGATTCACGTATAATAAGCCAAATCGGATGAGAAACACACAGTTGCTCAGTATAAACTGTAAAGCACCACACTAACTCTGACTGTTGTTACATAGACTGCAACCTGTCACTGTCTTAAAATCAAGATTACCAGGGGAAGGACCAAACTGACCAAAGGGAAACACAGAGAAAGAGGAAGCAGAGACTCAGACACAGAAAAAAGGCAGAGGAGAACATAACAGACACACAAATCAGATACTCACCTTGACCAAAATCTGAGGCTCTGTATAGCAATGAGAGACAGGACTCAGATTCTGGGGTATCTGAGGGCAAAGCCTGGACAGGTAACAAATTTCAGAATCTTTTGTTTATGAAAAGATATACAGCTGAACTCAGAGTCTGTGTCTTAATGTTCCAACAATGGGAAATAACTGTGCTTTCTGATTAGCCAGGTACAATCCCAGTATACATCTGCTTCCCTGTGTAATTATTAATAGCAGGCCCCTGCGTCCTCAGAAGTGTCCCAGTTTAAACAAAAATTATATGATCACCCTGCCTCAATGCCACCTGCCACAGTGAAACGTATTGACACGATTTTCCAGGCCCAGTGCAAAATTCAAACGTGAGGCCTTTTATTCAAAAGGAAAGAAAAAAAAAAGTGCTATTAAGGATACTGAAGGGTTTCCCTAGTTGCTCAGTGGTAAAGAATCCACCTGCTAATGAAGGAAACTGGGGTCATGCCTGGCCCCGGAAGATCCCACATGCCGTAGAGCAACTAAGCCCCTGGGCCACAACTGCTGAGCCTGTGCTCGAGAGCCCAGAAGTCACAACTACTGAAGCCTCTGTGCCCTGGAGCCCATGCTCTGCAACAAGAGAAGCCACCGCAGTGAGAAGCCCTCACACCGCAACTAGAGAGTAGCCTCCACTCTCTGAAAATAGAGAAAAGCCCAAGCAGCAACAAACACCCATAAACAAATAAATAAATAAAATTTTAAAGTTTTATTGAAGTCTGAAGCTGTATTTTTTTCTTTCGTGTATCTGTTCCGCTCACATCCCATCGTCCCACTGGATTTCACGTGCAAAGCACAACGTCCAAGATAAAATTAGTAAGAATTTCAAGACATTGATGGCACAGCATCAAACTAAGCTTGAGGTCCTTCAGACTTGGCAGCCCTGTGTGACCGTATAAGACACACCCTTGAAATCGACCCTGGTCTGTCCTTTCTCCAGGAAACCAGTTACAACCTACTATTGTCCAGACTCTGGACATCAAACACTGGATATTAGGTCTATAAAAGCATTTTCTTCTAGAAATGTTTTAGAGTATTCCTAATGAAGCCTAGACTTTCATTTCCCAAGCAAAACAAGAACAGAAGTTCAAACAAATTGTCACTCTCTACCATTTTACCTAAGATCTAAAAATAATCAATTCCAATAATATAATCTATCCAAGGACCCAAATGAAAATTTAGACTGCAATGGATTTAAATAACACTGCTACAATGTCCTTAATACCTTGATACCTGATTTAAATAGTTTCACTTTTAAATGCAGACACTACATTTTTAACTTAAAGCTTCTTGTTACATAATACATATGTGCCTGAGTGAAACCTAACTTCCACCATCTATACAGACCAAATGGGAAAAAAACTCAGGAATTTAGGGATGATTGAGGAACTGTCCTTAAAAGTGGGGCAGGAGGTTTAGAAGACAAATTCAGTAATTCATCCATTCATTCGTGCAGTAAGCATTTATTGAGTACTTACGATGTCACAAGTACCGCACAAAAGTCTAGGGAAACAGGTGAGTAAAATGTGGCCCTGTCCTCAAGAAGCTTGCATTCTAGAACAATGAGCCAAAGCTAGTCAGATACCTGCCCAAGCTTGTTCTGGCTCCATGGAAGAAGTGACTACAGAGAAGAGTGGGTACTGAACAGTGAGCACTCTAGCCCAGGCAAGATGGAGGGACGGAGTCATGAAAGTTTTACTGAAGGTGATGAAGAGTCTTGAAAGCCTAGTAGGAAGCCAGCAGGTTGCTAAGGGTTAGGGAGGAGCAGAACAAGAAGACTGAAGCAACCCATGGGAAGAGGGCACCCCTCAAATGACAGCAGCAAGCTTCAAGTTCAGAGCCTTGTTCAGACAAGAAGTGTGTGCCTGGGTGGCTACTGGAGAGAAGGTGCATATAGATCATACAGACTGATAAAACCGGCAGATGAAAAAGGCAATGTTCACGGACTATCTGGGGGTGGGAAGAAGTGTTGGTGGGGAAGGTGGGGGAGGGGGGAGGTGCTCTGTCCTTAAAAGGCCAAGGGTGGGAAAGAAAAAGAGAAACCATCTTATTAAAAAAAGTTTCCCCTCAGGCTATATGATCACTTAATCCAGAGAAATAACACAATTTGCTTGCTCCTTTATGGCTGTGTAAGTAAAAATATGTTCTCAGGAAAACTAAAAATACGTTTTTCATCTCTGTAATAAAGATCAGAATTACCCTCACCCATGCTGATGGGCTGAAGTTTTGACAGAAATCAAAAACAATGACTAATGAACAAATATTTAAATTTGAATTGGAAATTCATTAGCAAATGTTTGCAACAAATTTACCACTGCACTTATTTAATACTACAGCTATTTAAAGATAAAAAAAAAAACTTCTTTTGTCTGTATTTCTGACCATTCCCTAAGGATGGATTCCTAGAACAGGAATTACCAGGCCAAAGGGTTTGAATATTTTTAAAGCTCTTGGTGTGTATCAGTTAGGATAAAATTAAAACTAGATTGGCTAACCAACTGAAGGTAATCACATAAAACAGATGACGAATTAAACGCTGCTACAAATAATACCCCCCCAAAAAATCTAATGATATATTATAGGTAGATCTTAAATTTTCAATGTTTATAAAACCAAAAGGAAGCCAGAGTAGACTTCTGTTTAGGCAGACTTTCGGGCCAATTAGTGTTGGTGTGTGTGTGAACATGTACATGAAAACAGCAAATAAAGAAAAGGAAAAGTGGAAGAGTTCATGATTTATAAATGAGATAAAAATAATGAATCATAAAATGATCGACTAACAGTAAAATGCAATCTATTTTATACCTCCCATAATTTCTTACCTAACTCTACATAGAATTATATTATCATTTTAAGTAATCAGGTGTTAAGACTAGAGGAAAAACTGTTATTTTAAATAAAAATCAACACATTGGTTTTTAAGGTAGGTTACGTTAGCTATTTTTGTAAACTAGGAGTGTTTTGCTCAATACTATTCCCCTATACCTCCAGAAAGACGTTCCTAAGGCAACTTGAAAAGTTACTCAGATTCTTCGAAAGTCAAAGAACTTGTTCACCAACAAAGTTTCATGAAAGTCAAATCTGAAGCTGTGAAAAATCAAGTTTGCTTTAAAAACATTCTTTTTCGACAATGACGCATGGAAGTGTACAAAAATCCTACTTATCACCAATTACCAGTATATTTGCAAATATCCACACTTTTCCAAAGAATATGGCCCCTGGAGGCTCAAGTATATCGATTTTAATTTGAGAAGTGAACCAGAAGCCAGGCAGTGCGTCTCACCCCAAGAACTGAATTTCCACTATCACGATTATCAGCAGATAGTGTACCTCTCTCAGAACACTGCGCAGGAAGTTTGGCCTTTGCAGACCAAGGGGAATGGAATAGGGTGGTGGAAAGAGGAGGTTAGAAGATTGAGGGAGATTTTCGCAAAGGCTAAAGGTCCTCTGTGTCTGAATGATGCTCTCCTGCGCGTCTCGGTGGAGAGGAGCCTACCCTCAAATTCTGTGTCTCTGCAGCAGCGAACAGAGAAATATTCAGCTTCTGAGTGATGTCTAAGAAGTTTCTTTCACTGAGTTTTGCCCCTCCTGGCTCTAAAATGAATGAAACATTTTCAGAGCACACACTTCCAATGAGTCAAGCTGAAACTCCGAAACAAAGTTCCTGCCAGTTTCAAGAAATCCTGAAGTCGCTGGATGGGAGATTTATTACACCGCTTCCCTGGGCTCAGTGCGAACAGGGGACCCAAGAGCTGAACTCACGGGGGTGGGGATTTAAACCCCGGGTTGGGGGGTGGAGGGAGGAGACAGGAGGACTAGGATGGCGGTGAGCAGTTCCTGTGGCTTTAATATCCCACAGCTGCTGGAGATCATAACCCCGCTGCTCTCTGTGCGCGCCCCCGCCCCGCCCCCCCCCAAAGATTATTATAACTAAAGAGACTTCACTGCCGTGTGTCCTGAATAATGAACTCAAGTTCCATAAGAATCAAGGATTAAAAACAAACAAAAACTAAATGTACATGAACGTAGCAGCTAGACTTGAATCACCTAGCCAAGCGTCTTCAAAGAAAATCCAAACCGCCACCCCCCCGCCCCCCGCCCCAGAGAGGAAGAGAAGGGGGGAGAAAAATCACAACGCACTCGAGCAGACCAGGGAGTGGGTAGAGGTGAGAGAGGGGAGATAGAGCAGCAGAGATTCCCCGAACAAGAACCTTCTCCCACGCGAGCTAACTTTTGGCCCCGGCGCGTCCGGAGGTATGCAGCATCCCCCAGCCGGGGGCCCCAGCGTGGGCGCGCACACTGGGGCGCCCGCGACGCCCGGACGGGTACCCAGGTGCCCACAGACAATGCCGCCCGCGCGCGCCGCTCACCGACACCAGGAACTCCAGCGTGCCCACGTAGTCGCGCTCGGTCTTCTGCAGCTCGCTGAGCACGCACACGCGCAGCCGGAGCTGCTTCTCCAGGTCCCGGGCGCTCTCGGCGCGCCCGTCCCCGCGACCCTCGTCGCTCATGGTGGGCGCCCGGCCGCGCGCCCGCCGCTGCCCCGGGTCCCGCGCGCCCGCCGGGGAAAGTGGCCGCCTCCGCCGGATCCGCTGTGGGACGGGCGACTTTACGTGCGGCGGAGAGGCGGGGGGCGCGGGGAGAAGGAGGGGGCGCCGGGCGCGGGAGGCAGGGGGAGCTCAACAGAGGCCGCTCCCGGGGGGCCCGGGGACCTGCGCGCCGCGCCCGGCGCGGCTCTGGCCTCACACGGCCCGGGCTGGAGGGGAGGCGGCTCCGGCAGCCCTGGCGGTGACTTGGACATTAATCAAATGCTTTGTATCCATGTGACTCCGACCCTTTACCCTTCGCCAAATCTCAGGAAAAAGGAAGCACAACCCTGGGGAAGTGTGTTGCGTGCCAGCTAACTAAACACACACACGCGCTCACACACACACACACACGCACACACACAGTCAGCACTGGAGATGGAACTCATTGGAGATTCCCAAACCCAGGAGGACGGACTCCACAAGACACAGCTCGAGGGTTTGCTCCCCTGACTCGCGCCTATTGTTTAGCGTTAATGTGTTTTGTACAAATCCTGAAAGCAAAGAAACAAGTCCCCACGGTTACATAACTGGATGGGAACAAAAACAACCGTGGTATTGACCCTCCGGTCTTTGAAAAGAAACACATTGATGGGGGTTTTATTCAGGCACAAAACAGGTTTGCTTTCAACTACCCCGCCCCAACCCCCAACCGAGACTATTTCACCAGGCGGATACCCTCTTGCCTGCACTGGGGAAGTTAATTAACATAATAAATGAAGACGCTACGGGAAAGTGACAGCTTGGCCCATACAATAAACTCCAGATACAATAAGTATCGTCCTGGCACCGTAGTGTTTTGGAGGGAGAGCTTTTGCATGTCTATAACTCTTTTTCAACGTGAGGAGAGAATGTAAATTCAACCAGAGGCAAGAATATTTGTGCCAGTTTTGTTTCTGAGTTGCTATGATTTATGACAGTGTCACTAATTGAAAAGACAAAGCTGTTATTGACTGCTCATCAAAAGATATACAGACATAGTTACAGATCCATAAATGTAGGTACAGATGTAGACATAGGTTCTTAGGATTTGAAAATGGACAGAACCACAGAGCCTGTCCTGATTTTAATGTTTCTGTTTATTGCCTTTTCTCATTTAGAACCAGAGCCAGGTCCTAATGAGCAATTAATTTAACAAGCAACCAAACAATCCATATGTATTTTTGGTCTTCATACTATCCATGTACATCTTTTAGAGTCATTTTTTCCCACTTTGAACAACTTTAAACAGTTCACCCTAGTGATATTTAAATAAACCACGGAGCAAATGGTTTTGATGCAAGAAAGTGGCACGTTCATCTGTTCCAACAGTTGAAAGCATTAACAAAACAAAAAATTAAGATATCTTTCCCATTTTTAATGTAATTATTTACGTTTAAATAATTATCATGTTTCCAGATGATATCTTTTCATAGCATGGTTTGTGATAAATCACTATACACTTCTGTAATGAAATCTAGAGGGATTGTACTTTTCTTATACTAAGGGCACAGTTTTTGTTTTTTTTTTTTTTCACAGTTTTTGAATGATGTATGAGGAGCTGATGGATAAGATGCAATTTTCCTCTTTCTTTTGCACACGGCTGTTTAGAGCAGAGGACAAGTAAGTAAATATCTTCACACCCTATGGCAGAAGAACAAAGGACCAGGCACATTAAAGAGCAGACCCCACAGTGCCTGGTAAACAATAAACAAAAGGAACAGAGCGGAAGACTTAGGAAACACACACCCCATAATGAATGGGAAAATCAAATAGGATTGAACCTTTTCACAATGTACTCCAAGCAGCAAGGAATGAATGCATTTCCTCCTCCCCCAGTCAGGAGCCTTCTCTAACGTAAAAAGTAAGTAAATAAATCATGCTTTCCATCAGGTGTTCGTCTAGATAAAATAATATTTCGTTCTTACCGACTGTCCCCAATTGAAGAACTGTGTATGCAATTTTCTTCCATCAGAAAAGGTCTGTACAAAACCCACAAAAGAATGTGTTGAAAAAAAGGCAATGGAATCTAGCAAGGAAACAGTTGTTTAAATGTGCAGATTCGGATTTCTCTCAGAAGTGCTCATGTAGAAATTAAGATACTAATAGTTTCTGTTCACTCCGCAACATCATTCATAATTAATGAACAGCTTCAGGACACCACGTAGTGCCTTCTGCCAGGCACCTCCGTCTTCTGTAGCCCTGGCTGGAGTTCTTAATTCCTCATCAAAGACTTAAGAGCATAAGAAAACAGAGTTGGAGTATCTGGAAACCTTCACTTTGATGGTAAATAAGGTCTTTCACAAACTCTGAATGTGTTGTATCCTTCCCCGCTTCCTCTATTGAAACTCTGGGCACTGTTTGCCAGGAAAAGAAGAGCAACAACCAAGATGATGGGCAGGGTCCAGCTTTTCCCCAAAATACTAATGAGGTTGAAGCATACCATAAAAAGGAGATAGTAGAAAATAAGATTGAGAAAAGAGGTTGAGTATAAACTAGCTCAGCCATAACATTCATTTCATATGCATGAATTGGTGTGGTTCAAAGAGTCAAAGCCTGGTGCACAGTAGGCTTCTTTTGGTCAGGCCCAGAGTGGGACAACTCCTGGACTGAAAGACGGAAAATCCAAGGCCATCTTTTTGCAAGAAGAGCATTTCCCTGGTCATATTTCAGGCATAGATTATTTTAGCTTCCTTGCCCTTTCAATACTGGTATTGACCCAGGTAAAGTAATAGATCAGATTTGATGCTGAAGTTCAGTAAAAGATAATAGCACTGAAAAAAAAAAAAAAAGATTGCTTGATTGCCTGGCAATCATGTTAAATTGAGACTTCTTAGCATCAGACTATTTTTTTATTTACAAGTCCCAGGTGGCGCTAGTGGTAAAGAACCTGCCTGCCAATGCAAGAGACATAAGAGATGCTGGCTCAATCCCTGGGTTAGGAAGATCCCCTGGAGACAGAAATGGCAACCCACTCCAGTATTCTTGCCAGGAGAATCCCATGGACAGAGGAGCCTGGTGGGCAAAGTCCATAGGGTCACAAAGAGTCAGACACGACTGCAGAGACTTAGCACACAAACTTGATTCTGGCATTTCCTTTACTACTATGGCTTCTAAGAGACTATACATTATGCAACTATAAAAATTTCATAGACACATTGAAGCTATAGTAATGTACAATTGAGTCTTGAACAAGAGGTCATTCTAAAAATATTAATTTAGTTTATACTTCATACTTAATCCCTCAGTTACTTCAACTTAAGTTTGGTGGCGATTTAGTCATCATAAACATAGGGTATACTGGAGCATGTAGTTAATTCTGTCACTGATACAAATATTTTAGGCAAATGTATTGCCTAAAAGGACAAAATACGGTTTTCATAAGCCATATTTTATTTTAGAAACTGATTATGGCAAAGCAAACTAAACAAATGCTCGGATAGGATTACTTTAGCAAGATTCTAAAGTTCCTTCTTTAATTTATTTTTTAATTGGAGGGAAATTGCTTTACAGTGTTGTGTTGGCTTCTGCTGTACAACACAAATCAGTCATACTGTTATATATATATATGTATATCCCCTCCCCCTCGAGCTTCTCTTCTCTCTCCCATCTCACCTTCTACTAGCTTGGTTAGCCCCAATTCTTCCTCATAGCCATAATCTATCAATAACATGTAATATATAATCACTTTCCAATTATGGAAACTTAGTGGAACAACAGACTGGTTCCAAATAGGAAAAGGAGTTTGTCAAGTATTGTCACCCTGCTTATTCAACTTATATGCAGAGTACATCATGAGAAACACTGGGCTGGAAGAAGCACAAGCTGGAATCAAGATTGCTGGGAGAAATATCAATAACCTCAGATATGCAGATGACACCACCCTTATGGCAGAAAGTGAAGACGAACTAAAGAGCCTCTAGATGAAAGTGAAAGAGGAGAGTGAAAAAGTTGGCTTAAAGCTCAACATTCAGAAAACTAAGATCATGGCATCTGGTCCCATCACCTCTTGGCAAATAGATGGAGAAACAGTGGAAATAGTGGCTGGCTTTATTTTTGGGGGGGCTCCAAAATCACTGCAGATGGTGACTTCAGCCATGAAATTAAAAGATGCTTACTCCTTGGAAGGAAAGTTATGACCAACCTAGACAGCATATAGCAAAGCAGAGACATTACTTTGTCAACAAAGGTCCATCTAGTCAAGGCTATGGTTTTTCCAGTGGTCATGTATGGATGCGAGAGTTGGACTATAAAGAAAACTGAGCGCCAAAGAATTGATGCTTTCGAACTGTGGTGCTGGAGAAGACTCTTGAGAGTCCCTCGGACTGCAAGGAGATCCAACCGGTCCATCCTAAAGGAGATCAGTCCTGGGTGTTCACTGGTAGGACTGATGTTGAAGCTGAAACTCCAATACTTTGGCCACCTGATGCAAAAAGCTGACTCATCTGAAAAGACCCTGATGCTGGGAAAGATTGAGGGCAGGAGGAGAAGGGGACGACAGAGAATGAGATGGTTGGATGGCATCACCAACTCAGTGGACATGGGTTTGGATGGACTCCAGGAGTTGGTGATGGACAGGGAGGCCTGGTGTGCTGTGGTTCATGGGGTCGCAAAGAGTCGGACACGACTGAGCGACTGAACTGAACTGAATCTACAGCTATCCTTGGAAAATGAGCAACTAGTTTCTATGATTGGCCTCCAAATGAGATCACTGTTAGAGTGTACTATCTGCCTGCTATCCTATGACTTCCTATCACTTCCTTTAAAAAATCCTCCCCATGGACTTCCCTGGCAGTCCAATAGTTAAGCCTTCTTCACCTTCCAGTGCAGAGGGTGTGGGTTCCATCCCTGGTTGGGGGACTAAGATCCGATGTGCCTCGTGGCCACAAAACCAAAACATAAAACAGAAGCAATGTTATAACAGATTTAATAAAGACTTTAAAAATGATCCACATAAAACAAAACCTTAAAAAAAATCCTCCCAATTTCACATACCTCAGGCTACACCCCACTTTCTTCCTCCCCATAAAAATTTCTAAAGAGTTCTACTTATTGCTGGGGGTAAGCAGACTAGTGCCCAGCCCCCGCAAATACTCAGGTTCTAATCCACAGAATTATGAATTGCTACTTTTCATATTCAAAGGTAATCACACACAGATATGTTAAGGACCCTGTGATGGAGAGATTCTCCTGGATTATCCAGGCCACTGCAATCTAATCACTTGGATCCTTAAAAGCAGAGAAACTTTCCAGGGTTGATCACAGAGGGAGATGTGATTAAGAAAGGTTGGAAAGCTGAAGCACCACTGATTTTAGAAGACGGAGAAAGGGGACCACAAGCCAAGGAACATGGGCAGTCACTGAAAGCTGAAAAAATGCAGAGAGCTGAATCTCCCTTGGAGCACCCACAAGGAACACAGCCCTGCTGGGACCTTGATTTAAACTCTATATGATGCATGTTGCTCACATAACCCACAGAGCTATCAGACAATCATTTTGTGTTGTTTTAAGCCACTAGGTTTATGGTAATTTTTTTACCGTGGCAATAAAAAATTAATGTTACCCTTATTTCTTTACCTCACCTGAAATGTCCGCATCACATAATCAAATCCATTTAATACTTACTATTCCCAAACCAATCACAGAAAGCAGTGAAAGTAGTATGTGATAAAATATACAGGAAAGAAATCACAAGTACCACAGCAAGAAAGCCAATTGATGGAAAGGGATATATAATGCAGTAGGCTCCTCTTGGTGATGCAGAAGAATTTTCATTTTTTCAGAAGTACTTCTGAACTCATGTAAACATAAAATAGAACATTGTGAAATATTTTGCATATCTTTTTAAAGTTACTGGGTTTTAGTATTTTAGGCAGTTTTAAGTTTATAGGAAAACTGAGCCGAATATAGAGTTCCCATGAATCCTCTTACATTCTACCCTTCCCCCACCACCCCCAGCCAGTTTCCCCTATTGTTAATATTTTGCATTAGTGTGATACT
Organism: Cervus canadensis; assembly: GCF_019320065.1. Classification (NCBI taxonomy): domain Eukaryota; kingdom Metazoa; phylum Chordata; class Mammalia; order Artiodactyla; family Cervidae; genus Cervus; species Cervus canadensis. The sequence goes on along the minus strand of NC_057397.1, from coordinate 30,644,069 downwards.
TTTGTTACAACTAATCAGCCAATATGTATATTTTATTCTTAATTAAAGTTCATGGTTTACTTGCACATTCTTTAATTTTCAACAAATATATGACATTACATGGTGGCTCAGTTGGTAAAGAGTCCGCAATGCAGGAGATCCTAGTTCAGAAAAATGCCCTGGAGGAGGGCATGGCAACCCACTCCAGTATTCTTGCCTGGAGAAGACCTATGGCCTGAGGAGCCTGGTGGATTACAGTCCATGGGGTTGCAAAGACTTGGACGTGACTGAGTGACTAAGCACAAGACATTGCATCCGCCATTACTGCATCATACAGAATAGTTTCACTGCCCTAAAAAGCCCCTGTTCATCCCTTTCCCTTCCTCCCCAAAAGACACTGACAATCACTGATATTTTACCTGTCTCTGTAAATTTACCTTTTACAGAATGTCATATAGTTGAAACCATACCTTTTCAGATTGGCTTCTTTCACTTAGAATATATATTTAAGGCTCTTCCATGTCTTTTCCATGGCTTAATAGCTCATTTCTTCTAAGACTTCCATGGCTTAATAGCTCATTTATTTTTGTCACTGAATAAAGTTTCATTTTTTTTTTCAGTATTTATGTATGGATGTGAGAGTTGGACCATAAAGAAGACTGAGCACCAAAGAATTGATGCTTTTGAATTGTGGTGCTAGAGAAGACTCTTGAGACTTGCTTGGACTACAAGGAGATTAAACCAGTCAATCCTAAAAGAAATCAACCCTGAATATTCATTGGAAGGACTGACGCTGAAGCTGAAGCTCCAATACTTCGGCCACCTGATGCGAAAAGCCAACTCATTGGAAAAGACCCTGATGCTTGGTAAGATAGAAGGCAGCAGGAGAAGGGGGCGACAGATGATGAGATGATTGGATGGCATCACTGGCTCAAAAGACATGAGTTTGAGCAAACTCCAGGAGATGGTGAAGGACAGGGAAGCCTGGCGTGCTGCAGTCCATGGGGTCACAAAGAGTCAGACATGATTTAGTGACAAAACAGTAACAAAAATTTGATTGTCTGGCTGAACCAGTCTTTTTATCCATTTACCTGTGGAAGGACATCTTAGATGCTTCCAAGTTTTGACAATTATAAACAAAGCTGCTGTAAACATTCACATGAAGGGTTTTGTGTGGACATAAATTTTAAATTCCTTGGGGTAAATACCAAGGAATATGATTACTGGATCGTATGTTAAGAGTATGCATAACTTTGTAAGAAATTGCCAATCATGCTTTCAAAGTGCATTCTACCCTCCCACTAGCAATGAATCATGATTTCTGTTAGCTGTAGTTTTTCCACAGATCTTCTTTATCAATACGAGAAAGATTGTACCCATTTTTGATAGTTATAATTTTAATTTTTTGATAAGTTTTGTACAAATAAATGTAGGCAATGTCTCTTGACTACCCACTATATTATGAGACTATTTCCAATTCTGTCCTTTTTTTCTCCTCACCACCTTCCACCTTCTACTTGTTGAGCAGTATCTTTAGTTTTGTATTATTAGGGTTGATAATATTTATCTTGTAGTCTATGACCACACTTAAGTCTCTTTCTAAAAGCACAATGGCGCAGTGCTAAAGAATCCACCTGCCAAAGCAGGAGGTGCAAGAGAAGTGGGTTCAATCCCTGCGCCAGGAAGATCCCCTGGAGGAGGAAATGGCAACCTACTCCAGTATTCTCGCCTGGGAAATCCCAGGGACAGAGAAACATGACAGGCTACCGTCCATGGGGTCACAAGCAGTCAAAGAGGACTGAGCAAGCACGTAAGTAAAATCAATAAACAGAGCGTGTATTATATGACTACTTTAGTAATCCTCACTGCAGAAATAAGTAGTGTGGTAAAACTACATTTCATTCTCCCTATGTCCAAATTCACAATCCTCTTGATGCTTTACGGGCCACTTCTAGGTTAAATGGTTTCTGTTTCATAACACTATCAACTGCTGAAAGACACTCAATGGTATTTCTTGGTTTTCTTCATATTTGAACCATGATTTTGTCACACAGTCTGTTTTCCATTTTTGGTGGAGATCCTAATTGTTTTGTGAAAAGAAGAAACATATCCCTTCTTCACAAGTCACTAATATTATCTAGAATGCTAGGTTCAGAATTATTGCCCATTAGAATTTTGAATGCATTGCTCATTTTTCTCCTACCATTTCTTTCTTTTAAATTTTACTGATTTATTTTTGGCTGTGCTGGGTCTTTTTTGTTGCCCTGGCTTTTCTCCAGTTGGGGCAGGCAGGGGCTACTCTCTAGTTGCAATGTGTGGGCTTTTCATTGTGGTGGCTTTTATTGTTGCAGAGCAGGGGCTCTAGGCATGTGAGATTCAGTAGTTGCAGCTCCTGGGCCCTAGAGCACAGGCTCTGTCGAGTTGTGGCACACAGGCTTAGCTGCTCCATGGCATATGTGCAGCAAAGTGATTCAGTTATACGTATATGTATATATACATTCTTTGTCACATTCGTTTCCATGATAGTTGATCATAGGCTACTGAATATAATCCCCTGTGCTATACAGTAGGACCTTGTTGCTTATCCATTCTGTATATAACAGTTTGTATCTGCTACGAAATGTTCTGTTTCTAAAGGTAAGCTAGAAACCAGTTACAAAAGTATCCACCCACTCCTGGTCCTATTCAACAGCAGAGATGAACTTAATTTATAAATTTTAGTTATATTTTCTCTTTTTTATTATAAAAATTTTGGTAGTTCATAATTTGCTTAATAATATTTTTTATTCCCAGTTTTTCCATGCAATTGTATGTATTTTGCCATGCAATTATATGCAGTAATATCATGTCATATCATGTTTTATCTCCTTATCCATGTTATATCCTCTGTTATTATTTCTAATATTTTATGTATTTGCTCTATGTCCTGTTATTCTTAACCAGGTTTATGAAAGAGTTTCTGTTTTACTGCTTTGTGCCTGCAGCTTGCTTCTGGAATTTTTAGGCTTTAGAATTCTTTAGTTTTTAGAATTTTTTTCTCTTTAATTATTTTTGCTTCTTTATTAATTCTTTTCTATTTTCTTCTCATTTTCCTTGCTGCTGTGTTTTTCTAATTTTCTAGGTACTAAAAACCTGTATAAGCAATAATTTTTCTTTAATTATGAAGCTATTTAAGGCTTTATATTTTCCTATGCACAGTTATTAAAATGCATCTTAATAATTTTAACACTCCTTTACACAGCTTTCTTAATAGTTTTCAATTTCAATTATTATTTCTTCTTTGATCTAACAATTATTTAGAAGTATGTTTCTTAATTTCCAAGTCCCTAATTCAGTTTTGTAGGACTGAACCCTTAGCCTGTGGAATCTGATACTAACTCCAGTAGGTAGTGTCAGAATTGAATTGAATTGCTAGCTCAGCTGGTAAAGAATCCACCTGCAATGCTGGAGGCCCCAGTTCGATTCCTGGGTGGGGAAGATCCCCTGGAGAAAGGATAGGCCGCCCACTCCAGTCTTTATAGGCCTCCCTGGTGGCTCAGACTGTAAAGACGCCTGCAATTCGGAAAACCTGGGTTCAGTCTTTAGGTTGGGAAGATCCCCTGGAGAAGGGAGTGGCAACCCACTTCCGTACTCTTGCCTGGTGAATCTTCATGGACAGAGGGGCCTGAAGGGCTATAGTCCATGGAGTCGCAAAGAGTCGGACACGACTGAGCAGCTAAACACAATTGTAGGACACTCAGCAGGGGCCAGACTTGCTTGGTGGTGTAAAAACACACACACACACTGGAGCTGCTGTCAGAATTATAATCTTTGTGTTCTTAACCATAGACTCTAAAGATCAAAAACTGCCCTATTTTAAAGTGAAATGTCCTTGAAGATGAAAGTGTTAGTTTCTCATCGTGTTGACTCTCTGGGGCCCCATGGACTGCAGCCCTTCAGGCTCCCCTGTCCACAGAATTCTCGGGCAAGAATACTGGAGTGGGTTGCCATTCCCTTCTCCAGGGGATCTTCCCAATACAGGGATCGATCCCAAGTCTTAGAGCACCTTAAAGTCAAAACATGCCTTAACTGTTGTCACAAACAAGATTTTATGTATTAATTTTGACATATATTCTTAATCTTTATGAAGAGAGGAATGTTTCTTCACTTTATATTCATTTTCAGAAATTCAAAATAATCTGCTAAAAAGGAAAACACTATTTTTGATACGATTGACATGGTCTTTAAATTTTTATAGGCTTTAGAGACTATATCCTATAGCTCCTTTTGAGATATCTTTGAGAAAAAGCTAATACTTAGTACAAGTTTTCCTTCCCCCGCAACAAACTTTTCTTTTTTAAAAAAATTGGAAAAGTACAGTCAAATTAGATGTCATGGAAAAGTTGTCCTTAATTTCAATCAGAAATTTTTGGTAAACTCACTTTCATAGGAGCTATTATTGCAAATGTGCATGAAGGAGAGTATTTTTAAATCTTCCCTTTAAAAGGAATACTATTTTGGGGACTTCCCTGGTGGTACAATGGTTAAGACTTTGCCTTCCAATTCAGGGTGTGCGGGTTCAATACCTGATTGGGGAGCTGAGATCCCACATGCCTTATGGCCAAAACACCACAGCATAAAACAGAAGCAATGCTGTAACAAATTCAATAAAGACTTTCAAATTGGTCCACATAGGAAAAAAAAATCTTAAAAAAAAAAAGGAATACTATTTTTATTAGACTCTAGGAAAACTTTCATGTGGATGAAGTGTGGGATTTTTTAAAATATGTTTGTTTGTTTTTAACCAAAAATGAAGATGACTTATGAATGTACTTGAGGCCTTCTTGTGGACTTCTCACTAAACCAAAGATGAGAGTATTTGGGAAGTGGAGATGATTTTTATTTTTAAAAAATCTACTAGCTTAGCACCCAGGTCTCCTAATTAAAGAAAAAATTAGGTTCTTGACACTTTAACTTGCCATTTTATTTATACCTCTTTCCCTCTCTCTGGGGCTTCCCAGATGGCACAGTTGGTAAAGAATCCACCTGCTAATACAGGAGACTCAAGATACGTGGGTTCGATCTCTGGGTTGGGAAGATCTCCTGGAGGAGGAAATGGCAACCCACTCCAGGATTCTTGCCTGGAAAATTTCATGGACAGAGGAGCCTGGCAGGGTACAGTCCACAGGGTTGCAGTCAGACACGACTGAGACACGCACTCACATACCCTTTCTCTATATCAGCTTTACCGTAACTGTGATCTCGACCATCCTACAGTCACACCCTCTCAGCTCACACATACTCTCGCCACCCCCATTCTTTGTTACATGCAGTGACTTTTCCTCAATTTCATGTGACATAGTGTGTAATCCCATCTTCCAGCACATCTCCAAGTTCCCCCACCTTAGCTGATTCTACAAGTTTTCCTAATACTGCATGGGACAGCCACCACTGTGGTCTTGTCAAGACCCTTCACCTGATTCACATTACCTGGTGGAGTCTTCCTCCCCTCACACTTTCTCTGTGATGAGGAACTATTATTGGTTATCTCAGGGTTTTAACCCCATAGAGCAGTGTGTGTTTGTTAGTCGCTCAGTCCTGTCCAGCTCTTGGTGACCCCAAGGACTGTAGCCCGCCAGGCGTCTCTGTCCATGGGATTCTCCAGCAAGAATACTAGAGTGGGTAGCCTTTCCCTTCTCCAGAGGATCTTCTCAACTCAGGGATTAAACCTGGATCTCCTGCATTGCACACAGATTCTTTACCATCTGAGCCACCAGGGAAGCTGTTTAACACTATATGCATATGTGAAAAAAAGATAAAACAGGTCTCCTTGAATCGAAACCAAATATATCAATGGCCAGTCTGACACCATTAGAGACAAAAACTGGATAAAACAAGCAATCTAGAAACCCAAACTTGCAACCTAAATCTTAAGAGACCCTGGGGCAAAGGTATATTAATATACATATATGTGTATCATTATTATTAACATATTTAAAAATATGATACCTATTTTATTCAAGTTAGGTTAATATCAACAGATCCATTTCCAGTCAGTGATTGTGTTTTACATAAAGGAACTGTACTTAAAATATTTATTCATTTCGAAATACAGTTAATTCAGAAGAGTGTGGTTTCCTAATGAGTGTCATTTTATTTGGGCTTCAGTGGTCCTGTGTGTGTGTGTGTGTGTGTGTGTGTGTGTGTGTGTTACTGTGACCAAAGACAAAATATGCTTCTGGTTGTGACATATTTACTACTTAGGAACACAAACAAATAGTCTTGCCTTCTAATTGGGATAAACAATGCAATATTTATGGAAATATGTGTTTTTGACATAAACTCTGAACAGTGTCATTCTCCTGTCTTCTGTCTCACACCAATAAGCCTTTCAATCCTCTTGCTTCAGCTTCTGCTTGATAAAATCTCCGTCTTAAGATGAGTTCAGTTTATTCAAACTTCAAGCAAATGGAAATAGTTAGGAGAGTTGAATTTAAAAGGAAAGTCTCCTTGCCTCCAGATTGATGCGTTTATACCCAGAATTAGTGGGAATTCTCAGACATTTCAAGTGGAGAATAATTCCCTGCAGAGGTGGCAGGAGTATAAACCTAGAAAACCTCAGTCTCAACCACTTTATATTGTTTTCTCCAGTTAAAGGCTAAAATTGTATCTCTAAAATAATGGGTGTTGGGAATAGAAACATTTATGTAGAATAGCTTAAGGCAGGTAGCCTAATTTGCAGAATGTCATAAATAAGACTGAGAAACAAACTTATTGCTTTCTGGACGCATGCAACATAGGAGATATAAATGCAAAAATAAAAATATTATTTCATAGAAATGAGCTTCCTGAACTGGTAAATGTGCTGTTCAAAGAAGACTATTTCAAAGGCATACTTCTTTACGTGATTAAGATTCTTTGCAATTAAAAGCCTCTGTCTTAAAAATATTCTTCAACTTCAAAGGCATTGCTAGTCAGGAAATCCCCCTGGACTTCTTGGTGACACTTCTCATTTTTTTCAGTATTAGGAAATTACAATACCAAAATACAGCCAAGCCTGCACATCTGTTGGCCACTTCTGCTGTAGGTACTCAATTGATGCAAGATGTGTCTGCTGAAGCCTGGGGGAGGGGACACAAAACAAATGAATACAACCTGCAAAGTCAAGGGCCAAGCCCAGAGACAACATGATCAGAGAAAGGAAGAGAACTGAAATCGCCAATCTGTATCTACTTTAAAGTTCATGTGTGCCTATGAGTGTGTCTGTGTTGTGTGTATTTTGTTTCAGACAAAGGTGCTCAGTAAATATTGGTTGATCAATTTCTGTGTTGCAAAACAGGGATCCCTCTTGAGATGTCACGCCTGAAACTGTCGCTTCCAACTCAAAAGGTAGCTTTTCTATTAATGTAATCGGGATCAAAATATTTATTCAAACTATTTACTCAGTTTGCTCAATATGTTTGCAGATACAAATTAAATAAATGTGTTAAGAAAAGCATAGCAATCTTTCAATGATATCCTCCTCATGATCAAACATTCAAAAGAGTATCAACAGCTTTCATTTATTGAACACCTCCTCTGTTCCTGACACTGGGGCAAGCACTTTATTCCAAATTCGAACAATCCTATAGAGGAGCCACCATGACTCCATTTTACAGATTACGGTGTTAAGGTTGTGCCCAAGTTCTCAGAGGATACTGGGTGCCGACACACTGGGTTTCATTCAGGGGTCAGAAGTATATTTGCTCATCCTTGCACATCTCCACTCACATCTGCTCATCTCCTTAAGGAGTTTGCAAAGGGTGGTCCCCTAACCAAGACAATAGTATTATCTAGAAACTTGTGAGAAAGGCAGACTCTCTGGCCCTGCCCCAGATCTACTGAATCAGAGATCTGAGGGAGGGCTTTAACAATCTGTTTGTTTTTTTTTAATATTTTCATTTGTTTGTTTCTTTTTGGCTGTGCTGGGTCTTCCTTGCTCTGTGTGGCTTTCTCTAGTTGCAGGAGCAGGAGCTACTCTTTGTTGCGCTGCTCGGACTTATTGTGGTGCGGTTTCCTGGTGTGGAGCACAGGCTCCAGGGCCCAGGGCCTTCAGCAGTTGCAGCTCAGGGGCTCAGTGGCTGTGTGCATGGGTTTAGTTACTGCGAGGCATGTGGACTCTTCCCGGACCAGGTATCGAACCCATGTCTCCTGTATTGGCAGGCAGATTCTTACCTACTGTGCCACCTGGGAAGTCTTAGCATCTGTTTTTAACAAACCCTCCAGGTGATTCTGATGGCTGCTCAAAACTGAGAAAGACTGCTTTATTCCATGCCACCTTTGATATGTACCATCATCACATGACTGAATATGACAAAGATTCTGTGAATGACAGAACTTTGGTCAAGCGCCTGAGAATTTTCCTAGCCCTATCTGTGCAATTCCTTGTAAAATCCAGTTTTAGCAGGAACCCTAAGTCAGTTTAACTAGCACCATCCACCCTCAACATCTAATCACCTTGAATATCTGATCAGGTTCTCCATCTTTGACTATCCTGCAGGTGATGTCTGAGCACCCTGGCCTGTCTGAAGCAAGAATTCTGTTAGGTCAGTTTACACAGAGTCCCTCATACTTCTGATACTGCCTCTTACTAGTTTCCCATCAACTGAGCCCCACCCTGCTCTTTGGTTATAAATTCTCATGCTATATTTGGAGCTGAGCCCCAACTCTTTCCCATGCTGTGCAATTCCATTTCAGTGGTCCCTACACCTATCACAATGGGCCAGACTAAAGTCTGTCTCCCCATCTTTAACACGCATCACTGAATATTTTTTCTTTAACAAATTTTTCTTCATTAACAAATACACACAAATGTATTAGTCATGACACAAACTCTCTATCTAGAAGTTGTATCACTTAATTATAGTTTACATAATAACAAAAATAACCTTGTAAGTAGCAGTAGAATCATTTTAAGAGTATCAAATTTTAAAATGATTCCAATAATTCTTATCAGCATTTTTAAATGTTAATAAATATGTATATGACTCTATACATATTTGTCAAAATTGAGTTGAAATAACCAGGATCTTTTCTATTGTAAGATTTTTAAAAAGAAAGTTAAAAAATAAAGTAATTCTGAAAGTAAAATTATATTTGTTGACTATTGTCAATCAATTTGACTCTTGACTGACATTTATTATCAACATACAGACATCAGTTTACATGTAAGTGTTTAAGTCTCCATAGATTTACTGTAATCAGCTGTTGCCACTGTGTGTAGCCAACCATTCTAAAATTTCTTAAATATAGCCATCTATTTATAATGTATCATTTTACTTATTAAATATTATTTATATCATAAACATACAATATTACCTGTTCATATGTTATTAATTATATATGATAAATACATTAATGAATTATGTTGACTATATGTAATATATATTAAAATGGACTATTTTTATATTTCACATGTAAAAAATATCTATCCCCAGATTGATAAAAGGATGAACAATGTATAACCATTATTTTAAAAAGTACAATTTTAAGAAATTATGGAAATCATGTAGAACAATATCAGCATTTTATAAATTACAAAAATAGTTCTAATGAGATAACATGAACTTTTCCCAAATAGCATAACCTTTACTTTGCATGCAATGTACAATTTTAACTACCTTCAAAGATGTCCTCCACCAGTTTCTTTTCTCCCTATATGCACCTATGCATGTGTGCTTGGTAGCTTCATGTGTCCAACTCTTTGCAGCTCCATGGACTGGAGCCTGCCAGGTTCCTCTGACCATGAGATTTTCCCAGCAAGAATACTAGAGTGGGTTGCTGTGCCCTCCTCCAGGGGAATCTTCCGGACCCAGGGATCAAACCCACATCTCTTGAAGTCTCCTAAACTGGCAGGTGGATTTTCTTTTATCATTAGTGCCACCTGGTAAGCCCCCTCCCACTCTGTTTATTTGAAGAAGCCTTTATTTTTCTTTCCTTTTTGAAGGTTACTTCCACCCGATACATACTTTGCTTCAACACTTTAAAGATATCCACCCACTGTCATCTTTCTTGCATGGTTTCTGACAAGAAGTCTACTATCTTTCTTGTTCCCCTATAGATATTTTCTCTGATGTCTCTCAAGATATTCTTTCTTTCTAGTTTTCAACATTTAAATAGGATATGCTTCAGTTTGCTTTTGCTTTTTGGGGGGACTATTTCAAAGGTTTATTCTTCTTGGTGTTCTTTAAGCTTCTTAGATATCTGTCACCAATCTTGAAAATATTCCAGCCTTTATTTTTTCAAATGTTTTTTCTACCCCATTCTCTTTTCCCTCTCCTGGGATTCCAATCATGCATATGATATATCATATGATATCCTACAACTGTTGGATGCTGTGTTAGATTTTTCACTTTTTTTTCTCTTTGTTTTCCAATGTGAGTAATTTCTATTGACCTATCTTCAAGTTCACTGATTATTTGCTAGACTATGTCAAGTCTACTGATGGCAAAGTCAGTCTTCATCTCTGTTATTGTGGTTCCGATGCCTCCAATTTCCATTTGATTCTATCTCTGCTGAAATTGCCTGGCTTCTCTTACATATTTATTTTCCATTAGAGTCTTTAACACATTAATCATAGTTATTCTAAATTCTCTCTGTCTCATTGTTGAAACAACTGGATCATATCTGAGTCTGGTTCTGATAACTTCTGTATCCTTTCACACTTTTATTTTCCCTTGCTTTTTTTGCATACCTTATGTAGGTTTTTGTGTTGTTATTGAAATCTGGCCATGTTGTATAAGACACTAGATAATGAAGTAAATAATTTTTAAAGTTTGGACATGAGCTTGCTTTTCCTTCCAAAAGGCTTTTGGAACAGAGTTTTGTGTTAGTCTAACCCAAAGTTGGGCTAGGTTTGAAGTCTGTTGTTGCTATGACTACTCTCAGTGTCGAAAATTCCATGGACAGAGGAGCCTGGCAGGCTACAGTCCATGGGGTCAAAAGAGTGGACATGACTTAGAGACTAAACCACCACCACCCTCAGGGTACCACCACCACCCTCAAATTCCGCTAGTGATATCTTGTGTTTATGATATTGGTTAGTTGAGATGAGTTTTCTCAATACCTGCATTCCCTGTGGCCATGAGTCTTTACTATGTACTGGATTCCCACTGCCCGTTCCACTGTTATCTGTACTTAACATTGTTAGTGTGATGGTGGGGGGTGGGTGCTCATTTTCTGACATTGTGATTAAGCCTCAGTCTTAGGCAGGTATTGAACCATGGGAGTATGCTTTTTACAAATGTTCCTGCATCTTCTTCACATGGAAAGCTGGCTGTAGCACATATTTATCCCCTCCACTGGGGCAAAGCTTTTCTTTTCTTGTTTCCCTATGCCAGCTACAGTGGATTTCCACCAGTACCCTCAAGCTACAGGTTTTGTTGCCCTTCCCACCATGGATTAAGACTTTTGTTCCTAAGGGAGACAGAGAAGATAGAACCGGGCAGAGCTGTGCAGTGGCTACTATTCCCTGCCCAAACCAGCACTTTGAGAAAGTTTTCTCAGGCTTTTCCTTGGTGTTCCCTGTGAGCACCTGGTGGAGTTCTTAGAGGGAACCCTGCAAGAGGATTTAATCCCCCCCCCAAGTCTGCAGCCTCAGAGCTTCATAGTCTCCTTCAAGCTCTTACTTGGCCTTCAGAAACTCATTAAAACTTGTTCGCTGAATATTCTTACCAACAAGCGGGTGTTTGGTGGTGTCTGTCCAAGGTAAGCAATGCCCAAATTTTATTTCTCCCTGTAGGTGCATATCTCTCTCCAGATTTCAAGTATTAATAACTGTTTGTTCAGTGACCTTAGTTCTTGGAAGGGCTCCAACAATGTCATAAGTGTGTCGTTTTCCTGCTTTTGTCTTGCTGTAGTGGTGAAAGAGATGTTTTATCCAGTTCTCTAATCTGAGCTGAAACTTTCATTTCCCACCCTTAAAAATCTTTTGAGGGACTTCTCTGGTGGTCCAGTGGTTAAGACTTTGCCTTCCAATGAAGGCAATGCAGGTTCTATCCCTTGTTGGGGAGCTAAGATCCCACGTGCCTCACAGCCAAAAATCCAGAACATAAAACAGAAGCAGTGTTGTAACAAATTCAATAAAGGCTTTTTAAATGGTCCACATCATAAAAAAAATTTTTATAATATTTTGAAAATGGTCTTATCCTGTGACTGGCTTTGACCAATAATAGTATGCACTGAAAGTGATGTCCTAGGAATCTGAGACTTGCTGAAGATCTACTATCTACCTCTTAAATTCCTGAGCCACCTTGTAAGAAATCTAGGTAACACACTGGAGAGAATGGCCACATGGAGGAGCCCCTAGGTGCCCAACATGTGAGTGAAGAAGCCACCTTGAATGATCCTGCCATCTGACTGCAATCTCAATAAAGAACCCAAGCAAGACCAGCAGAATAACCAACTGGCTGAGCCCAATACATAGAGAATCATGAGAAATAATGAGGCTATTTTGAGCTGCTGCCAAGTTTTGAGGTGGTTTGTTACTCTGTAATAGATAATGAAGCAGTGCTCAGTAAATATTTATGGAATGAATACATGAAAATTTTAGATGTATCACCTTGACCATAATTCTCTAAATACCACATGTTCCTCCTTCTAAGAGCACTAGGTAGCAGAGCATGTAAGGCGAAGGACTACAGAGAGAAAAAAACTGAGAGGATCTTGAAAAAACAACAAAACACAAAAAACCTGTGTTCTTATTTTTCCCCACTGGATTTAAAGAGGAATCAAGAATCAGTTTAGAGATGAGAGAATCAATGCATTATCTGGACCAAAACATAAACTCACCAAAACAGCATGACATTAAGCTTCCATTCGTTAGAATGGAACGTATAAGCCATTCTATTTGAATTTAAGAATCTTTCAAAGCCAATTTTGTAGATCATGATTAAAATGAGATCAAAATAAAATATTATTTCAAGGAAATTATCCCTAAAGTCTGCATAATATTCTAAATATTTCCACACACTATAATTATGAACTTGCCCTATTTACTTAAAAAAAATTTTGTTTAAAGTTTTAACTGCTCTGAAGAGAGCCAGAAAATGACTAAAAATGGCTAAAACAGATATTTCTACCAACTCAGACAATAAATTACACCACATACAATTAGTGCTATTTTCTAACCCCAGCCTCTCTTAAAAACTCAATTAAAGTTTAACAAAGAACAACTAATGAGATAAATGAGTCAAAGGCTGATCAGCACAAAACAAAAATAAATTCCAGGAATTTAGATAAATAGGGCAAGTTCACAATTGGGATACATTTAGAAATCTCTCTAAAGTATTATATTCGTTCCCTTATCAAGATTCCCTTAAAACAATTCCTCTTACAAAACTTCTATTGCTGATAATGGAAGAAAAATTAAAGCCATAATACTATTAATTTTATAAGGTGGTGCTCCTGTCTGCCCCAGGCCTACATAAATGAAAGTTAATGAAGCATGCCTGCCAACAGAGACTGATTTCTGAGGCTACAATTGAAGGACCTATATACACGTTTTATGGGACTTGAAACAAAAAATTTCCACTTTAACTTCCAGAATTTAATCTCTGACTTCCTGGTTCCCCTAGCTTCATTCAGCAGCGCTGACTAATGCAAGTATTGCCATTACCCAGATTGGAGAGCAGTGAGAGTACTTGGCTTTAAGGAAGAAAAAGAAACATGTGGGACTTCTCTGGGAGTCCAGTGGTTAGGACTCTGAGTTTCCACTGCAGGGAGCATGGGTTCCATCCCTGATTGGGAAATAAGATCCCTCATCATGCCATGCAGTGTGGCCATAAGTAAAATAAAAGTAGCGGCAGGTCCCAATGCCAAAGAGAAACAAAAATTTAAAAAGCAAAACATGAAACAAATGTCTCTCTTTCAGCCATAGTTAAAACAATGGTTAAGGCAGTAACAACAAGTGAATAGAAGCCACTGTGAGAATTTGTGCTTGAAATTTCCTGGGGAAGTTATAGATTCTCCCCCACCCCGCCTTTTCTCTTTATTTGTTGGTAGTCAATTATTAAAACTTTGTTTATGTGATAGAATGCTTCCTGCACAGGTGTAGCTTGAAGTGGAGGGAGGAACTTGACAATAGGAATCTACAATTTGTTTTGTTACAGATGGTTGTGTTGTGGCTGAGATTTTAAATTCTTCTTCAAAGAGAACAACAAAAATGTAAATTGTATTGTAAGAATCGTTTCAGAGAGTGATTTTTCAAAGAAAAGAAAAATAGAACATATGATGTTTATTAAAACTTTACTGTCTGCCAGACATTGTATATGGTTTAGCTGTTCTAATTTTTAGATGCATACACTAAAAATAATATTGCTCCCATTCAAAGATGGGAAGATTGAGGCTCAGAAGTAAGGAATTTATTTAAGTTATAAAAATAAAATTGATAACCAAATTATAATAAGAAACCAGTTGCTCAAAGCATGATGTTTTATTTCAGGACGCACTGGGGCAATTAGGCAAGACTTAAATCATACATGTATATATACATGTATAAAATCATAAAACAAGTATTTAGTGCATGCCCACTATATTCCAGAACTTTGCAAAGCTCTATGGAGGCAGTAGAGAATTACCTTTTCATCTTTTCCTTAGGGAACTTAAGCTCTAAGAGCTCTGAAGTTTTGTCTCAAGGAATTGATAAATCATCTCTTCTTGGTCAGACAGTCAACATTCATTTAATCATTCATTCAATAAAAATGAATTCAGAACATATCCTAGACCAGGTCCTATAAAAAATACTATATAAGTAGGGAATAAAACAAATTAGAAAACAAACAAATAAACACCTGCATTTCTGTAACTCACAAGTAGTGGAGGGGACAACTAATAAGATAAATAAAATGTATGGAATATTATTTAATCATAATTACTTAGGGGACATGAATAACCAAGGGAAGGCAGAAGGGCTGGGAGGACAGTAGTAACAGAAAAGGAGCTGCAATTTGAGAATGACAATGCCAGAATGTACCAAGGACATGAGGGAAAAATGTATGAAGATAGATAGATATCTGGGCAAAGAGTCTTCTAGGCAGAGATGGAGCAAGTGTCAAGGTCCTGTGACAGAAGTTTGTCTGGGAGGTTGATGTGACTGAGGGTGAAGGGTAGGGAGAACTCTGTAGATAAGCCCAGAGGGAAAAGAGGACCAGTCACTGTACAGGGTTGTGTAGACCAGAATGAGGATTTGCATGAGACTGGATGTGGTTGGGAGGTTTTTGAGCAGTGAGATCACAGGACCTGAATTTAGTTGTACAGTTGTTTCAACTGCAAACACTTCTGTCCTGGAGCCCAAAACAAAGAAATGTATTTCTTTTCACTTAAAATGCCACCAAGACCTTCAAGTGGGATTTAGATTTGGCACAGATGAGTCTGTCTGAAGAAAGGATCCGTCAACTTCTCCTGAATGAGGTATTTCCTGTATTATTTTCAACATGCCCACAGCAAG
This sequence comes from Cervus canadensis, assembly GCF_019320065.1. Taxonomy (NCBI): domain Eukaryota; kingdom Metazoa; phylum Chordata; class Mammalia; order Artiodactyla; family Cervidae; genus Cervus; species Cervus canadensis. The sequence continues at coordinate 30,628,627 of NC_057397.1, read as the reverse complement.
TTGCAAGGCTCTGAGCCAAGGCATACAACACAAAGCACCATTTTCAGCAACTGCTTTAGGGAGCATGCATATAGGTATGGCACTGTTTTCCAAATTTTGAGAAAATGCATCCTTTTAGAGTCCAGGTTTGACTGATGATAACAACTCCATATTGATTGGCTTTCCTCAAGCCACATGGGCTTCCCAAGTGGTGCTATTGATAAAGAACCTGCCTGCCAATGAAGGAGACACAAGAGGCGCCATTTCAGTCCCTGAGCTGCGAAGATCCCCTGGTGTAGGAAACATCAACCCACTCAAGTATTCTTGCCTAGAGAATCCCATGGACAGAGGAGCCTGGAGGGCTATAGTCCATGGGGCAGCAAAAAGTCAGACATGACTGATGTGACTTAGCATGCACAATCACACACTTAATTGTTGGCAGAGGCAGAACCATACCCACTTCCTAATGCATCTCATGAATGAGTGTCTTCACCATACTAGCCACCATCCCATGTACTTTAGATTCAGGAACCATGGATGAAATTGGACTGTGATGTGATGATATCAGGCATTAGTATCCTCAACTTGCAGGTATGCAGAGTGAGACTCAGAGACAGAAGAATTTTCAGGATCACAGCCAGTAGATGGTTAAGTCTAGTGTTTCCTGACTACAAAGCCTATTTTCCTTTTACTAGAAAAGAAACCCCCCACTTTAGAAAAGTAGCAAGGGGCCTTCCCTGGCTCAGTGGTAAAGAATCTGCCTGCCAATGCAGGAGACAGGGGTTCCATTCCTGATCCGGGAGGATCCCACATGCTGAGGAGCAACTAAGCCTGCGTGCCACAACTATCAAGCCTGTGCTCTAGAGCCCGGGACCCTCAAGTACTGAGAGCCCATTGCTCTGCAACAAGAGAAGCCACTGCAATAAGAAGCCCAAATGCTGCAACTGAAGAGTAGCCCCCACTCTCCATAACTAGAGAAAAGTCTGCACGGCAACGAAAGCCTAGCACAGTCAGAAAGAAATACATGAATAAAAATGATATGTAAAAAATTTTTTGGAGATCAGCATGTGCCACACTCTCATTTTAGGTATGATGGTGTCACCATCTAGATCATCATTAGAACTTGCTGCACCCGTTATAAAACTCAGAAGCAATACAGTTCTTAAAGATGAATAGCTAGTCATCTGACCCAGAGCAAAGCCTCCATTTCCAATTATTAATAGCCATGTGTCTCTCCAGAAAGTACTTCAACCAGTTGGCTTTACAGTATACCGTATGAACTACAAACGTAGCCTATAGTGATACAGATATAGAGAACAGGCATGTCCATCACAGGTAGGGAAGGGGAGGGTGAGATAAATTGGGAGACTAGGATTGACATATATACACTACCATGTATAAAATAGAGAGCTGGTGGGAACCTGCTGTATCACACAGGAAGCCAGTTCAGTGATCTGTGATGACCTAGAGGGGTGCGATGGGTGGGAGAGAGAGGTCTTAGAGGGAGGCGATATATATATACACACAAATAGCTGATTGACTTTGTTGTACAGAAGAAACGAACACAGCATTATAAAGCAGTTTTACTGTAATAAAAAGTAGCCTATCAATATTAGCGAAGAGATGGTCCTTTTCAGAAAGGAAGACCTTTCAATCCTATTAAAAGCCCATTGTTCTCATGTTTGTTCTCTCATACACTGAATACTATATTCCAAGGTTGGAACTGTACCATGTAAGGAATATGTTTCAATATTTGCTTCTTATTTGGTTCATGACAAAAGTGAGGTAATTAATGACATTTGGTATTATTGGCATTACCAGCAATTCTATTTGAAATCGTTTTTAGGTTATCTTCACTAACCATCTGTAAAATAAAGTCTTAGAAGCTATATAAAATGGGATCTTGACTCAGTTCATTCAGTGACTTTAATAAGCATGAACCTGGAAACTATTAAGATATACCTTAAAGATTTCTCTGTTTATTCTTCCAGTTACCCCCAGAGGTGCTATTTAGGATACGTATTTGTTAGAAATCATTCAATTATTTAAAGGAATTCACTAGCTTTTAATTATTTGTCAGCATTTTTTTTTTCTGGAATAAAATGCCTTTAATAATACAGAAAGATTTCAGGTTTGGCAATGGGAGAACGTACTTTCAAAATCCAGATAAATAAATAAGCCGAGTCTTCCAGGCAAACTCCAGAAGACTGTGTGTACTGTTTATCAGCACATGTTAACATGCATGAAGCAAAATGAATAATGAAGGTTCATTCAAAATTAGTCTAGTTATAAACATCATTCTGCCCACAGCCTCATCCTCCTCCTGAAGATAATCAGTGATGCTAAGCATTTACTGGTGAGCCATTTCAAGTAATGCTTTGAAATGAAATCCCCTGTGCAGAAGATGTTGCTTTAGTATTGTTGAAAGAGGGGAGACATGCCAAAAACATGACCCCTACCCTGGAGGATTTTTTTTCAGTCTTACAGTCAAACTAAGGAAACATCATGGGACTTCCCAGGTAGCTGAGTGGTAAAGAATCCACCTGCCAATCCAGGAAACACAAGAGACATGAGTTCAATCCCTGGGTCAGGAAGATCCCCCTGGAGTAAGAAATGGCAACCCACTCCAGTATTCTTGCCTGGAGAATCCCATGGACAGAGGAGTCTAGCCGGCAGGGTACAGTCCATGGGATTGCGAGAGTTGGACACGATTTAGCAACTAAACCACGGCTACCAGGGGAGATTAAGTTTATACTGAAGGACAAACAGAACGCAGCCCAATGAAGATGATGTGGGTGGAATGGTGGGAACTGTTGGGGGCTTGGGGATTGATTCTGGGAGTGAGAGAAAGAAATGGTGCTTTAGAATTCCAAGTATTTGGGATGACAACAAAGGCTCAAACTTGACCCTGCCTCAGAATCCCCCTTGAGGGCTTGTCAAAACAGATTGTTGGGCTCCAGTCCAGTGTATGCAGTTCTGCAGGTCTGGAGCAGGCCCCTGAGGAATCTGCCTGTCTAGCAGGTTCCCAGGTGATACTGATGCTGCTGGTCGAGGAAGGCCATTCCGAAGTCCCCAGACTAGAACACAGTGTGGAGGGCAATTCATGGCATGAGCTGTGGCTGGAGCCGTAAATTGGGCTTCTGTCCCTTCCCGAATGAACTGAGGGGAAAGATATCGCTGAAGCTTTGACAGCAGAGAATGTTGAAGTCTGGGCTTTAAGAAAGACTATTCTGGATGCATTGAAAGAATGGAGAACTGCCAGACTGAAGATAAGTTTGGGCCTGTGTAATCATTCAGGGGAAAGATGTGGGTCATTGTGGGAGGACAGAGAACCTCTGATTTGAAATTTAAGGGGAAACCAGACTCAGAATAATGTGCAAAATTGAGTCCAGGAGCCCAGAGAGAGGATTCTAAATGCATCATCAAACTAAGGTTCCAAGGATATAAAGGCCACAGAGACAGGCAAGGGTAGACGGCCAAAAGGTCCTGGCCATGACCTGAACAGGCGTTTTCTTTTCCTCCTCAGGATGGTTAGCCATGTTAAGAAGACCATGGATGAAGGGAATAAAAGCTGGGGAGGTGATTTCCTTAAGGAAATCAATAGTATTGGGGCATTTCAAGGTTCTGTCAATTATTGATTTGTACAGTAACCTTCTGTGAGTTCTAAATGAACTGTAAAACAACTCCAGATAGTCAATGAAGCTGAAACTAAAGCAAGATGAGGCACCCCTGATAGTCAAGTGGTTAAGACTTCACTCTCCCAGTGCAGGGGGCACAGGTTCAGTTCTTGGTCAGGGAACTAATATCTCACATGCTGCATGGCATGGCCAAAAATAAATAAATAAAACTAGGGGGCTAAACTAGTACTTTATTTTCTCTGATCTCTGTGAGGATACTAGTTTGATCAAAATCACCATTTTGGAATAAAACTATCATATGACTCAGCAATTGCACTACCGGGCATATACCCTGTTAAGTTCAGTTCAGTTGCTCAGTCATGTCCGACTCTTTGCGACTCCATGGACTGCAGCATGCCAGGCTTCCCTGTCCATCACCAACTCCCGGAACTTGTTCAAACTCATGTCCATTGAGTCAGTGATGCCATCCAACCATCTCATCCTCTTTCGTCCCCTTCTCCTCCTGCCTTCAATCTTTCCCAGCATCAGGGTCTTTTCCAATGAGTCAGTTCTTTGCATCAGGTAGCCAAAGTATTGGAGTTTCAGTGTCAGCAGCAGTCCTTCCAATGAATATTCAGGACTGATTTCCTTTAAGATTGACTGATTTGATCTCCTTGCTGTCCAATGGACTCTCAAGAGTCTTCTCCAACACCACAGTTCAAAAGCATCAATTCTTCAGTGCTGAGCCTTATTTATGGTGCAACTCTCACATCCATACATGACCACTGGAAAAACCATAGCTTTGACTAGACGAACCTTTGTTGGCAAAGTAATGTCTCTGCTTTTCAATATGCTGTCTAGGTTGGTCTTCCAAGGAGCAAACGTCTTTTAATTTCATGGCTGCAGTCACTATCTGCAGTGATTTTGAAGCCCCCAAAAATAGTCTGTCACTGTTTCCACTGTTTCCCCATCTGTTTGCCATGAAGTGATGGGACTGGATGCCATGATCTTAGTTTTTTGAATGTTGTGTTTTAAGACAGCTTTTTCACTCTCCTCTAGGAACTCGGTCATAATGGAGTTCTGACAAAATGTGGTCCACTGGAGAAGAGAATGGCAAACCATTTTAGTATTCTTGCCTTGAGAACCCCATGAACAGTATGAAAGGGCAAAAAGATGTACCCTGAGAAAACCATAATTCAAAAGCATACGTGTACCCCAATGTTCACTGCAGCACTGTTTACAATAGTCAGAACATGGCAGTAAGTTAGATGTCCATTGACAGATGAATGGAGAAAGAAGCTGTGGTACGTGTATATTAATATAATAGAATATTACTCGGCCACAAAAAGGAATGAATTTGAGTCATTTGAAGTGGATGAACACAGAGACTGAAGTAAGTCAGAAAGAGAAAAACACATAGTGCATATTAACGCATATATATGGAATCTAGAAAAATGGTACTGATGAACCTATTTGCAGGGCAGGAATAGAGACAGAGACATCGAGGACAGATCTGGGGACACAGCAGGGGAAGGAGAGAGTGGGACGAATTGAAATATACACATTACCATGTGTAAAATAGATAGCTAGTGGGAAGTTTAGCAAGTTGCTATACAACACAGGGAGATCAACCTGACACTCTGTGACAACCTAGAGGAGTGGGATAGGGGGTGAGGAACCAGGTTCAAAAGGGAGGAAATATATATATATGTACTGATATATGTATATATGGCTGATTCACATTGTACAGCAGAAACCAATACAACATTGTAAAGCAATTATCCTCCAATTAAATATAAATTAAAAAGAACTACAGTTTCCAAATTCTGTCACAGTCCAGAGCAAGAACTATTTGTGTTACATCTAACCATAATTAGATATTTAACCAAAAATTGGGCAAAGTGAGGTCTTAAACTAACAGGATATAGCTATTAAGTATGTCAAGGAACTGCCGCTCTCATTAATCATGCTGAAATAATATGAACTTCCAAAAATGAAACAATGGCCAAAGGTACTTTCCTTTTAAAGAATTACTGTTATCTAGAGGAAATATGCCTTGTTAGTCTGTATTGATTTCCAAAAAAGGGCACTTATAACTTGGACAAAAATAATCTTATGAATCTATAACAGATGCAGGAACACACACACACACACACACACACTCCACACACTAAAGGAGTTCATTGCAAATATGTAGCTTTTTTCTTGAAGGATAGATTAAGCATTCCACTAAAGAAATCAGATTCCTAATTTAATACATTTTCTCATCACTTATTTACTCCCGTATGTGTTCTAAAGAACTGGTACAGAGATAAAACTTGCCAATACTTGGAACCTATAAATAGAGTAGTTGCTTTAAAGCATATTTTAAATCCACCTAAGTTTAAGCTTTAAAGCTGGTGAAGTTTTAGGAGAGGCAGAAAGAAAATATCCATTTTCCAAAAGGAAAAAGACAGTTGGCAAATGGGGCGAAGAACAACATGAAATTGTCATTAGTGCTAATGAGAGCTGCATTCTCAGCAAGAGAAAACTATAAACTCCATCAAATGTATAAGCTAAACTATCCAAACACACTGATCATAGTACAAACAAAACAATTTTCAAAAGCCCTCAAAAAATGGACACCAACATTCTTCAAATAACATAACAGGGGTGTGCCTCAAAATAACACATCTCCGTTTCCTTTTTCTCTCTTTTTCATGTTTGTTTTCCCTCTGGCCCACAGCTGCAAGCAAGGGCTGCTAAGAAGGCTCTCTGACAAGCAGTGAGAGCTTCCCCGGTATTGGCATGCCTCTAGTCACCCCATTACCAGGTCTCTTCACTGACACTTGTGAAGATGGGAGCTGTGTTCCCTCACTGAGCTTCAAGAGGAGATTCTACAATGTTTACGAATAGCCAGGAGCAACATGCAAGTTAGAACAAGTTCTCAGGAGCTTACTTCCTTTCCAGTCCTGGAAAAATGCCCAGTTTAAGGAAACTCTCACTTATCTTGCGAAAGCCCTGATTCAGTAGATTGGAACTGGGTTGGGGTGCAAAGCAATTATTTCTTTGCAAGAGATTCTGAGAACCATAGAGTCAGAAGAGGCCATAAAGATCTTCCAATGGTCCAAAGTGCTTATTTAACTTTTCCATGACTTTGTTCATTATTCATTGGAAGGACTGATGCTGAAGCTGAAACTCCAATACTTTGGCCACATGATGTGAAGAACTGACTCATTTGAAAATACCCTGATGCTGGGAAAGATTGAGGGCAGGAGGAGAAGGGGTCGACAGAGAATGAGATGGTTGGAGGCATCACCGACTCAATGGACATGAGTTTGAGTAAACTCCAGGAGTTGGTGATGGACAAGGAGGACTGGCGTGCTGTAGTCCATGGGGTCGCAAAGAGTTGGACACGACTGAACTGATAACTTTGTTAAAATGTGCAAGCTTAGAAATCACCCTTAGGCCCACTCTCTCATTCCCCTATGTAACCTCCTGATTTCTTTTGATGTTCAGATTTGCTCTAAGTACTAAAGAAGGGTTTCTGTCTTAAGCCACATTAAAACAAAAGCAGTGAATATTCACAGCCTGACCACAGTATTTCATTTTCTAAGTGGAGGGCAAAATGTGTGTTTCAGTAGAAAACTACACTGTGTAGAGCTTCAGAGCACAGCCTTCAGGGTTAACTGACTCTGATTTCAAGGAGTCTACGTGGCCTTCATTATCTTCGTGCTGTTTTATGACTCTGTAAATTGCAGAACACTCTGAGCAGTGCAATAATGCTTGTCTATAGATATACAAATAGTCTGGGGAAGCCCCTCCTCCCTGCCCACTCCCAGAGAAGAGAGGAGATGGGGGACTGACTGTTTCACCCATTTGCACGTTCATTCACTGTTTTTGATTTTGACATCTTTGAACTAGATCTTGTAACATCTTTCTGTTTCCTTATTTAATTAATAAGTTGAATTACTCAGTTTATATTTGTATAGGAGTCACAGCATCACCAATTCAATGGACATGAACTTGGGCAAACTCTGGGAGATGGTGAAGGACAGGGAGGCCTGACGTGCTGCAGTAAAGAGTTGGACATAGCTTAGTGACTAAATAACAACAAGAGTCATGACTTTACCTTTTGAAAATCTTGTTCTCTAACAAAACACTATATTTTTAAAATAACTACAGACTACACTATTTGAAACTAATCAAATCCGTTTTTTTATACTGTGTCGTTTTTCTCAGATTGCAATAGTCTGGTTAAAAACAATAAACTGTCTAATTCATCAAAAAGTTTTTAATTTCAGTTATGTTCTCATATTGTCTACGTGCTGTACAAAATGTTTAAAGCTCCATCAAGTAAATGGATGAGAAAATAAACTCTGAACATGTGTGTATGTGTGTGTTGGTGGTAAAAGGAAAAATAAATTGATGACATGCTAGATATTAACAATACTAACACAGGAATAGGATATGAAATTGGCATATTGCAATGATCAAAATTCTAAAACACTCCATCTGAAGTATCAAAAAAGCTAATCTATACAGAACACATATAATTATCACATGAGAGATAATACAAAATTCCCTTTGTTATCTTAAAATGTTATCTCCAACTATATTAAAAGTGATTGTATTATAAGTATCTTATAACTTTCCTTAAGTTTGTACTACACACTTACTATTTAGTTAGTTTTACTATCATAAATAAAAAAGTACAAGAAGTATTAGGTTTTGCCACACTAAGCAATATCTTAATTGAACCCATTCATTTGACAACCATGAAAAATTTATGATGTATAGAGCATCATGCTGAATATTATTATAATTGATCTAGGATTCATTTCAATCTACATAGACCTGACTTAATCAATACACTGCAAGGTAATGAAGACACTCTGATTTCACTGTCTGCTTGGACACTAAGCTAGCTGGTTGAGCCTGAAGATAACAATTTTCACAGTTTGCCTTCTCATCCAAAATAGGGATAAGTCCTGCAAAGTATATGGCTTCTTCAAGGATAAAACTACATAGTACAAGTAAAAAGTTACAAAACCCTGTACACATTTAAATTATTATTATATCTAACTGGTTATTGCGTGCTAAGTCATTTCAGTCATGTCCAAATATTTGTGACCCTATGGACTATATAACCCACCACACTCCACTGTCCATGGGATTCTCCACGCAAGAATACTGGAGTGGGTTCTAGGGGATCTTTCCAACCCAGGGACCAAATCCACGTCTCTTACATCTCCTGCATTGGCAGGCGGCTTCTTTACCATTATGCCCCCTGGGAATCCATATCTAACTGAGAATATATCCATTTTAGAAACACATATCTATATAGAGAGAAAGTTTTTAATCTGACTTGGGATTGCACATTTAACTTATATGCAGAGTACACCCATGAGAAACACTGGGCTGGATGAAGCACAAGCTGGAATCAAGACTGTAGGGAGAAATATCAATAACCTCAGATGTGCAGATGACATCACCCTTATGGCAGAAATTGAAGAAGAAATGAACAGCCTCTTGATGAAAGTGAAAGAGAAGAGTGAAAAAGCTGGCTTAAAACTCAACATTCAGAAAACAAAAGATCATAGCATCCGGTTCCATCACTTCATGGCAAATAGATGGGGAAACAGTGGAAACAGTGGCTGACTTTATTTTGGGGGGCTCCAAAATCACTGCAGATGGTGACTGCAGCCATGAAATTAAAAGATGCTTACTCCTTGGAAGAAAAGTTATGACCAACTTAGACAGCATATTAAAAAGCAGAGACATTACTTTGCCAACACAGATGCGTCTAGTCAAGGCTATGGTTTTTCCAGTAGTCATGTATGGATGTGAGAGTTGGACTGTAAAGAAAGCTGAATGCCGAAGAATTGATGCTTTTGAAATGTGGTGTTGGAGAAGGCTCTTGAGAGTCCCTTGGACTGCAAGGAAATCCAGCCATTCAATCTTAAAGGAAATCAGTCCTAAATATTCATTGGAAGGACTGATGTTGAAGCTGAAACTCCAATTCTTTAGCCACCTGATGTGAAGAGCTGACTCTTGGAAAAGACCCTGATGCTGGAAAAGATAGAAGGCGGGAGGAGAAGGGGACGACAGAGGATGAGATGGTTGGATGGCGTCACCAACCCAATGAGCACGAGTTTAAGTAAACTCCAGGAGCTGGTGATGGACAGGGAGGCCTGGCGTGCTGCAGTCCACGGGGTGGCAAGGAGCTGGACACGACTGAGCAACTGAACTGAACTGGGATTTAATTATCATGATGATTATTATAACTGCTATTACTACCAATACCGATGTTTTCCATTCATTATTTCATCTTGTGATCACAATAACCCTATGACATAAGCATGAAAGTTAAAAAGTGAAAGTGAAAGTCACTCAGTCGTGTCTGAAGCTTTACAACCCCATGGACTATACAGACCATGGAATTCTCTAGGCCAGAATACTGGAGTGTGTAGCCTTTTCCTTCTCGGGGGGATCGTCCCAACCCAGAGATCGAACCCAGGTCTCCCGCATTGTAGGCAGATTTTTTACCAGCTGAGCCACAAGGGAAGCCCACGAATACTGGAGTGGGTAGCCTATCCCTTCTTCAGTGGATCTTCCCAATCCAGGAATCGAACTGGGGTCTCTTGCATTGCAGGCAGATTCTTCATGAGCTATGACATAAGCATAATTAAAACTAATTTATTCAAAACAGAAACTGACAGAGCCAGATGGCTTCATTTGTGGCTTTTATCAAACACTTGAAGAAGAAATTGTACCAATTCTCTATAATCTCTTTCAGAAGATAGAAGCAGGGCGAATGCTTCCTAATTTATTCTATAAGCCCAGCCTTACCTTAATAACAAGCCATACAAAGACACTGCAAGGAAAGAAAACTATAGAGCAATATCTTTCATGAACATAGATGAAACATCCTCAAAAATATTTAGCAAATCAAATCCAAAATCGTATAAGAAAAATTATACATCATGACTACATGGAACATATCCCACGTATGCAAGGCTGGTAGAACATTTGACAATCAATTAATGTAATCTATCACATCAACAGACTAAAAACAGAAAAATCATATAATCATATCAATAGATACAGGAAAATAATATGACAAAATCCAATTACTCATGATAAAAACTCTCAATTGTGGAAAGAGCAGTAAAAATACTCTGCAATGTTAGATATGTGTCACTCTACATTTGCCCAAACCCAAAGAATATGCAAAACAACATTCAGACCCAGGTGATAAAGTGAAGATCAGGAAAGGTAAATCATCTCCTAATAAATATCACAGTTGGACTTCTCTGGTGGTCCACTGGTTACGAATCCACCTGCCAATGGAGGGGACACAGGTTCAATCCCTGGTCTGGAAAGATTCCACACGCTACAGGGCAACCAAGCCCATGTGCCACAACTACTGAGACTGCGCCCTAGAGCCTGTGCTCTGGAACGAGAGAAGCCACCCCAAGGAGAAGCCCCCACACTATAGCCAGAGAGTAACCCTTCTTCAGCATAACTAGAGAAAGTCTGCACACAGCAAGGAAGACTCAGCACAGGCAAATAAATAAATATCACAGTTAGCAAGCAGCCGAGTCAGCACTTGAACCCAGGTTGGCCTCCTTCCAAAGCACACGCCTTTTTACTGTTCTACCTAATTGCTCATTATAGCGGGTGATTTTAAACTGACTAATTGAAAAAGTCAATATTCCTTAAAGAAATCTCCTCACATCAAGGAACAAATAAGATATACAGTTAGCATGTCATTAAACTAGGACTTGCGGCCCGATTAACTCAGCAGCAAAAAGTCCTCACTAAAGGAATTCTTCATACTTCTGGCATTTCTCAACGTTCAAATACAACAGGGTCCTAAGAAACATTCTTGGGTAAAGTTTTCTGAAGTGATTGAAGTAACCATCTGTCTACTCCATTCAACAACAGAATATTGTTGTCTGTTGTTTAGTCACTAAGCTGTGTCTGACGTTTTTGTGACCCCATGGACTGTAGCCCACCAGGCTCTTCTGTCCATGGGATTTCCCAGGTAAGAATACTGGAATGAGTCACCACTTCCTTCTCAAGGATTGAGAATTCCTGAACCAGGGATTGAATTCATATCTCCTGCATTGCAGGCAAATTCTTTACCACCAAAACATCACAGAAGCCCACAAAGTTACACTGCACTAAAAAGTTTTAAGGAATTTTCTAGATTAAACAGTTTTTCCAACAGGGAGCTAATCTTGATTAGGTAATGCCTGAAAAAAAAAAAAAAAGGAAGATGATTATCAAGTTTCCTGGTAATAAAAATAAGTCAGATTATCAAAAACCTAGAAATATGTCCTCTCCTTGAGGTGAAATAAGCAATGATCCAAAGTAAGAATTAGCCTTTTTGAAGTTAAAATAAGAACTTTTAAAAACAAACCAAAATGCTGTGAGTGCTATCATGTTGATCTGAGGGAAGGACAAAATTATGAATCTATCAAAATTCCACAAAAAGCTCATGATGTGTTCAAGAAGTTCTTATTCTGATTATATATCTGTGTGTGGATGGCAAAATGTCAACTGTAGCATACACCCTTTTCTGAGAATATTTCTCCAAGTAGAGAGAGAAAGGGTCTCCCAAAATGAGAATCTTCAGAACCCTCCTTATATTCACTGGCATTTATATTAATCTTTGGGGGAAAATGGGAAATAAAACCTCTGCAAAAGTATGAGGGCGTGAAAGAGAAAGTGGAGAATAAGGAGTGAAAGATGGACCATGCCCTGAGTACAGAGTTTTAAATCAAAAACTAGAAGGATGATCCAGAAAAGGAGGCTAAGAAGGCCAGAGAAATAAATGTAAAACCAGAGGAGTAGGTGGTAATGGAAGCCACATGTATCATGTTTCACAGAAGGAAATATGGAAACTGTATCAAATAAGAGTGAGAAAGCAGTGGGTTCCCTGGTGGCTCAGTGGTAAAGAATCTGCCTGCCAATGCAGGAAACACAGGTTTGATCCCTGATCCCAGGAGAGCCCACATGCTGCAGAGCAACAAAGCCCTTGCACCCACAACTACTGAGACTGTGCTCCAGAGCCTGGGAGCTGCAACTATTGAAGCCCACACGCCCTAGAGTCCACGCTCCACAACAAGAGAAGCCACTGCAATGAGAAGCCCATGCACCACTACTAGAGAGCAGCCCCTGCTTTTAGCAACTAGAGAATACTCCGAACGACAATGAGGACCACCCAGCTCAGCCAAAAATAAATAAGTAAATAGATAAATAAAATTTTAGAATCTTTTAAAAAAAGAATGAGAAACCAGATGAAAAGCAAGCACCTGAGTGAGCACCTATCTTAGTAACAGAGGTCTCTGGTAATTTTAGGAGAGTCATGTTGATAGAATCATGAAATCAAAGTCAAATGACCATTTTTTGCAAATGAACTAAACCTTGAAATAGGGAGCTTATGAAACTATGTTTGACAGAGCTCATTCCACTCTAGGAATAGATTCACTAACTGTTTAACTTCCAAGTCAAGAAGTCAGACAGGGATCTTCCAAATGAATGGTGTGTTAGTTCAGAAAAGAATGTGTCTGTTATCATAAGCATGTCCCAATAAATGCAGTAAGAAGCATCAGCTTATTAAAAGAACATGCCCTAATATTGGAGATAAAGAAAAGTAAAATGATGCCTTCTGGTATTTTTTTTTAATCAGCTAATGTTAATAGAGATGAATATCATTATGGAGACAGATTTGATCAGAAGCAAAGGGAATGAATGTTAACTATAGAAAAACTACAAACCAACACAGAGGAGCCTTTTAAATTAATCTATGAGAGTCAGCATAAAAGAAAACTAGTCTAGCAAAATAATGACAGTGAAGAACAAGACATAGGAAAAGGAAATGGACGATGGGTTAAGCCATAATTTCACTTGTGCTATGAGGGCTTGCTGCCAAGAAATGAAATTTCTAGCCATGAAGAAGAAAAATTGGATAATGGACAGGTAACAGGAAAAATTGGTAGCTTACTAGCTAATAGATAACAGATAGATGGATAGATAGTTGATAGATAGGATGGATGGATGAATAGATAGATAATAGATGGGTAAATAGATGATGGATGGATGGATAGATAGATACGGTGGACAGAAAACAAACCTAGTACATATGTGTAACATAACAGGTTTTTTTTTTTTTTTTCAAGTGAGACTAAGGATCGCAAAATAAGGGAAACAATGCACCCTCTGCATAATGGAATTAGATTTTTTTTTCAAAAGCCTTATTTAATAAGGAACTGGCCTCATTTTTGAAGCATGGGAAACACACAAAAAAGCATGCCATTCATTAGATGTAATTAATTTCACACAGGGTTTTCTGAAAGTAACTAAATGAAAACCAAGCTGTGGCTTGCACTGAATATGCTTTAGGTTAAAATAATAAGAGAGGTCATTTAAATCAGTCATTTAAAAAAGGAACACACTTAAGACCTTGTCTTGTTGGTGAAGCGTTGCTAGAAGTATAATCTACATATCAGCTGGGGTCTCCTACTCTATTGAGATCTGTTGAGATCTCCTGCTCTACCTGAGATCTACAGGTCCAGGCTTGAGCTCTCGTTCTGCACAGTATAGAAATTTAAAGCCGTGCCAGTCTTGGAGGGCAAACCTTCTTAAGGTCAAGTCTGTTTCACACTTCTGGGCCTGCTGTCTCTAACATCAAGTTGACTGAGACAGAAAAATCAAATACCATATATTAACGCATACATATGGAAGCTAGAAAAATGGTACTGATGAGCTTATTTGCAGGGCAAGAATAGAGACACAGACCACAGACGTAGAGAATGGACTTGTGGACACTTTGGGGGAAGGAGAGGGTGAGATGAACTGAGAAAGTAGCACTGACATATATATACACTACTTTGTGTAACACAGATAGCTAGTGGGAAGCTGCTGTATGTATGACCCAGGGAGCTCAGCCTGGAGCTCTGGGATGACTTAGAGGGTTGGGATGGGAGTGGGGAGGAAGACTCAAGAGGTAAGTGATATATGTATACACACAGCTGATTTCACTTTTTTATACAGCAGAAACTAACACAACTTTGGAAAGCAATTACCCTCCAATTAAAAAAAGAAAATACACTTATTAAGGGGGAAAAAAATTCATCTGTATCCTCAAGCCAGTTTGATCTCATGTTTGTGAGCGTGGTATCCTCTAAGATTTGGTATGGGATGGGGGGCCAGCAGGAGACTGCGTATATGGTTGTAGAAAGGTGTATAGTCTCTGTTGAGACTTCAAGAACTTGCTACATAGAAAATTCTCCAGCCACCCTGCTGCTTCCAAGGGCTGCTCCACCTCCCATGAACAGCATGCCAGCGTGCTCACAGCGCACAGTCAAGTCCGACTCTTTGCAACCCCATGGACTATATCCCGCGAGACTCCTCCTTTCACGGGAATCTCCAGGCAAGAATACTAGAGTGGGTTGCCATTTCCTCTTCCAGGGGATCTTCCCAACCCAGGGATCAAACCCGCGTCTCCTACATCAGCAAGCTGGTTCTTTACCACTGAGCCACCTGGGAAGCCCCAACATCCAGCAAGGACCATCATTTCCTCTTCCTAATCTCTGCTCTCTTCCCTCTCTCCTCCACCTTACCCTCTCAGAACAAAGGAAATTCCTCTCTGATTCTCTTATGAGGAATTTAGCCAGCCTACCCACTCCAGTATTCTGGCCTGGAGAATTCCATGGACTGTATGGGGGTCACAAAGAGTCACCAAAAAAAATCCATGGGGTCACAAAGAGTCAGATACGACTGAGAGACTTTCACTTTCACCACATCCCCAGGGCCATCTTCCACCCAGAAGCTAATCAAGGTGTTTTCTGAAAGGAATCAATAATTTCCATTCCAAAAGGCATTCTGGTTCCAGTTGCTAAGAAAATCCAAAATCTAAATGACACATGTACTTCAGATGAGTGGCTGTGTCTCAAAGGAAGACCACCAATTGCTTAAAAAACTCCTGTCACAGAATAGCAATATTCACTGTAGCCTGCAATTATTGAGAGTAAAGTTTGTTATAGAATAGTTAGTGCCTCTAAGGGGATTTTCCCACCTTAGGAAATCCTCAGTGAAATTGGAGGTCACATACAAGAAAGCCATCCAAAAAATAAATAAGACTTCAGAGAAGACTGTATTTTGTGAATGAGGATAACTTCCACTGCGGAGCCCCAGGACACATTCCCAGCAGTTTAGAGCCCTCATCTGCCCACTTCAGTAGAGCTGCAGGAACAAATAGCCCTGGCAAGGCCCCCACATCAAGGGCTAAGTCAGGACTAGGCTGACTGCCCACTTTCCTGATGGCAGTGAGTTCTTCATGACTTTCAATCCTGTTTACCCCTTTATTCCTGGCACTCAAGATTCCTGACTCATTGCACATCTCTTTTCTTGCTACACAGCTGGCTCCTGGAAATTCTCTTCCTCTCCTTTCCTCCATATAGAATGCTCTCTTTCTTATATCCCAAAGCTTCAGAAAGCTATTCAGAATCCCTATGAATGACATTAAGAATATAACTTCTGTTTAACCTGATTTTTTCTCTCTCTTATCTTCTAGGACTTTTTTTTTTGTCTCTAACTCTATTTTTATGTATATGGCTGGAGATTCATTGAATCCTTTTAATCTAGAAACTCTTGCCCTTTAGTTCCAGGAACTGTTTTCAGTTTCAGGAATCCTCATATCTTTCTCTCTCTTTTCTTTGGAGAACTCTTAGTATTCAGACATAGTTCCTCTTACACAGATCTTCTAAATTTAACTTTCTTCTCCTATTATCAATTTTTATCAATTTTTTTTCATTCATTTTCACAAAGGTTTTCTTGACTTAACTTTCTATTGATTCATTGTGCTGAGCTCAGTCGTTTCAGTCATGTCCGACTCTTTGCGACCCCATGGACAGTAGCCCATCAGGCTCCTCTGTCCATGGGATTTTCCAGGCAAGAATACTGGAGTGAGTTGCCATTTCCTTCCAGAGGTTCCTCCCAACCCAGGGATCGAACCGCGTCTCTTATGTCTCCTGTATTGGCAGGTTGGTTCATTACCACTAGCTCTATCTGAGAAGCCCACTGATTCATTAAGTTCTCATATATTTTTAATATCCAAAAGTTCATTCTTGTACTTGAATAATTCACTTCTTACAATGTTCTGGTCTTGTTTTTTGAATACAATATCATTTTGTACCTCTCAAGAAATATTAAAACATTTTGAAGTTTCTTGATTCTCCTTGCATTTTCTATTTTCTCTCTATATATTTTGGCTTGTTTGCCATTTTTTTCCTTCTGTATTTCGTGTTAGAGACTCTGTTTCCATGAGCAGAATTTATCATTGGTGAATAGCACTTGACATTAAGCTGGCTTTTGCCAAAGGCCAGTCAGTTTTCCATGAAGGAAATTTTCTATTCTCCTACCTAGTGTGTGTCAGTGAGTCTGGGAGAATTCTCATTATTGTTTGGAGAAACAGTAAACCTTTCTAGAGAGTAAAGTTCCAGTCGTCTGCTGGTATGAGCACAGGATATCTGTTAGCTAAAGATCGAAGGAGAGGATGTGAAAACCTATTTCACAAACAAATTTTCTACAGATCTTTAAAAGGTCCCTCACACTGAGAATTTACAAGTTCTTCCAGAGCTACGAGTCATGAATCGGCTTGCTCTTTGTAGACCTACCCCTCACACTACTACATTCCCTTTTACCTTTTTCTAGACTATGTTAGCTAGCCCTCATCCATCCTTTTTCCATCTTTCACGAGCTTGTTGAAATCCCTTATCTGCTATTGTTCATTAAGTTATTGTGGTTCTGGGTTCATTACATTTTTTGCTATCTTTTCAATGATGTTATAAAAGGGAGCAGAAGTAACCACTGTGTCCAGTGTTCCTTGTTAACCAGAATTACAGTTCTCTCTTCAGTCCTTATGATCTGTCTTCCATTCTTACCATTCCAGTGAAATTACTCATATAAAGGTCACAACCAACCTCTGTATTGCTCTATATATTGGGAATTACCTTGACCTCACCCTCTTTGATTTTTTGACATTTGACACAACTGGCCACTCCGTGAAATTCTCTTTATGGGGTTGAATGATAACACATTCTTTTGGTTTTTCTCTTTATCATTCAGTCTTCAGTCGTCTTTGCTTACTCTTCCATTTTTTGCCATCTCCTAAAGGTTTGAGTACAAGTCCCCAGATAAGTGGTGAACAAACTAGAGACCTAGGAGAGTCAGCAGTGTAGTTCCAGTCTGAGTCCAAAGGCCTAAGAACCAGGAGAGCTGATGGCGTAAGTTCCAGTCTAAACCTGGCATGCTGAAGACATAAAGAGAGCTGATGTTTTAGTTTGAGTCTAAAGGCAGGAAAAGACTATTCCAGCTCAAGTATTTAGTACTCATTAGTGAGTCAGCCTTTTTATTCTATTCAGGCCTTCCACTAATAGGCTAAGGCTCACCCACATTAGGGAGGACAAGCTGCTTTACTCAATCTACCTAATCAAATGTTAATCTCATGTAAAAATATCCTCATAGACACACCCAGAATATTGTTTGACCAAATATCTGGGCATGCCATGGCCTAGTCAAGTTGATATATAAAATAAACCATTGCAGTTGGCTAATCAAAAAATGTCAGTCATATTAGACAATCATAAAAGAAATACATAGAGAACCAGAATTTTTAATTTTACATCAAACATAAATGCATATTCATTTACCTATCTTTTATAGTAGACCCATAGTATTTTCTTTGAATGAATCTGGTGATTAGAATTTCTGGTTGTGGCCTTTCTCACAAAACTATACCCCAAATTTATCTTCTTTCAGTGTTCATTTCCTTAAGTGAAAAAGAACTTCCCAGTTGGCCCTGGTGGCGAAGAATCCA
Source organism: Cervus canadensis (assembly GCF_019320065.1). Lineage (NCBI taxonomy): Eukaryota > Metazoa > Chordata > Mammalia > Artiodactyla > Cervidae > Cervus > Cervus canadensis. The sequence continues at coordinate 30,610,162 of NC_057397.1, read as the reverse complement.
CCTGGCAATGCAGGAGACCTAAGAGACGTGGGTTCTATCCCTGGGTTGTGAAGATCCCCTGGAGTAGGAAATGGCAACCCACTCCAGTATTCTTGCCTGGAAAATCCCACAGACAGAGATGGGGGGCGGGGAGTCACAAGAGTCAGACAGGACTGAGCACACACACACAATTTATCTTCTTCCAGTGTGTGGTTCCTTAAGTGAAAAAACAGAACTTAAATCTAAGAGCAAACATTCTTGAAGACCTTTAAAGATTTTTCTCCTAGTTCTTTATAGTTATTTGATCCGATCTCATTTTTAAGAAGCAATTTGCTTTCTAAGTATTTAATTGAGTTTTCGTAGCAACAGCATTTTTATTTTAAACTTGTCATCTTGCATAATAGGAAGTTGCCAAGTTGTATAATGTGCAGTTGTTAATTTATTATAATGACACAATTTGGAATCAAACACAACTGAGTCCAGGGAAGCATATAGTTCAACTGATGGGAGCACAAGTACTTGAGTAGAACTTGGAGTAGAGTAACAGCATGAAGGTCAGACTGCCGTCTCAATTAACTGGGAGAGTCAGCTCAATGGGGGTCTGTTTACTGAACTGCTCCTTATACCATCAGGCTAAGAGGACATTAAAACATTAACTATCTGTTTTTCACATTTATTGAGGAGTCCCCAAGATCACCATGAAAAACAAAACAAGAAAAGGAAGAGGAGGGACTTCCCTGATGATCCAATGGCTAAGACTCTGAGCTCCCAATGCAGGGGCCTGGGTTCGATCCCTGTTTGGGGAACGAGATCCCACGTGCCACAACTAAGAGTTCAAATGCTGCAACAAAGATCAAAGATCTGATGTGCCACAACTAAGACCTGGAACAGCCAAGTAAATAAATAAAAACTTTTTTAAAAAAAGAAGAGTCACCCCAAGAATTTTCTAGAAACTTTCTCGATTCCTTTTGGTTATATGCATCAGTTCCTTTTTATGATTTCCTTAAAGTATGTAATTAAAAAAATTTTATGCTCACTCTATTCTCTCTGAGATATACCTTTTGGTATTTCAAGAATAAAATTATATATTGTTTTTTAAAGTGTGTATTTTTATTGTAACAACCTTTTTTTCTTATAATCTGTTTTTTTTTCCATTTATTTTTATTAGTTGGAGGCTAGTTATTTTACAATATTGTAGTGGTTTTTGCCATACATTGACATGAATCAGCCATGGATTTACATGTGTTCCCCATCCCGATCCCCCCTCCCGCCTCCCTCTCCATCCCATCCCTCTGGGTCTTCCCAGTGCACCAGCCCTCAGCACCTGTCTCATGCATCCAACCTGGGCTGGTGATCTGTTTCCCCCTTGATAGTATACTTGTTTCAATGCTGTTCTCTCTGAACATCCCACCCTCGCCTTCTCCCACAGAGTCTAAAAGTCTGTTCTGAACATCTGTGTCTCTTTTTCTGTTTTTTTTTTTTTCTCTTTTTCTGTTTTGCATATAGGGTTATCGTTACCATCTTTTTAAATTCAATATATATGCATTAGTATACTGTATCAGTCTTTATCTTTCTGGCTTACTTCACTCTGTATAATGGGTTCCAGTTTCATCCATCTCATTAGAACTGATTCAAATGTATTCTTTTTAATGGCTGAGTAATATTCCATAGTGTATATGTACCACAGCTTCCTTATCCATTCGTCTGCTGATGGGCATCTAGGTTGCTTCCATGTCCTGGCTATTATAAACAGTGCTGCAATGAACATTGGGGATACACATGTCTCTTTCAGATCTGGTTTCCTCGGTGTGTATGCCCAGGAGTGGGATTGCTTTTTTTTAGAAAAAAGTAAAATTCTGCCCTATTTCATTTAGTTGATAAAATAATCTGTGCAAAACAGTGAAAAACAACTCAGAAATAGGTACTTTGGTTAATACACCATGTCAAGGAAAGGCCCTTTTTTCACTTTTCTATAAGGATGAAATGCATATGAGGATGAATTTTCATGTGACAAGTTGATGCTACAAAGAAAGGCTATCACTTTTGCTAATGGCATCCATAACACATTTGTTAATCTAAGTCACAAAAGCCTGAAAATGTTGAGCTTTGAAAGCTGTGGGGAAAAAAAGACTATTCAGTAACTTTATTTCTGAATAGCTAAAAAAAATAATAATATTCTGCTAGGCAAGTCATCAGGGACTGATGTGACCAAGTAGTAACAATTGTGTTGGGTAATTTGTCACATTTTCCTTTTTTTGATAGTACAGCTAACTGGAGGCAAAATAATGTGTTGTTTATGAGATAGTTCCAGAGTCAGACTATGGGTTGGAACCTCAGGTCCACATCTTCCTATCTTGATGAATACTGACAACTATTTGTCTATAAATGTTAGTGTTTCAAAGGCTAGATCCTTGAAAATATTAATATCACCAAAACAGCCTATTTAAAAGGTAGTCTGAGTTTGCTGCTTACCTCAATAAGGGAGAACACTACTTTGCTTTTTTTTTTTTTCTTTCTTTTTTTTGCTATGCCATCCTGCTTGTGGGCTTGTGGGATCTTATTTCCCCAAACAGGGATCAAACCCACGGCCTCTGCAGTGGAGAAACAGAATCTTAGCCACTGGACCACCAGGGAAGGCCTGGGAAAATACTACTGTGATTATGAATTAGTAGTGTCTTGGAGGGGATAGAGCAAAGTTGTGATATTTATGAGGTTTGGGGGTCTGGTTTAAGGCAAGTCTTTCAAGGCAAGGAGGTGGGGCTTGCTTAACATTAGGTAAGATCAGAACACTTTAGGTTTGGTGAGTACAGCAAAATGAGGGCTTTGAGCAAAGGTATGGAAGAGTCTTAGAAAGCAAAGAGTTGTTTGACGCTATCTATTGAAAGACCAAACAGTCTTATGTTCATTAAAAATGGATGTTTTCAGGAAGTTCCTGAAAGGAACATTGAGGTTATTTTTAAGTTTTATCTCTCTGGACAAAAATTTCCTGCAACAATTGTGACATTGTGATGAAGACAGTGACAGTAAAATCATGATAATGTGGACAGCAAAATGTATTTGGGGGGGCAGGGCTGGGAATAGATGGTTTTGATTTGCCAAATGGGAACAAAACAGTAAGTTTATAGACGATGGTGCTGAGTAAGTACTAACAAACCTAAAAAGAAAGTCTAGGGACTTCCCTGATTGTCCAGTGGTTAAGAATCCACCTTCCAATGCAGGCAATTCGGGTTTGATCTCTGGTCGGGGAACTAAGATCCCACTTGCCTTTGGGAAACCAAGCCCAAACACTGCAAGTTCTTGAGCCTGCACGCTCTGGAGCTCTGGCCACAAATAAAGAGAAGCCTATGTGCCACAATGGGAAGATCTGACACAGACAAATAAATAAATAATCTTTTTTTCTTTAAGTATATACAGTGGAAGGAGCAAGGGCTTCAAGTCAGTCAAATCTATATTTAACTCTATGTTACAACGTTTTGAGCTTCCCAGGTGGGGCTACTGGTAAAGAACCTGCCTGCCAATGCAAGAGACATAATTGATGTGGGTTTGATCCCTTGGTCAGGAAGATCCCCTGGAGAAGGGAATGACAACCCACTCCAGTGTCCTCATCTGAAGAATCCCAAGGACAGAGGAGCCTGGTGGGCTACAATCCCTGGGGTCACAGAAGAGTCGGACATGACTGAAGAGACTTAGCACGTCCATATGCACACAGAACATCTTAGTATACAATCCGGGGATCTTTGGAGTGATTAACTCTCTCTGAGGTGCTGTGGGAATTAAATGAAAGAATGGAGGAGGAAAAAAATGCATGGGAAATGTACCTATTTCAGGCAGGAAACCCATGGCTCATTTAAACGGGGGAACTGAAAAAGGTTTGATGTAGAGACTGATTGCAGAGGATAAGGAACCAACAAAGGATGCTGAGGCTGCATCCTTAGGATGCAAAGAGCTGTGACCTAAAGGAGCGAGGGATGGAACTGGATAGGAGCTGCAACCCTGGGAGGGAAGCCACCTGACGACTGCTGGAGCCACAGGTAAAGGGATGGAGACGCTGCCAAACCAGACACGGAGCGGCAGGAATAAACACACAACCTCTTCCTGCTCTCTAACCTCCTGCACTGCATTTGTCGAGCCCAGCTCAAAGTCAGAGGGCAGATGAGTCCGGATAATGCCTGGAAAGTGTCTTCCCAGGTCAGCTTCTTGGGGCGTGGAACAAGATGGAGAAGAGTAAACAACATGTCAGGAGAGACACACAGAGAATAACTAGCCCAGCGGGGACACAGAAAAATCTTAGTTCCCTGCCATGATTGACTTAAGACTGAGATCATCTGTTGAAATTGAAGGATGTGCCAGTACAGTGCTAAAGAAATCTCTATATATCTGTTTTGGAGGTAAAATGTTTTAAGCACTAACCACAATTCTGGTGTAATAATACTTGATTATTACTAAGAATGCTTACTTACAGGGCATGTTCCTTCTATAAAGAATATCTTTATCAGCAAATTAGGATTTAAGAATATACAATGTCCATTAGCATTAGAAGTATTAATACACTGTCCATTCATAATGTCCATCCAGTTAAAAAAATGCTATCGGTTTGTTTTTTTTTTAAAAAAAAAAAAGAAAAAACAACTAGGGATTCGCAGGTGACACAGTGGTAAAGAATACGCCTACTGATGCAGGAGACATGGGTTCGATCCCTGGGTGGGGAAGGAGGGAATGGCAACCCACTCCAGTATTCTTGCCTGGAGAATCCCATGGACAGAACAGCATGGTAGGCTACAGTCCATGGGGTTGTAAAAGAGTCAGATACGACTACTGAGCAACTAAGATGCAGGCACAGGACAAAAAAAATTAGTTGAAGATAAATGAACTCATATTAAGGAATAAACGTACCAAAATGTACAGGTTAACATATGCGTGTGTCTATTCAGGGCACTGATGCTAACTATTAATATACCAAAACAGAATATGCAGCAGAACTTAGTTAGAGGACCAGGAGAGTGAATTTCTGGAAACATTTTGTGTTCTGGTTTAGTGTTATCCACAATCTCATTTATTTTGAACCTCAACCCAGTCCATAGAGGGTGGCCATTTACTTGTACCAGTGCTTCTGGTTGATGGCAGATTCTTCTCAAACACACAAAATTGATCACTCTGACTTCTCAGAAATGGAATATTTCCTGCCATGTCAGTAAACAAGGGCTGCTGGTGGCTCAATGGTAAAGAATCCACCTGCAATGCAAAAGATGTAAGAGATATGAGTTCGATCCCTGAATGGGAAGATCTCCTGGAGGAGGAAATGGCAACCCACTCCAGTATTCTTGCCTGGAGAATCCAACAGACAGAGGAGCCTGGTGAGCTACAGTCTACAGGGTCGCAAAGAGTTGGACATGACTGAAGCAACCGAACACAACACTCATTAAACAAGGATGTCACAATCATCAGCGACTGCAGCCCTCTAAGGTGAGCTGGTGAATCCTAAGGACACTCAGGAAAGAAAGAATATCTGCCCTCTAGCAGCCACCTGACCTCAGCCACTCCCTTGGTGAGCCCTGAGAAACTCAAGATATGAAAACAGGAATCCAGCCCCAGATAGCTGAGCCCCGTGTTAAAGGAATGATTTCAGTGAGCCCACACTCTTGCATACATAGAAACGCACTAACTTTCTTAACTTGGGATATCTTGTTTTCTTTCATTAACAAAAAAACGTTTGATACTCAGGCTACTTGCCTTTTACAGAAAAGCTTCTATATAACCTGGCTCCTCCCCTCCCCTTCTCCAGGTGGTTCTTTCAGGGTTACTTGAGATGTTGTCTCCTGGATTTGAAGTCCTAAAAATTTCCCCTGAATAAAACATAACTCTCAATGTTTAGGCTGCATGTATTTTTTCAGCCAACAGCTCCTTTGCCATCTAACTCCCTTTGAATGTTCTTGAATGCCCACGAATATCCTCTACAAATACTTACTTCTGCTGAATAGTAAGGCATTGAAATAACCCCTCACTCTCACCACTACCTCCTCAAAACAGTTTTAAGCTGGGAAAGGAATATCTTCTAGAATGAGTCTGCTCAACTCATTATTCAAAGTCACTTCCTTTTGTGTTTGGTTGTTTCTTATCACAAAACATGTCCACAGTGTGGGATGTGGGCTTGACCTAAGCTCCTGAACAAGGCATTAGCATTCAAAGGCTGCTTTGCTATCAGCTCTTCTGAATCTTGTTATTGTTTAACATAGAAAATGTTGAAGGGTGGATATTCTCCTTTAAATAGATCATGGAAAGTGCTCCTTAAGGATTGTCACTCCTTTGGAGAAACTAAATATCTGTATTCAGGGCATTTCACATCCTAGCGCCTCTCTGTGACACCAATTCCCTTACTTTATCATAACAGCTCACTTTTTCATCGAATAAGCTTTTGAGAAATGACTGTGTATACTTTCCAAGGGAATTATTAAAGGAAACAATGCTAGCTTTGGTGGATAAGTGTGGATATGCTTTTTTTTTTTTTTTTAATCAGTCCTGCTTCTTCATAGTGTGCTTGAGTTTTTACATGTGGCATACTCTTAAGTACAAATCTATCCATATTCTCTAAAAGATGGCAAATTCCTTCAAGGCTGGGACTATAATTTACTCCTCTCTTTTTCCACCAAAAGTATTCTTCTACTCAATGACTTTAACTCATTTGTGAAATGCTGCCACCAAGTGCAGAGAAGGCAATGGCACCCCACTCCAGTCCTCTTGCCTGGAAAATCCCATGGACGGAGGAGTCTGGTAGGCTGCAGCCCATGGGGTCCCGAAGAGTCGGGCACGACTGAGCGACTTCACTTTCACTTTTCACTCTCATACAATGGAGAAGGAAATGGCAACCCATTCCAGTGTTCTTGCCTGGAGAACCCCGGGACGACGGAGCCTGGTGGGCTGCTGTCTGTGGGGTTGCACAGAGTCAGACACGACTAAAGTGACTTAGCAGCAGCTGCTGCCACCAAGGGAAGAACCATTAAATGAAAGGAAAAAAGTCAATTACATTTTTGTCCAAAAGATCAAGTTTTAATACTACATATATGTAAGAACTGCTTTAATGCCTAAATAAGAATGATTTATTATTAATATGACATTTACCAGTATATAAATAAATTCTGCTAAAGTGCTTGAAACCTATTTCCTCATAGAGCTTTTTATATTTATTTTCATTTATTTCTTTTTAAAACCTCACATCATCTGCAGGGGCAGATTTTATTAGCCTCCATTTATTATGAGGAAAGGAAGACTCAAATAAATGAGTAACATGGCTGAGGTTGAATTAAAATTCATCAAATGTAATAGGAAAAATTATTATGCTTTTATCAGAGACCAAACCCCAAGATACCCAAACAATTTTCTTAGAAAAACACCAGTTGAACAATAAAAACAATTTATTGTAATTAATAATAAACAGATTAAAGTAAATAGGCTGTTAACATTTAAAATGTACTGTAATATAAGAGATAGCGGATGGTGGGTGGTAGAGGAAAGATGTGAAAAAGATACATTTTGGAAGATATATTCTTTCTGCATCATTCTCTTTGCCAATTTTTCAACCATTTCAAGGCTCATGGTTGCCCAGTACTCAAATCTACACTTGAAATTATAGCACAGAAACATACCTTTAAGGCAAAATAAAGACTAAACAACCATGAGAACACTTCAAACACTTCAAAAGAGCCCACGTGAATCACTAGCTGAAGAAGCTGCCTTTCATCCCTTTGCTTGTCTTATGTACACAAAGGAAAACATTTGGGTACATCCTTTCCAGTGTGCAATTTAAATTTGTTCCACATGCTGTTCTCTGACTAAAAAGTTGTTTTGAGTGAACTGGCAATCATTTCTTTGCCTTAAATCATACTACTGAAATACCACTTTGTATTGCCTGTTTATTCAGCGTGTTTTATGGTGAAAATCTTGTGACTCTGCAAGAAGAAAGAGCCAGTGTCTGAAAAGCAATATAGTTTTTCAAGATATGTTGAAAAGTCATTAACTATGCACTCATTAAGTGAGATAGATCATTGCATATCACAAAGCATGTAGCTGTATCGAGTGGAGAAATCAACGATGAAACAACTATTTCTATAACAGCTTTATTAGAAGATCATTTGAAGCAGTGGTCAAATTGGTCATTTGCTTCTGATGAAGCAGTTGTTTTGACTGCAACAGTTCAAATGACTTCCATGAGAATAGACTATATAGCACAGGGAACTCTACTTAATGCATTCTGGTGATCTGGATGGGAAGGAAGTCCAAAAGGGAAGGGGATACATGTATATCTACGACTGGTTCACTTTGCTGTACAGTGGAAACTAACACAAAATTGAAAAGCAACTACGATGGTGGTTTAGTTGCTAAGTCACATCCAACTCTTGCAACCCCATGGACTGTGGGCCTCCAGGCTCCTCTATTGGAGTGGGTTGCCATTTCCTCCTTCAGGAGATCTTCCTGACCTAGGGACTGAATCTGTGTTCCTTCATATTGCAAGTGGTCTCCTGCATTGTAGGCAGGTTCTTTACTGACTGAGCCACCAGGGAAGCCTCATAACAACTGTACTCCACTAAAAATCAATTAAAAAACAAAACCAAATGGCTCACAAAATGCTAACTTGCTACAAAAGTTATTTATCCCTGTGTATTGAAGTGTTTTCAACTTCTTAGAATAGAGTGGAGCCCTCATACTCATTTTCAATAGTTTTGCAGCAGAAACTAGAGCAACAAGAACAGGAATGCCTTCAGATTCCAGAAGGTGAGGAGGCTCCTGAACTTACAGAAGTGGCAGAGTAAACAAACAGTCTTGAAAAGCCAAAGACCCAGGTAATCTACAACATGCTAGACACTTGAAAGCATACAACAAAGACATCAGTGCCTCCCTCCCATTTATTTTACATGGATTTGCCAAGAATCCCCGTTTGGGAATACTCATCTTTCTTTCCTTCTTTTATGCTCACCCTCCTTATTTATCGATTTCTTTTTTTATTTTTTAAAATATTTTTATTTATTTATTTGGCTGTGTCAAGTCTTAGCTGTGGCACGCAGGATTTTAGTTGCAGCATGTGAACTCTTAGTTATGGCATATGGAATCTACCTCCCCAACCAGGGACCAAACCTGGGTCCCCTGCATTGGGAGCACTGGACACTGGACAACCAGAGAAGTATAGTCACCCAATTTCTGACATAATAAATAGTTTTTCTTAAAGTGTGTCTTCCTCCTCTGCCTCATTCCTTCAGGCACTTGTCATATCCCTATCAAAAACTACAATAGGAATGTAATGTTAACAGACTATCTGGGACTGCGATGTGCCTGTGTTTTGTTTCTCTGCATGTATTTTTCTCTCTAGTGTTAATCACATTTTATTTATAAAGCCTTTTCTATGATTATACAGACAGAAGCTTACAAATAATTTATTTCCAGCAAACATTTATTTTAAATCACAAACAAGGCTTTCTTAGTATCAAGAGGCACAGTCCTGAAAATTTTTTCAGTGTCTTAGTCAGTTGTTGTATAAGTGGATAGAAATGTTAATTATGGGCTGTTTTTAACTATTTCTCCCTACTTTCATCATTGTTTTTATTTTCCAAAAATTGTTAAGACTGCAAGACAAATTGCAACCGAAATTATCCCAGGATTTCAAATTTTTCTGGAAGGAAGTATTATATGGTTATGAAATCTTAGTCCCAATCCAAGCGGTTGTGTGTGCATGCCCAGTTGTTCAGTCATGTCCACCTCTGTGCGACCCTATGGACTGTAGCCGTAGGCTCCTCAGTCCAGATGATTCTCCAGGTAAAAATACTAGAATGGGTTGCCATGCTTTCCTCCAAGGGATCTTCCTGACCCAGGGATTGCATCCGTGTCTCCTGCATTGCAGGTGGATTCTTTAACTGCTGAGCCACCAGTGAAACCCAAATCCATGTGGTCATCCAAGTCCAAATAAAAGAATTCTTAGAAAGTATTAAAACCACTGAAATGTGAAGTAATTAGCCTCCAACTAATAATAAAAAAAAAAGTATTAATGTACCTACTACCAACTTCATACAGAAAAAAAAAGGGGGTGGTGGTGGTGAAAAGTTGACCAAAGACTTTTGCTTCTTCAGAACTATTATGTTTTGTTAATATTGACAGAGAAGATAAGATTTAATATCTAAGACAAGCACATATATAAAAAAAATTTACAGTGAATTTTTAAAGTTCCTATAGAAAAACTCACATGAAGTTAATGGAAAACTTCCACCAACTCAAATACCCTCTGGTGTGGGTTGGCTTAATCAGCCATCAATGACAACAAAGCTCAGGCGGAACTTCCACGCCTTTTTCACAGAATTTTCTTCTAAGAACAGAAACCCAGTGGACAAAGGGTAAACTACTTCTTTCTTCTCATGGTTCTTATGAAACAACACTCTTTCCACTTCACCCTTTGGAATCACTCCTAACTTACCTCCCTGGGAAGAAATATCCATTTTTTCTAGACTTAAAGTAATGTTTAAACCCGTGTTTCAAATGCTTCTAGTCTATTTGGTATAGGGAAAACGAATCCTATACCAAATGCAACCTTTATTATTTAGTTGCTGCCATTTTATCTATTTCTAAGTGTACAAGTCAGTGGTATCAATTATCTTCACAATGGTGTGCAACCATCACCACTACCTATTCCAAAACTTTTTCATCATGCCTAGTAAAGATTTTGTAATCATTCAATAATAACTCTCCATTCTCCCCCAGCTCCTGGTAAGCTCTACTCCTCTTTCTGTCTATGAATTTTCCTATTCTAGATATTTCATATAAGTAGAGTCATACAATAGTTGTCCTTTTGTATCTGCTTTATTTCACTAAGCATAATATTTTAAGGGTCATCCACATTGTGTCATATATCAGAACTTCATTCCTTTTTATGGCCTAATAATATTCCATCATATACATATCATATACATATGTACATATACATACATATCACATTTTGTTCATCCGTCTGCTGATAGACACTTGGATTCTTTCCATCTCTCAGCTACTGTAATTAATGTTCCAGTGTACATCAGAGTACAACTAACTGTTTCAGCCTCTGTTTTCAGTGATGTGGGGTATATATATGCTTAGGACTATAATTTCTGAGTCTTGTGATAATTCTATACTTGTCTTTTGGAGGAACCAGAAACACTTTCCACAGGAGCTGGACCATTGTACATTCCCACCAGCAAAGGATGAGGGTGTAATTTCCTACATGCTCATTGACACTTATTATTTTCCATTTTAAAAAAATCAGAGCCATCCTGCAAGTGTGAAGCAGTATCTCATTAGAGTTTTGATTTTCACTTCCCTAATGATTGGGGATGCTGAGTGTCTTTTCATGTATTTATTGCTCATTTGTACATACTCTTTGGAGAAACATCTATTCAAGTCTTGGCCCATTTTTCAGTTGGGTTGTTTGTCTTTTAGTGTTGAGTTTTGGGAGTTCTTATAAACTTTGTATACTAAACCCTTATCAGAAAAAATGACTTACAAGAATTTTCTCCCATTTTGTAGGTTGCTTTTTCACTTTTTTGGATAATGCTTGCTGATGAACAGAAGTTCTTAATTTTGAGTAAGTTCAGTTTATCTATATTTTCCTTTTATTGTTTATGCTTTTGGTGTCACAGTTAAGAATCCGTTGCAAGAATCTAAGATCATGAAGATTTACAACTATGTTTTCTTCTAAGAATTTTATAGTTTTAGCTCTTATATTTATGTTGTTTATCCACTTGTGTTAATTTTTGCATAAAGTGTGAGTTACCTAGTTTTGAAGATTATATCTTGAAACAAGCAAGGCAACATGTAGATTATTATAGGAACCCCCAATATACAAATTTATCTCTATTTTTGGTGCATCAGTGATTGCTCTGAACTGGGGAGAGAAATAAAGGAAACAGAGAAGAAAGTCAACAATAATTCTGGCTTTTGGATAGAAGGCTAGATTCAGATGTAAAAGACAAAAAATGGAAGTTTCAATTAAATAAAACTTACCTTCCCTGTCATCCACAATACACCATTTCCCCATGCTTGATAAAATGCTTCAAGCTGAACAGAGGAAGGAAATTGGGAGATTTCAGATCAGGGAAGGTCCCAGAGAAAGGAAATATTTGCTGACTTCCAGGATGATTTCTAGCAAGAGAGAAAGATAAAGTTCTATATTTAGGGGATCTGAAAGCCGAAGGAGGAATACTATGTTTCTTATCTGACTACTCATGGAAGTTACAGGACCCAGTGAAAGTTTCATGCATCCTCATGATGAAAAACAATGCAGTAAATGCCTACACTGTTGAGTCACTAAGTCGTGTCTGACTCTTTGAGACTCCAAGGGTTGCAGTCTATCAGGCTCCTCTGCCCATGGATTTCCCAGGCAAGAATACTGGAGTGGGTTGCCATTCCCTCCTGCAGGGGATCTTCCCAAACCAGGGACTGAACCCAAGTCTCCAGGATTGGCAGGCAAGTTCTTTAACAGGATACTGTTTATACAGATATACGGGCCAGAAAGGAACCTCAGAAATATTGACTGAGCCTCCCTCCCACAGGGCATGGGGAGATGCCTAACTTCTAACAAGAAATATCACAAATCATCCTAAGAATATAGAATTCTTATTACAATGATTTTAAAATGAGTTCAATTATGTCTTATAAAATTTTATACAACCAACAGAGAACTATTACATTTTTTAGAAATAGATAAGATACAGGTAGAGATTATCATCACCATGCCTCACCGTGTGGCTAGAAGTTCTCACCAACTTTACTACTCTTCTAATTTGGAAGATTAGACAATTTAAATTATTCTACAGCAGCTAAATACAGTTGAATGCATTTATACAGGCTTGTGTCATGATATTTTAAAAGAACAACCATATTTTCAGATGATGCTTTCACAAAGCCATAAAATGACTATTCAAGATACTGTTGTATGCAGATAAATTCACTGATCTGATTCTGAATCTCCAGTGCAATTTGAGAACACATAAATGCAGGCAAGAGTAAAAGGAGAACTGAGAGCTAGCAAAAAATTGGATATGGCCAGAAATCTCTCTCTTCATATCATAGTTTTATTGTTGTCAAGATGAAAGGAGGGTCCTGTTTTCGGCTCTCACTTCAAAGCTGTCCAGGCATTAAATCTCTAAAATGCTCATGCCTACAGAAGAAGGCTTGTGAAGACAGAGGAAATTCGTGTGAATCCCAGGGGAGTAAAAGGTGATTTCTCCCCATGAAAATGTAAATCATTCTGATGGATAGTAATAAGTCCAGTAAGAGGGGGAATCATGTTGAGATAAGGTAGAAAATGCTGGAACTCACTGAGAGGGAGAATGGAATGTGGAGCTCTGTGTTCACTTTGGAAGAAAGTTAAGAAAAAAGTCAAAAAGGTGAGATCTGGCTCTGTGCTCATAGAAAGTAGTTAACTTCTCAAATTTAAAGACTCAGCTGACTGGTCTTCAATCATTTTTCTGTTTTTCTTACAGTTTTATTGAGATGTAATTGACACAGCAAGTATGTAATTTTAAGGTGTATAGCATAATGATTTGACTTATATACATCATAAAATAATTACCACAATAAGTTTAGTAAATATTCATCTCACATAAGTACAAAATAAAAGATAAAATATTTTTAATATAATGAGGACTCAAGATCTACTCTAACAACTTTCATATAAAATATTAATATACAGTAATGTTAATTGCATTAATCATGCAATACTTCCCTAGTACTTATTTATCTTCTAACTGGAAGGTTGTACCTTTTAACCACTTTCAACTACCTACCTCTCACCCCTACCACCTACCTCTGGCAACCACAAAAATGATCTAGTTTTACATGAGTTTGTTTGCTTATTTGCTTTGAAATATAACTGATCTGCAACACTATGATGGTTCCTGGTGTATGACCATAGTGATTTGCTATTTCTATACATTAAAAAATGATGACCACAATAAGTCGGGTTGCTATCCATCACACAAAGATATTACATTACTACTGACCACGTTCCCTGCTTCACCTCATCCCTGCAATTCCTTTGTTTTTGAACTGGAAGTTTGTACCGCTTACTTCCCCTTACCTATTTCGCTCCTCCTACCACTCCCCTCCCCTCTGGCAAACTACCTGTTGGTTCTCTGTATCTATGACTGTTTGCTTTGTAAGTTTTATTACTTGTTTTGTTTGTTACATTCCCCATATAAGTGAAATCATATGGCGTTTGTCTTTCTCTAATATGACTCATTTCACTTAGGTAATACTCTCTAATTCCAAATATACATATACATGTATATCATTATTGTTGTTGTTCAGTTGCTAAGTTCTGTCTGACTCTTTGCAACCCCATGGACTGAAGTATGCCAAGCTCCTCTGTCTATGGGGTTCTCCAGGCAAGAATACTAGAGTGGGTAGCCATTCCCTTCTCCAGGGGATCTTTCCAGACCAGGGATCAAACCCATGTCTCCTCCACTGAGCCACCAGGGAAGCCCAAATATGTATGCACGTATCTATCTATCTATATGTGTGTGTGTGTGTATGGTCTTAAATCATATTTTACTCAGTCATAAAGAAGAATGAAATGTTGGCATTTGTGACATTGGGAGGGTATTATGCAAAGCAAAATAAATCAGAGAGGAAAAGACAAGTACTGTATGTTTCACTTACATATGGAATCTAAAAAATAAAATAAATGAACAAATATTACAAAACAGAAACAGAACCACATATACAAAGAACAAGCTACAGAACAAGCTACTGGTTACCAGATGGAAGAGGGGTAATGGAGATGCAAACTAGGTAAAGGGGATTCCAAGGTAAAAACTACTAAGTATAAAATAAATAAGTTACAAGGATGTAATATATAGCACAAGGATATAGTCAATATTTTATAGTAACTTTGAATGGAGTATAATCTATAAAGATATCAAATTACTATGTTGTACACCTGCAACTAATATGTCAACATACTCTAATTAAAAAATTAAAGCAATCCACATTAAAAAATATATCAGCTCTGTTCTTTTTTTTTCCCCTGAAGTGAGCTTTTCCTCTTCATGACAAATGACTGTTCTGCCTAAAGTTTATTTGTCACTAGGGTGGAGACAGAAGGGTAGAGTTATAATGTTTGCCATATTCTTAGCATCTCCTCATTATAGTCTAATTCTTCATGTCTGTTTCTTATGGGAAGCACTCTCCATAATGTGGTTTTGTCTGCTTCACAAGCTAGAGTGAGAAAGAGGTGAGCAAGGAGTGGGGTTCTATGATGGTGTTATAAGTTATCACAGTAATGTCCTCATTATCTTGATATCAACACTTCACCTTTTCATGGTATAAACTGATATCATCATGACCAGTGAACACTTACTGAATGTTCATTATAAGCTTGCCAAGAGAACTCAAAGAGTACTCATTCTTGATCTCTAGGAGGTTTCTATTTGGGGGGAGATACAAAGCAATCCCATTTTCAAGATTGTCAAGTGTGGATTTCATTGTATCTCACTTATAATCTACAAACAGTTTTCTGGATGCTTAGAAGATGTGAGATCCTGGGTCAGAAACAAAGGACTTCATTATTCACAGCAGAGCAAGCATCAGTAAACCTTGGGAAATCCATTGCTTTTCCAGCAAGTAGCAAGCTAGTCTGTTTGTCCAAGGGGAATACCCTACCTCATCTCACAGGCTACCAGCTGCATAAACAAACATGAAAAATGGGGCCCTGCAGTCTCCACGCACCCAGCAAGACATATAGGAACTCAAGAAGCCCATGTAAGGATGTCTGTCTCAACAGAAGGAGAAAGTCAAATGATCGATATGGGTGACAGCACCTCTAAAGTGTGGAGATCAGAAATAATCATGACACTCATTACTTAGACAGATTGATGATGCCATTGGCTACAAAAAAAAATGCTGATTATAGTAACATGCTTATTACCAGCTTACCTCTATAGGCAGCAGTGGTTTACTTACAAGGAAAAAAAGAGGGAGAGAAGGAGGAAGAGGAATGGGTCTCCCAGAGTTTTAAAAATACTTATTGAGATTGGACTAACCACATTGAGAGATTCAATGTAAAACCATCACTGTGAACAGGAAGAAGGGTTAGATGCAGGAATCTGATTATAATCAAGTGAGTTAAAATGTTATTTTTATCCAGACATTTCTACATATTTTCTATTAAATACCCCTCCTACGGGACAATGGAAACAATAGGAATGATGCTTGTGTATTAAGTTTCAGTGAACTGCATAGTGGTTGATGGGAGGATGGGGATTTAAAACCCCTTATGCTCCCATTAGATAAAAATCTGTGACACGTAAGTCATCATTTTTCATCAGCATGAGGCCAAGTAAATTAGTGGCAGGCCAGTTCTTGCTCCACACCCATGTCTGCCTGGCCCTGTTCCCTCAGCAAAGTCCAGAGCCACCCAAGAGTTTGTAGCCAATAGTGACCTTTTGTTCCAGAAGCTCCACTGATTCTAGCAGGAAACGGTATTTCCTCCACTTGGTTCCAGAGGACCCTGCACATGACCTTGAAGTATTCTGTGATCCTATTGTGAGGCCACGACTGAGTGACCGAACTGAACTGAACTGAACTGATTGTTAGGCCAACGGCAATGAACCAGCAAAACAGCAACATTTCCCAGAACGAAAGTAGTTGACATCAGTCCTGCACAATACTGACAGTTATGAAGTAGACCAGGACTCCTTGCTTTGGAAGGAAGATCTGTAGCCGAGATTACAGTCCCTGTCTTTCTATACTGTCTGTCAGCATTGAAAAGTGGAAAACACTGGTGAGCACCAAAATATTATTTAATATGAATAACGCCCAAATAAACCTGTGAAAATTAATGCTTTTTTCCAAAAGTTCTTATTCATAGCTTACCTACTGAGTCTTTGATCAGGAGAAATACTCTGTGCCTGTGTGTATGCATGCATGTGTCTCACTAATTCCAGAATCCATCTGTGCATTCATTTTATTAAAATCCCACTTTAGGAGATTTTTATTAAAATTTTATTAAATCCCACTTTACATGAAGAAGAAAAGACTTTGGGAGCTCTTTGTCACTTAATTTGAGGAACTCTTTTCCATTCCTAAAACATTCCTCTTCCCTCTTCCTATTTCTCTCTGATTAACCCATTCCCATGTTCACAGCCTGCTCCATCTTAACCAAAGATCTAAACATCACTTCTTCAGTGATTTTCAAGTATATATGTGACCAAGTGCTTTGACCACTTCAGCTGTATTCGCATTTTAAAGGACGAAATTTGAGGGCTTCCCTGGTGGCTCAGTGTAAGGAATCCACTTGCCAATGCAGGAGACAGAGGTTTGATTCCTGGTCCAGGAGGGACCAGGCTGCCACAACTATTGAGCCTGTGATGTAGACTCTGGGAACGGAAACTACGGAGCTCATATGCTGCAACCCCTGAGCCTGTCCTCCACACGAGAGGAGCCACCACAATGAGAGGCCTGCACACCACAACTAGAGAGTAGCCCTGCTCGCCTGAACTCAAGAAAAGCATGCTCGGCAACAAATATCCAGCACAGCCAAAAATAGGTACAAATAAATAAATGAAAGAGGAAATTCGTATTTAGAAAACGTGGTCTCTTACGAACAGTGGACCTTGGAGGGGTATCTTTGATGGGGGCATGGAGGGTTCTTCTTCACTATAAAGCCTTTAACAAAGCCTCCGGTCCACTTCTGCATAAGTCCACCTCCGGTCCACTTCACCAAACAGAGGATTTCTGTGCCCAAACACAGACCGCATCATTGACTTTAGGCCTATTTATGGACAATGCTAACCGTCCAACGAAAAACTTTCCATTTCCAGCAGTCGACCAGCTATTTTGCCTGACAGCAAGCATCCAGATAACTATTTGCGAACACACGGACCTTTGATTGAATTTTTCATTTGTCAGCCGGGCGCTTGGCACTAAAAAGACACAGCCCTCAGAAACCACAGAAGGAACTCATTCTCCAGGCATTTGGTGGGATCCGCCTACAATGAGGTCTTTCTGTTCTAAAAGAAAGTTCCACTGTCCATCACCAGCGAGGAGATGTGTCATGTTGAGAACTTGGATATTAGGAGGCTCTTTTGATCTTTGGAGAAGCTGGTGCTACTCAGAAGCCAAAGCTGCTCTCTCTGTCCTTTGGGACAGGCCAGCTGTGGTCACCTCAAACACTCCCAATTTCAGTGAATGAAATAGCAGTTTATCTTTTATTTATGCTACATGTTCAGTGTGGGTCTGGGGTGGGAGAGGGGTTGGAGGGTGTCCGCTCAGTGGTTACTCAGGGATACAAGTTGAAGGAGTCAGCATATATTTCTGCGTTTGCCTCAAGAGGAAGGGCAGAGCTGGTCTCCCATTGGCATTTTTTTAACTTTTTATTTTATATTGGAGTATAGTTCATTAACAATGTTGTGATCATTTCAGGCGGACAGCAAAGGGACTCAGCCATACACACACATGTATCCATTCTCCCTCCAACTCCACATGACATTGAGCAGAGTTCCCTGTTCTCTACAACAGGTCCTTGTTGGTTATCCATTTTAACCATGAAGTGAAGGGTTCATCGCTCAGTCGACCCCATGGACTGTAGTCCGCCAGTCTCCTCTGTCCATGGGGTTCTCCAGACAAGAATACTGGAGTGGGTAACCATTCCCTTCTCCAGGATATCTTCCTGACCCAGGGGTTGAACCCAGCTCTCCCACCTTGCAGGCAGATTCTTTACCACCTAAGCTACCAGGGCAGCCCCATTTTAAATATAGCAGTGTGTATATGTTGATCCCAAACTCCACATCTCTTCCCCCTATTCTTCCCACTCAGGGACCCAAGTTGAAGAAGTCACCACATCAGCACATATTTCTGCATTTGTCTCACAAGGAAGACCAGAGCTGGTGGGTCTCTTATTGGCATTTTGTAAAATCTCAATTGGAAAAGCTCTTCCCCATTGGCCAGAATTGGTCCCATGGACACCCCTAACTACAAGCAGTCAGGAAAGCACAGTCTCCCTGTGTGTACCCCAGAAGAGGATGGAACCACATATAGGGGAACAGTAGTAATATTGTCCCATCCATCCAGGTAAAAAAAAAAAAAAACAACAGTTCACCAAGACGCAATCTTCTTAAAGCTGGGTTTCTTCCAAGGGCAAAATCAAGTACTCTTTGGTTTTCTCAAACTAAACACAAGGTAATACTCTATCAATACATCATTACATAGATAAGACCCCTAGAAAAATGTCTTATTTGAAATTCAGAAGTTTATTCTCTCAAGGACCTTCTCCTTACTCCCCAGTGCATCAAAACTAAAAAGAAACAACCAAAAGCAAGGGAAAGAATACATGCTTAAACCTTAGTTCCTCATGTAAAGCATGCAAAGGTGCTAATTATGAATTCAAACAATGGAAAAACAAATCTACTTGCCTACTGGCAAAAACATTGCTTTTTAATGAGAACATTCCCTGTGCTTCAAAAATCTCATCACCAGGGATAATCACTGTCCATGTGGTGTATAGTCAATTTGCCTAGGCAAATACATATTTGTTTTTATAAAATAAGAGACTATACTCTATACTTTGATGTCCTGCTTTTTAAAATATCCAGTGTTTTTGTATGAATTTTATAATTATTTGAAACAATTTCAGTGGCTACATAAGATAAACCAAAAATAATATTTATTTCACTGCTTTCCTTTTGGGCATTTAGGTTGCCTGTCATGTAAATGTATATTTACTTATAAGATTATTTGATGGACATTTGTTTGCCTCGTTAGATTATAAACTCTTGTGTTTGTTTTTGGTGGCAAATATAGTCTTATTCCCAATATATGAGTGAGTGATCGAGTGAGTGAAAGTCACTCAGTTGTGTCTGACACTTTGTGACCCCTTGGACTGTAGCCTGTCAGACTCCTCTGTCCATGGGATTCTCCAGGCAAGAATAAAGGAGTGAGTTGCCATTCCCTTCTCCAGGGGATCTTCCCAACCCAGGGATCGAATCCAGATGTCTCCTACATTGCAGGCAGATTCTTTACCATCTGAGCTACCGTGTGTGTGTATGTGTGTGTCTGTGTGTGTATCAGAGTCTTTTCCCTTATATATTTTCACAAAATAGTAAATATGGCTTCCTGTGCTATACAGTAGGTCATGCCGATTATTTCATATGTTAGTTCAGTCACTCAGTCATTCTGACTGTTTGAGACCCCATGGACTGCAGTACGCCAGGCCTCCCTGTCCATCACCCACCCACAGAGCTTACTCAAACCCATGTCCATTGAGTCGGTGATGTCATTCAACCATCTCATCCTCTGTCGTCCCCTTCTCCTCGTGTCTTCAATCTTTCCCAACATCAAGGTCTTTTCCAATGAGTCAGTTCTTCACATCAGGTAGCCAAAGTATTGGAGTTTCAGCTTCAGCATCAGTCCTTCCAATGAATATTCAGCACTGATTTCCTTTAAGATTGACTGGCTGGATCTCCTTGTGGTCCAAGGGACTCTCAAGAGTCTTCTCCAACACCACAGTTTAAAAGCATCAATTCTTTGGCACTCAGCTTTCTTTATAGTCCAACTGTCACATCCATACATGACTACTGGAAAAACCATAGCCTTGACTAGATGGACCTTTGTTGGCAAAGTCAAGTCTTTGCAAAGTAAGGCAAGCATCTTTTAATTTCATGGTTGCAGTCACCACATGCAGTGATTCTGGAGCCCCCTAAAATAAAGTCTGTCACTGTTTCCATTTTTTCCCTACCTATTTGCCATGAAGTGATGGAACCTGATTCCATGATCTTAGTTTTTTGAATGTTGAATTTTAAGCCAACTTTTTCACTCTCCTCTTTCACTTTCATCAAGAGGCTTTTTAGTTCTTCTTTGCTTTCTGCCATAAGGGTGGTGTCATCTGCATATCTGAGGTTATTGGTATTTCTCCTGGCAATCTTGATTCCAGCTTGTGCTTTATCCAGCCTGGCATTTCACATGATGTATCAGCATAGAAGTTAAATAAGCAGGATGACAATATACAGCCTTGACATACTCCTTTACCAATTTGGAACCAGTCTGTTGTTCCATGTCCAGTTCTAACTGTTGCTTCTTGACCTACATACAGATCTCTCAGGAGGCAGGTAAGGTGGTCTGGTATTCCCATCTCTTTAAGAAATTTTCTACAGTTTGTTATGATCCACACAGTCAAAGGCTTTGTTGTAGTCAATAAAGCAGAAGTAGATGTTTTTCTGGAATGTGTATATGTTAATCTCAAACTCCTAATTCACATCCCCCCTTTCCCCTTTGGTAACCATGAGCTTGTTTTCTATATCTGTGGGTCTATTTCTGTTTTATAAAGAAGTTCATTTGCATTTTTTTGTGATGTGAAAGTCACTCAGTCATGTCCGACTCTTTGCGACCCCATAGACTATACAGTCCGGGAATTCTCCAGGCCAGATACTGGAATGGGTAGCCTTTCCCTTCTCCAGGGGATCTTCCCAACCCAGGGATCGAACCCAGGTCTTCCTCATTGCAGGTGGATTCTTTACCAGCTGAGTCACATAAGTGATATTGAGCATCTATAGAATGAACCAGTGAAACTACTTTTAAGTTCTTGGCTAAAATCAGCCTCACCCACAAAATCTCTCTGATCCTCAGCTCTGCCTAGTGGTGTCTGCCTCTTCTAAAACTTCCCTGTACTTGTTTTTTTACAATGCCCTCACAGGATAAAGAGAAAAAACACTATTTTTTTGAGCACTATTATGTGCCAGGCACTGTAAGAGGCATAAACCAGTTAATTTGGGGAAATTCTCATTGCTTCAAATATTTCTTCTTTTCCTCACATGCTTCTCCTTCTGGCAGTCCTATTAAATACATATCATAACTTTTGTAGTTGTCCCACAGTTCCTGGATATTCTGTCCTGTTTTCTGCAATATTTGCTTTTCACTTTTTCACTTTTGGAGGTTTCTATTGCTATATGCTCAAGTCCAGAGGCTCTTCAGCATGTCCATTCTACTAAGTAAGCTCACCAGAGGCAATTTTCATTTCTGTTAGAGTTTTTATCAACTGCATTTCTTTTCAGTTCTTTTCTTAGCTTGCCACATAAGTGGTATCTCTTAACCACTTCAGTTCCATCTCTTAGCCTGCATCATCCATCTATTCTTGCAAGCTGTCTACTTCATCCACTAGCGCCCTTCACTTATTACTCAGTTCAGTTCAGTCACTCAATTGTGTCTGACTCTTTGTGACCCCATGAACCACAGCACACCAGGCCTCCCTGTCCATCACCAACTCCCAGAGTCCACCCAAACATATTCATTGAGCCAGTGATGCCATCCAACCATCTCATCCTCTGTCATCCCCTTCTCCTCCTGCCCTCAATATTACTCATATTTGTTGTAAATTACCTGTCTGATAATCCCAGCATCCCTGCCATGTCTAGTTCTGATGCTTGTTCTTTCTCTTCAAACTGTGTTTTCCACACCATCTGTCTCTTGAATTTGGAGGGTAGGGGACAGCAGTTTGCCCTATGAAATTAATCCTCTTATGGATCTAAGAAGAGTTGTTGGTTTTTCAGTTTGTTCAGTTTATTTACTGGTAGAACAGAGCGGTGACCTGAGGCTTCAGTTTCTGCCTCTGTTCAATCAGGGAGTTGCTCCCAGGGGTGTGATTTGAGTTCATTCCGTGTCCACAGATCCTCTAAGAAAATGGGCCATGCCTTCTTGTCATCCTCACCCAAGGAGAAAGTGCTTACCTGAGCTAATTTATAGGGTGGTCAGGGTCCTAGGAGATGGGCAAGTACAATATCTCCACCCAGCAGGAGGTAGAGTGACCATCTGAAACAACCAGATCCTTTGCATTTGAGTTTGGCTTGAATTTGTGATCTGCAGAGAGGATCAGCCCTTGCTGGTCCAGGCAGAAGCATAAATCCGGCAGAGAGAGTAGTGGTGGGAAGGAGTCAGGACAAGACACAAACAGCAGCAGCTGTAGGAGGACCTTAGGCCCAGGAGTAAATGCTCGGAATTGTCCAATCACAGGGCTGCTGTCAGAATCTGGATGTGTCAGTGGTCATCACATGACCTCACAGTCATCAAATGACCCCTAGGTGGCCTGGTGAGGGCTGTTTCTGCTCTTTCCCCTCCTATTCCTTAGCTAATCTGGAAGAGTCTAATTCACCGTCTAATGCATAAGTAAGCGAAGCTCTCCTCTGGCTCAATATTCTTGAATTATGTTGAGCACAGTAAAAACTCATTAATTCCGATCACTTATTTCAAATTTCTAATTATTTCATTTGGACTAAACTGAGATTTTTGCTCAGCAAAATTTTATTATGGATAGCCTGAATTAAAAAGAAAAGGGGTAGAAGAATTGTGTAAAATATTTAAGGAGACAAGCTGTTAATTTAAAACTATTTTATCTGTTTATTAAAAATGTATGACTCAAGGAATTTCAAGTAGGTAGAATGAATAAATTTACTTTTTGGTCACACAGTGCAGCTTGTGGGATCTTAGTTCCCCTACCAGGGACTGATCCTGGGCCTGACTCTTAGCCACTGGGCCACCAGGGAATTCATGAATAAATATTGCTTACTGTCATCTTTTTTTCCAAAAAATATTTACTGATTCTCCCTATGGGCTAAGTTATTGTTATGATCTGAATAATTATGTCCCCTCTAAATTCATATGTTGAAATCCTAACACACAAAAATAATGGTACTAGTAGCGGGGAGCTTTGGTGAGGTACTTAAGTCATGAGAGTAGAACGTTCTTGAAAGGGGTCAGTGTCTTATAAAAGAGGTTCCAGAGAGACCCCTGTCCTCTTCCACCACATGAGGACACAACAAGAATTCTGCAACCTAGAAGAGAGTCCTACCCCAACTATGCTGGCACCCTGACCTACAATTTCCACAGCTGTAAGAAATAAAATTGTATTCTTTATAAGCCACCCAGCCTATGGTATTTCATTACAGCTTTTCAAAACGACTAAAAGAGTTAACAAAACACTGAAACACAAAATCAGTGAAATACGGTATGGTGCACGGGTGCATGCATGCGTGCGTGTGTGTGTGTGTGTGTGAAGTATGGTACTGTATGCTAATTTAAAAAATAAAAGTATAACATAAGAAATAGCTTGTAATATTGGGTTTTTGCACATATACATTCCTGCCCATATACTGTAATATTGGGTTTTTGCACACACACACACACACACACACACATAATAGCCCTTGCAATTAAGAAGCTTAGAGGCTGACGGAGAAGACAAAAAAATACATTGGTATGTTAAGTGCCGAGATACAGGTGTTACACACAGTGGATTAACGTGCATAAAAGAGGAGCATCTAACATAACACAATAAAACCAAACAAACACAATTCTCCATTGGCATAATAGGCCCTCAAAGAACGTTTTGATGAGAATTTATATGCACCCATGACTAGGCTTCCCAGGTGGCCCAGTGGTAAAGAAATGGCCTGCTAATGAAGGAGATGCAAGAAACACTCATTTGATCCCTGGGTTGGGAAGATCCCCTGGAGTAGGAAATGGCAACCGACTCTAGTACTCTTGCCTGGAAGATTCCATGGACATAGGAGCCTGGCAGGTTACAGTTCGAGTCACAAAGAGTCAGACGAGACTGAGCACTTACCTTTACCTTTTATGACGTACTGATAATACTATGTACTGTTATTTGCTACATGAAAAGAAAAAAGTAAAGTAAATCTCGTGAAATCCAAGCATATCTTAGAATCTTTTTCTCTCTTATTTGGATAGAAGAATATTTTATACTGTGGCTTTTCTCCCCCAGAAATTACAAATTTTTAACATAGTAAATCTCTATACAATATTAAAATTCCCATAAGTAATAATCAATCAATTCTATGTATTAAATGAAATACATTGAAAAGTTAATAAATAAAAAGAATAGATATTTATTTCTCTTCCCATCTTTAGCTGCAAGGTATTTGAAGGATCTATTTTTTTTTTTGAAGGATCTATTTTTAAGTACCTTTGAAACTATAAAGTTTTTATCTACCCCATTTGCAGATGTCTAAACAGTCCTTACACATTCATTGGAAAAAGGAAAAATCAATACAAATTTGCTTCTTGTGACCAGATTCAGAATTGAAATTCATTTTCTTTTTTCTCTAATATGGTAGAAAACTCTCACTAGCACATAAAGCCATAATTGAAGTTTATTGAAATAATAATTCTTTTTAAGACATCAGAATAAGAAGCCAATTCAAAATTATATTCAATATCAAAATATCCTGAAATTGTGCCAAAATCTCATTCTAAACCCAAACGATCTCTAGAGGGATGTTCAAAAATTCAAATGATGCATTCTGGTTTTATTTTTACATTTCTTCACCATTGCTATTTTTGTTTTGTGATAGAAATTTTTCTATACTCCCACACGGTCCAATTCTCAGCGACATTTCTAATCAAATGAAACTCAAGCTGGGAAACCTTATTCCTGGGATTCATTTTTGGGATTTCACATTACAACTTAAAACAGAAAACTGAATAAATAACAGAAAGTTAGGTCTAACTCATGCAAGTCAACTGGGCATTAAAACATTTAGACTTCCTTGAATATTTGCATTTAACATGAACTAGGTCCTGAAATAATAAGCGAAAAAGTCAGTACTATAGAGTTATTTGTGCCCACTTTACAATCAGCGGCAGAGGAGGTATCATGCAAGTTTCCCAGTATCTCAATAACACAACAGATGTAATCCTTTCTATAAAGTGTTAATCTGAACTCATCAAAATAAGTTATTTCCCAGACTATTTTCTCACTTCCTTTTGGAGCTCATCAAATGTATAAAAGATGAAGAGAATGCATCATAAATCTATAATTGCATATTTAAGACAATTTAGAAAAAGTTATAGTGTCTACCTCATACCACACAAAAATGTCAATAAGTGATTTAGTCACAAAATGATATCATAAAGGTACCACAAGAAAATTAATATTCTTGCATTGGGAAATGCCTAAGAAAGGAAAGTAGAAGTTATGAACAACCACCAAACCTACAGTTAAAAAACAGAAGAAAAACAAACAAAAATCCTGTGAAAAATCTTAAGAGGCAGAGCTTGCATGTGACTTAGGAATATTATTCCAGCATTTTATAACTTGTCCAGTTTACATGGTGAGGGATGGAAACCCCAAAGGACTGCAAGTCAACCCACCAGCCCATGGATCTGATCATTCTTATCCCTGTGGCAAGAATGTCAGTGTGGAAATGACCAAATCAGGCTATTATGGCTGTGGGTGTTAACACTAATAGCTGCTTTTTCCTGCTCTAACTCTGTGTTCATCAAGCAAGCTTCTATTTAGAATCTGACTACCATTAACGTCTGCTTTCTGGTAAAGAATGTGCTGTTGAGGTGACACAAGCTTCCTGGTACATAAAATAACCAAATATCATTTATCTATTCATTTAATAAGGATGGAGGAGATAATATGCTCTGGGCATGGTCCTAAGGTTATTAAGTTAAATAAACATTTAAAAAAAATTCTTAGTTAACATCAAACCAAGGAATAGATGTGGCAGAGGTAACTAACATCTTGTTTTGTGAATATTCACTCGATCCTTAAAAATGTTTCAGCATGCACACCCATGTGTAAATCATTTATTTGTGACTTCCTAGTGGCTCAGATGATAAACAATGCACCTACAATGTGGGAGACCCAGATTCCATTCCTGGGTTGAGAAGATCCCCTGGAGGAGGTCATGGCAACCCACTCCAGTATTCTTACCTGGAGAATCCCAGGGACAGAGGAGCCGGGTGGGCTATAGTCCATGGGGTCGCAAAAAGTTGGACACAACTGAGTGACTAGCACTACTACACTATGCTAATATAGTGGACACACAGCAAAACGAAAAAGAAATCTAACTCCAAGGTAACCTGATGTGACCTCCACTCTCTTCCCAGAAATAACCCAGATGTGGGCTTAGTCGCTCAGCTGTGTCCTACCTACTCATTGAGACTCCATGGACTGTAGCCCACCAGGCTTCTCTATCCACGGGATTCTCCAGACAAAAGTACTGGAGTAGGTTGCCATTTCCTACTCCAGGGGATCCTTCTGACCTAGGAATCAAACCTACATCTCTTGCATCTTCTGTGCTTGAAGGTGGATTCTTTACCACTAGCACCATCTGGGGATCCAGACATGGTTCTGGTCATATTTTGTCTATCCCCTTTCCATTCCACCTGCATCAAATCCCTTGGCGGAGGAGTTCAAGGAAGCAGAGGTGATAACTAAGATCCCACAGGATGGCCAACTAAGGGTTCATCAGGTCAAGTAAGGTGAAACAAAAATCTGTGTAGAGACAATGTGAAATAAGATAATTCTAGGAATTGCGAAAAGGTAAAAATTCAGAAATGGGAATACAATGCCCTGTGTATAGGCAGAGGTCTTTTAAAACAAACAAACAAAAATTTTAACTCAGAGATTTTTACTAGCATGCACTTAATTTAGAAAAAATAAATAACAAAAATAAAAACAATATCCTTTCTGGGCTAAGCTCAAAAAAAGGAGGAAGCAGGAATAATCACACTCCAATACTGAGAGTGTGACTGGTCACGAAATTTCTAGGGATTTCTGCAGGACTCACGTTAAAAGTGTTTTTAATCCTCTTACTCAGAAATTCTACTTTATGCTCAGGAAGAGTTTCAGGATATGTGGGAAAGCTTACTTAAAATGTATCAGGTGCTAACTACATGCCAGGCACTTTTGATGCACACAGCTGGTCACCAAGATCACCCTGCATGAAAGGGCTTATTGTGTCCAGCTGTCGGCCTCTGCAGGCAAGGCCTCAGCTGCAGAGACACCTCTTTACCCAGGGTGGGTCACCCCTAAAACTGATGGAGGTGGGCTGCAGAAGTCCAGCCATTCTGGCTCCACTAGGATGACACCAACAGGTCACCTGACCCCAAGAGTCAAGATAGCTGAGCCAGCATTGCAGCTAGACTACTCGCTCGGCTGGATGTTGCTTCTGCCTCCTCCCTTGCAGAAGTGTCCACGCAAAGGGCTTCTTCTAAGAAGCCATCTGCACTCTAAGCTCTGCCTGTGTCTGCTCCCCCCAAACCCCACCTGCAATGATCTCCTTTGGAAGTTGAAGACACCACAATGAAAACGATAAAGACCCCTGGGGACTTCCCTGGTGGTCCAGTAGTTAAGAATCCACCTGCCAGAGCAGGGGACAAGGGTTCAATTCTTGGTCTGGGAAGATCCCACATGACTTGGAGCAACTAAGTCCATGTGCCATGACAAGAGAAGCCATTGAAATGAGAAGCCCATGCACTGCAACTAGAGAAAGCCCACACTTTGTATCAGTGAAGATCCAGGGCAGCACCCCCCCAAAAAAAAAAAGACAAAGACCCCTGTTCTTGGCACCCACATTTTGCTTGGAGGAAACAGAATAAGCCAATAGATGAACATGGTAACTGTAGACTATAATTCATGCAGTGAAGAGAATAAAATAGGATAATTTGAAGCAGCAACCAGAGCTGTGTGGAGGTTACATCTTGATCAAGAGGTCTGACAAGGAAGTCACATTTAAACAGAGAGAGAGCTGAAAGCCAAGAACAGACCAGCCAAGCAGAGAAATGATGGCAAATGTTACATGAAATTTCAAGAGCAAAGGCACCATGGTATAATAAAATAAAACTTTAAAGTTATTGGGAGAGAATGTCAAAGAATGTATGATCTTGAAGTGAGAAAGGGTTTTTTTAAACAAGTCACAAAGAATGCAAGCCACACAGAAAATTTAACTGCATTTAATGTAAAGCATCTGTACTACAAAATACACTATAAACAAAGGAAAAGGGCAAAACCACAGACTGGGAAAAACTATTTGTAGTCTGTGTAACTGACAAAGAACTATTATCCAGAATATGTAAAACACCCACCCACCCAAAAGAAAAATAACTCTAGAGAAAGAAATTAGTGCTTTCTCTCTGTAGTGCCAATGTTTCATCTCTATTGAAAATTACATGTTGAAGCTACATGATAGCTGAAAATGAAGAGTCAACAAAGATGTGTACATGTATAAGTGATTCACTCTGTTGTACACCTGAAACTAACAACACTGTCAATCATCCATACTCCAATAAAAATCTTAAGAAAAGATTCAGGAAGATGAATGGGGGAATTGGTATTATTTTAATTGGTCTCTGAACTTTTTTAATACCTGAACTATTTCACATTTTTCACTGGGGAATATCTTCCCTGATGGCTCAGTGGGTAAAGAACCCACCTGCAGTGCAGTAGACCCAGGAGACTTGGGTTTCATCCCTGGATCAGAAAGATTCCCTGGAGGAGGAAGTGGCAACCCACTCCAGTGCTCTTGCCTGGAGAATCCCATGGACAGAGGAGGCAAAGGAGGCTACAGTCTGTGGGGTCACAGTCAGACACAATGGAAGTGACTCAGTACATACAGAGAGAGACAAAGAAAGGGGGAAATAGGAAGCTGATTTATTGAAATTGTAGATTAGTCCCTGCTCTTCTAGAGCATCCCTGCTTCTGTCCTTTCCAGTAGGTTCTTCAACTGATCTTTTGTTTTATGAACCATGCCAGATCCTTCCAAAGGTTAACTTTTTGCTGACACCTTCAGAGCCAGTTTTTCTTGCTCTCAACCAAGAACCGTAACTGTACAGAGGTCTCCCAGGGGAGTAAGCCAGTGAGGGCCCCACAGAAAGCCAACACTCACTAACTTACTAAGGTCCTGGAGTATGGGGAGACATTTTTCATCTATGTATAATTAGTGTCTGGAACATAACATGCTACAGACTGAATGCTGGGGTCCCTCCCCAGTGTGATGGTGTTTGGAGGTGGGACTTTGGGGAGGTAATTAGATCATGATGGCAGCACCCTTATAAAAGAGACTCAGCTTTCTCATCCCTTTTTGCCATGTGATGCCACAACAAGTAAAAGCGAAAGACGCTCAGTCGGGTCAGACTCTTTGCAACCCCATGAATTCCCTATACAGTCCATGGAATTCTCCAGGCCAGAACACTGGAGTGGGTAGCCTTTCCCTTCTCCAGGGGATCTTCCCAACCAAGGAATTGAACCCCGGTCTTCTGAATTGCAGGCAGATTCTTTAGCAGCTGAGAAGACAGTCAATTAAGAACTAGGAGGCGGACCCTCACCAGACACAGGATATGCTGGTGCCTTGATCTTGGACTTCTCAGCTTCCAGAATTGTGAGAAGTAAATTCTGTAATTTAGAAGCCACCGAGTCTATGGTGGTTTGTGATAGCGGCCTGAAAGATTCAGGACAGGACGTAATTTATTTGTTCCAGATTTCCATGCAGACAATCTGGCTCCTGGTATTTAAAGATGATGGTTATCTGGTACTGATGAACCTATGTGCAGGGCGTCAGTGGCGATGCAGACATAGAGAACAGACTTGTGGGCACAGCAGGGGAAGGAGAGTGTGGGACAAATGGAGCGTGCAGCATGGAAACACATACATCACCACATGTGAAACAGCCCGTGGGAGTCTGCTGCATGACGCAAAGAGCTGAGACCCGGTGCTCTGTGACAACTGAGGGGATGGGATGGGCTGGGAGGGAGCTTTAGGAGGGAGGGGACATATGTACACCTATGGCCGACTCACGGTGCCGTATGGCAGAAACCAACACAAGATTGTAAAGCAGTTATCCAATTACACAATAAATAATTGTAAAGCAATTATTTATTTTAAAATTAACTTAGAAATAAAGATGACAGCTATCACTCACCTCCATCCTAGCCTCACGCTTCAACTTCCCTGAGTTCAGCAGATTTTTAAACTAAGAAGATTAGGAAATCAGACTATTTCTCAGAAAATATTCAATGGTCAAAATAGTTCTCTGACAACTTATGTTTAATTTAGGACCTTGTATTAATAAAATGTGTACCAATTAATTACAAAAAGATTGTCTGAAAAGAAAAACAGGCACCAAAAGTTCTGCTAGCCTGGGAAGAACATCTATACAGAATGATAAATGTTGCCTGTAATACGTCAACATAGATAAGGAAAACTGAGGCTTTCTTAAATCCCAGTTAGCTTCAAAGAAATAAGAAGCTTATTCTAAAACCATCCTGGGTATTGTCAGTTACCAAAATAGCTTGAACAAGATTTAGGAATAATTTTTTTTTAATGAATATAATCTTTACCTGCAAAATAAAATTCAGATGCAACACTGAAAGAAGAACTAAACTTCAACACCCAAAATAAATAGAAGAATTTGTTAACACAATTTTGGAAAATTAAAAATAATTCTATAACATTTATTATGTGTGGCGGGAAGGAAGATTCTACTTAGAGTGCTTATGCCCATCATAGAAAAGTGAAAAATATAGAAAAATGCTAAGAAAAAATCATCCATAATTTTTTTTTTATTTTAAAGTATTTTTTTTATTGGAGTATAATTGCTTTACAATGTTAAGTTCGGCTGTACAACATATATCAGACATGTCTACATATATCCCAAGCCTCTGAAGCTTCCCCCTCCCCCATCCCATCCCTCTAGGTGGACTATAGTTTTTTTTTTTTTTTTGACTTGTTTTTTTTTTTTTTCCCAGTGGGTTTTGTCATACATTGATATGAATCAGCCATGGATTTACATGTATTCCCCATCCCGATCCCCCCTCCCACCTCCCTCTCCACCCGATTCCTCTGGGTCTTCCCAGTGCACCAGGCCCGAGCACTTGTCTCATGCATCCCACCTGGGCTGGTGATCTGTTTCACCATAGATAGTATACATGCTGTTCTTTTGAAATATCCCACCCTCACATTCTCCCACAGAGTTCAAAAGTCTGTTCTGTATTTCTGTGTCTCTTTTTCTGTTTTGCATATAGGGTTATCGTTACCATCTTTCTAAATTCCATATATATGTGTTAGTATGCTGTAATGTTCTTTATCTTTCTGGCTTACTTCACTCTGTATAATGGGCTCCAGTTTCATCCATCTCATTAGGACTGATTCAAATGAATTCTTTTTAATGGCTGAGTAATATTCCATGGTGTATATGTACCACAGCTTCCTTATCCATTCATCTGCTGATGGGCATCTAGGTTGCTTCCATGTCCTGGCTATTATAAACAGTGCTGCGATGAACATTGGGGTGCACGTGTCTCTTTCAGATCTGGTTTCCTCAGTGTGTATGCCCAGAAGTGGGATTGCTGGGTCATATGGCAGTTCTATTTCCAGTTTTTTAAGAATCTCCACACTGTTTTCCATAGCGGCTGTACTAGTTTGCATTCCCACCAACAGTGTAAGAGGGTTCCCTTTTCTCCACACCCTCTCCAGCATTTATTGCTTGTAGACTTTTGGATAGCAGCCATCCTGACTGGCGTGTAATGGTACCTCATTGTGGTTTTGATTTGCATTTCTCTGATAATGAGTGATGTTGAGCATCTTTTCATGTGTTTGTTAGCCATCTGTATGTCTTCTTTGGAGAAATGTCTGTTTAGTTCTTTGGCCCATTTTTTGATTGGGTCATTTATTTTTCTGGAATTGAGCTGCAGGAGTTGCTTGTATATTTTTGAGATTAATCCTTTGTCTGTTTCTTCATTTGCTATTATTTTCTCCCAATCTGAGGGCTGTCTTTTCACCTTACTTATAGTTTCCTTTGTAGTGCAAAAGCTTTTAAGTTTCATTAGGTCCCATTTGTTTAGTTTTGCTTTTATTTCCAATATTCTGGGAGGTGGGTCATAGAGGATCTTGCTGTGATTTATGTCGGAGAGTGTTTTGCCTATGTTCTCCTCTAGGAGTTTTATAGTTTCTGGTCTTACATTTAGATCTTTAATCCATTTTGAGTTTATTTTTTGTGTATGGTGTTAGAAAGTGTTCTAGTTTCATTCTTTTACAAGTGGTTGACCAGTTTTCCCAGCACCACTTGTTAAAGAGGTTGTCTTTTTTCCATTGTATATCCTTGCCTCCTTTGTCAAAGATAAGGTGTCCATAGGTTCGTGGATTTATCTCTGGGCTTTCTATTCTGTTCCATTGGTCTATATTTCTGTCTTTGTGCCAGTACCACACTGTCTTGATGACTGTGGCTTTGTAGTAGAGTCTGAAGTCAGGCAGGTTGATTCCTCCAGTTCCATTCTTCTTTCTCAAGATTACTTTGGCTATTCGAGGTTTTTTGTATTTCCATACAAATTGTGAAATTCTTTGGTCTAGTTCTGTGAAAAATACCGTTGGTAGCTTGATAGGGATTGCATTGAATCTATAGATTGCTTTGGGTAGAATAGCCATTTTGACAATATTGATTCTTCCAATCCATGAACACGGTATGTTTCTCCATCTGTTTGTGTCCTCTTTGATTTCTTTCATCAGTGTTTTATAGTTTTCTATGTATAGGTCTTTTGTTTCTTTAGGTAGATATACTCCTAAGTATTTTATTCTTTTTGTTGCAATGGTGAATGGTATTGTTTCCTTAATTTCTCTTTCTGTTTTTTCATTGTTAGTATATAGGAATGCAAGGGATTTCTGTGTGTTAATTTTATATCCTGCAACTTTACTATATTCATTGATTAGCTCTAGTAATTTTCTGGTAGAGTCTTTAGGGTTCTTCTATATAGAGGATCATGTCATCTGCAAACAGTGAGAGTTTTACTTCTTCTTTTCCTATCGGATTCCTTTTACTTCTTTGTCTGCTCTGATTCTGTGCAGAACTTCCAACACTATGTTGAATAGTAGTGGTGATGAAGTGGCACCCTTGTCCTTGTTCCTGCATTTCCAAGGGGAAATGCTTTCAATTTTTGCACCAATTGAGGGTGATGCTTGCTGTGGGTTTTTGTCAAATATATAGGCTTTTATTTATGTTGAGGTATGTTCCTATTCTATTCCTGCTTTTTGGAGAGTTTAATGCTAAATGAGTGTGAATTTTGTCAAGGCTTTCTCTGCATCTATTGAGTAATCAATGGTTTTTATCTTTCAATTTCTTAATATGGTGTATTACATTGATTGATTTGCGGATACTAAAGAATCTTTGCATTCCTGGGATAAAGCCCACTTGGTCATGGTGTATGATTTTTTTAATATGTTGTTGGATTCTGTTTGCTAGAATTTTGTTAAGGATTTTTGCATCTATGTTCATCAGTGATATTGGCCTGTAGTTTTCTTTTTTTGTGGCATCTTTGTCTGGTTTTGGAATTAGGGTGATGGTGGCCTCATAGAATGAGTTTGGAAGCTTACCTTCATCTGCAATTTTCTGGAAGAGTTTGAGTAAGATAGGTGTTAGCTCTTCTCTAAATTTTTGGTAGAATTCAGCTGTGAAGCCATCTGGTCCTGGGCTTTTGTTTGCTAGAAGATTTTTGATGACAGTTTCGATTTCCTTGCTTGTGATGGGTCTGTTAAGATCTCACAGATCATCCATAATTTTTAAGCCTTAAGAATCTTTACTGCATGTAGCAGGAAAATTCAATTCAAATTGCTTAAGCAATGAGGGGGATCTGTTGGTTTTTAGAAATGAAAAAGATGGACTTGAACAAACTTCAAAAGCCAGTTGATTTGAGGTCAAGTGATGTTAGCAGGACCAGATTTCTATCTCACCATCTCTGACTTTGCCATCCATGAGGCTGGTTCCATCCTCAGGTGGGCCACCTCTCAGGGCTACAGCATGGCCACAGGCCCAACCGCTCTAGCACGACCTTACCTTCACTTCCAAATCTCACAGGAAAAGAAAGACTTTGCAAACCTGATGGCTGAAAGCAAAGCCTTCAGAGCTGAGTTGGCTCTGAATGGGCCTCACCCAAAATCATCACAGGTTCAGTGCGCTGACTTACTTAGGGTACCAGGGGTGAAGCTGCAAGGAGTGGAGTTTAATACTACAATGAGAAGTGCGGATGCTGCTTGAAGTAGAAAGAATGAGAATGGGAGAGAAGTCACAGGATAACCACCCATTGTTGCTTTGTTATGTGTGTACAATTGTACACACACATAGACACATGTGTAAGAAATTAGAGCATTTAAAAACTGATTTATAGAAACTAACATAAAATTTAAAGTTCTATATTATTCTATTTATTATGAAAATCATTTCTCTTTACTTCTCTTACATGACAATCTTTTTTGTTTTACAGATTAATGTTTTTCAAAATCTCTTAAAGGATATTAATAACTTTAAAAAAAAAATCTCTCCTGATCCCTGAATTGTCCCTGTTTTCTCCAGGGTCAGTTTTTTTTTTTCCTTTTGTGCCTTAGTGTCCTTGAAAACGTATGATTGTCGATTGCCCATTCTCATTCATGAATAAAGGGCTGAGTTGCTTGAGTATTTGGCATGGATGTCTTCTGAATATGTACAGTCTAATTTCCCTACGAAATCCCTCCCTCAACTGAACGGCATGGTTGACTGCAGTCTCCACGTAAATGGGTGCTACCATGTCAACTAGCAAGACAGAACACCCCTCACTCCCATCCCCACCAAAATCAACTAAAAGGGCTTTACTCTGCGGTGCCCATATCCATACTCTTATCCCTAGGATTCTTCACACAGATCATCTGACACTTTTAGAAGTCACCATTACAGCTTTGTCCTGGAAACAATCATCATAGAGTATTGATAATGGCAGGAGATGGGGGCAACAGTTCAAGCTCAAAACTAATCTAAGCTCAAAACTAAACTAAGAGACAACACTTCTCAAACAACTCTTTAATTAGTCACCTACTAATTCATCTCGTCTCTTCTTACCATCTATCAGTCTGTAGACTTTCCATGGTGACAACACTAATTTCTACCTCCACTGCACTTTTCTGCTAATCTTTTAAAATTAAGTTCCTGCTCTAGTCTATCTTCCCTTATAATCCCTTTGATTTTCCACCTTCAAAAAACTGGCTTCAATCTCTGATTTTCCTTCAATCTTCTGATCTTCTGTTCTCTCCTCTCATCTCAGGGCTATTATGAATTCATTCTCTTTTAAATTTCCTTGTAATACTGCCAATGGAATGTGTGAAGGATAAGAGGTCAATGTGAATGTTCAGTGAGATGAGCTTGTATCAGTTTCTTTATTAGAGCATGGAAAACACCATGAATTCTGCATGGCTTGTGAAACTGTACTACTTATGGCAAGTGCTAATGTGCATAAAGGTCTGCACCCTGGGTAGGACCCGGAGCTCACAGGAACCATGTTGAAAGTTCTGCTGCAGTCTGGAGGCACAAGTTTTTGAAGATGGAAGAACTAATGTAGTGAACGAAATGCTGGATTGCTTGTCCTGGTCCGTCCAGAGGTTCCCATGGGAAATTACTGCCTTTCAGTAAGCTTACCCCTGTGTATATCACAGTCATTCAATGACACATCCCTTGAACATAAAGGGGCTGTATATGATGATAGAACCATAACTAGACACCAAGAATTCAGTCCCCTTGTCTTCCCACTTGCTAATACTTCTACATACAAAGAACATCGAAAAACTCTGCCTATCTCTGTATGCTAATAATACCCATTCTCCATACTTGATCATTTCAGGTATGAAGTAGAATTTCCTAGAGTGACTCAGCCTCAAGGTTCAGACACTGAGAATAACTAGGCTGCTTATTGTATTTATATATTAACTTCTACACACCGTCATTTTATGACAGTAGCAGTAATATTGCACTTTCAAAATCTTTATTAGATTAAGGAGAAGTTGAATATTTCTTAAAAACATTTATAGTAATGGCCTTCTACTTTTTGAACATAATGTTAAGGATCTCATGTAGAATGACTTCAATGTTTTAGCATTAGCTGTGAACACTGAGGAATCTTAGAAAATGAAATCTGTTTTTCTTCACAGGCACAGAGAAAGAAGGAACTCTAACATTTGATAATGACCAACACTCATTTAATTGCTAGATTAACCTACATTCATTGTAAAAAAGAGGGCTTGGAGAGACAAGCCCTCCTCAGGCTCTCCTGCAGGGTTCCTATCCCTGCTTGTCGCATTGTGCCTGTTACAGTGATTAACCCCCAACACTGGCAATTCTCTGGTTCTTATCTTCTTTGTTTTTCAAAATCCCTGCATATACACTATTTCTAAATGCTTCTTTCTTTATTTTCTCCTTTCTTCTTAAAGCTGGTCTTCAATTGCTTTGCAGGTTTCTCAGTAATGATCATACATAAAAAGTTTGTTGCAGGGAATCCCAAACTCAGATTAAGAATGATTTTCCTTCTCAGGAATGAATCACATTCTCTTTATTCAATGTCCTATTAATTTTGGTCTGTCATGTGTCATATGATAACTTGGATTCATACTCACAGAAAAAAGGCTTGTCATCATCACACTTTCAAAACTATGCTATGGAAAGGGTCTCAAACATGAGTCCTATTTAAAATTCTGTTTGATTTATCATCTCTCTTTTCCTTTCCTACCTATGCACCTGTCACTTAGAATGCTTTAAGGGTAAGTATCTCAAAAAGACCAAAAGAATAGATATGGGCATAAAGTTGATGGGAGCTTACCAAACTCCAGCAGAGTCTTTGATATAAGTAGAGTTTTTTTTAAGTGAATTTAGACTTCGAACTTCAAAGTCTTATGACAACATCCCTCTAGTCCAAGATTAAAAGTGTAATAAGTAGCCTTCTGGTTCAAGACTAGGAAGGTTTTATAAAAACTACCTGATTGAACGTAGAGCTGTTCACCCATTTGTACTCAGCTTGATAGAATAGTGGATGAAAATATGGATTTGACCAAGGTTCAAATGTACTTCTAACTTACTAGTTATGTGATTTGGAATATGTTTTTTTCAATATTTCTGAGTTTCATTTTTTCTATGGTATAAAATGAAGAAATAATAACATCTACCTCATGGAGTTGTAACTAAAGATTGAATGAGATAATATATGCAAAGTGTTTAGTATTTGAGAAATACTATTCAAAAGAAACATCTTTTGTAATAGTATTTCTATAGTGTTTCTATACTATTGCAAAAGATAACTTGTGAAGTTGCTGCCCTTGTTTTTTGATATTTCAACATTTTTGTTTTATGAATGGAACTTTTACCCTCTAGACATATTAAAGCTTCTAAAACTGCTTCATAAAATATATCCTGGGAGTCCCTTGGACAGTAAGGAGATCAAACCAATCAATCCTAAAGGAAATCAGCCCTGAATACTCATTGGAAGGACTGGTGCTGAAGCTGAAGCTCCAATACTTTGGCCACCTGATGGAAGCGACAAACTGACTCATTGGAAAAGATGATGAGGATGCTGGGAAAGATTGAAGGCAGAAGGAGAAGAGGGCAGAAGAGATGGCTGGATGGCATCACCAATTCAATAGACATGAATGTTAGTGAACTCTGAGAGATGGTGAGGGATAGGGAGGCCTGGTGTGCTGCCATCCATGGGGTCACAAAGAGTCAGACATAACTTAGTGACTGAACAACAACAAAATTCTGATTGACTTACTGATGAAAAGTACTTTTAAATTTAATATTCCAAAATTTCCAGATATTAAGGAAACTAAAGGTTTCAAATATTTAAAAAAAAGATACCTTCTAGAAATAAACTCAGAAAAGTTTTAAGTATTTCACGTTCACGTAATGTAGATATATACGTGGCAAACCAGAGTAGTTTAATCATTTCAATTTAATTAAAAACATCCATGTATTTTCCATTAGATTAGTGTTAACTATAATTTACATGGAGACTTTTATTCTACTTGGGTATGTTTTTACTAAACATATATAGGTTTGCTGATTGAATGAGATAGGATGCCTTCTACTAAATGTTTAAGATTATGAAAAACTGTAAATATGTTGAACCAAAATCAAATCACTGTTCTGACAAATTTTATGTTAATAGTGCAGCGGGCCCAGAATGTGGTTCAGATTGGAGGCTGATGATGTCACACAAACACCAAGAAGGTAGGGAAAGGTTTGTTAATCACAGAAGATGCCTTTCAAGAGACAGCAGGGCAGGCCTCCCAAAGAAGTCCAAAATGGCTTTAAAAAGAACATGGAAAGGAGACTGGCTTTCTGTTTTCTGGTGGTGAGGGGCGGGGCTGGAGCAGTTTCACACGTGCAGGCAGGGGTTTTCCTGCTTTGAATTCCTGTCCTACAATCCCCACCCAGGCACTAAAGAAGGAAGCACCCGGGCTTCCGGCTCAACCTTCCCAAATATGGGACAGAGGGAAAGGGGGGCCTTAAAAGCTGCCAGCAGGACTTCCGTGGTGGTCCAGTGACTAAGGCTCTGTGCTTTCACCGTGGAGGGTGTGTGTTCAATTTCTGGTCGGGGAACTTCTGCATGCCAGGTGGTGCCAGGATATCAACTTGAGGGCTTTCTTGTTGGCTCAGGAAGAATCTGCCTGCCTATGCAGGGGATGCAGGTTCGATCCCTGGGTCAGAAAGATCCCCTGGAAAAGGAAATGGCAACCCACTCTAGTATTACTCCATGGGAAATTTCATGAGCAGAAGAGCCTGGCAGACTACACAAAAGAGTTGAACATGATTTACTGACCAAAGTCAACCTGAAGACAATTTCCAAGATTTTTAGGCAACTTAAACTTTGTGCTGGTATTAACTTGAGTTAATCAATGTTCACTGGACGTCTAGATAATTTCTAAGATAGAATACTGAAACATTGGTTACTAAGTAAAAGTTTAAGTTTATATATTTTATCTCTTATTTTTAAGATATAGATAGATAGATAGATATGGTAAGCACTTGTATCTCTTAAAATATGTCTTCATTTTTGCTCCTTGGAGAAGTTGTGCTATAAGGGGTACATGTGTATCAAGGAAATGAGAGTAGTTTTGTCCTAAAGGGGAATGACTGTTCTAGAATGAGAAGAGAAAAATGCAGGACACATCCTGAATGGGTATAGAAAGCAGTGGAAGTTTTGCTGAAAGGGAATTTTTTTGTTGTTGGTTTTATGGTCAAAGCTGCTTAAAATTTTCTGGGTGTATTAGTTTCCTATCACAGCTGTAACAAATTATCACAAGTTTTGTAGCCTAAACCGACCCAAATTTATTATCTTATGGTTCAGAAGTTCAAAAACGGGTCTCACTGGGCAAAAATCAAGATATCAGCAGGGCCAAATTCTTCTGGAAGCTATAGAAGAGATCCATTTTCTTCCCTTTTCAAGATGGTAGAGTTGCCTGGAATCCTTGATTTATGGCCCCCCTGCGGCTTCAAAGTCAGCAAGAAGCAGTGTCTTCCTCATAGGGCCTCACTCGAACACTGACTCCCTTGTCTCTTTCTTCCACATTTAAATGATACTGTGGGACTTCTGGACTTCCCTGATGGCTCAGACAGTAAAGAATCTGCCTGCAGTGCAGGGGACCCAGGTTCAATCCCTGGGTCAGGAAGATCCTCTAGAGAAGGGAATGGCAACCTACTCCAGTATTCTTGCCTGGAGAATTTCATGGACAGGGGAGCCTGGTGGGTTACAGTCCACAGGGCTGCAAAGAGGACATGGACACAACCAAGCAACTGACACACACACCATGGGACTTCCCTGGTGGTCCAGTGGTTAAGAATCCCTCGCAATGCAAGAGACATGGGTTCAATCCCCTCTCAGGGAACAAAGATTCCACATACCTCAACTACTAAGCCAGCATGACTCAACAAAAGGTCCCTCATGATACAACTAAGACCTGACTCAGCCAAACAAATAAATAAATATTTTCTAAAAAAGAAAGAAAACCACTGTATCAGAACATGCTTCACACACATTCTTTTAAAAATAAATAAATAAATGATCGTCATGATTACACTGTGACCCCCAGATAGTCCAGGATACTCTCGTCATTTTAAGGTCAAATGACTGGCCTTAAATTCCAATCTTAATTCATCTACAACCATAACTGCCTCCTGCCATGTAACATAACATATTCACAGGTCGCAAGGATAGGCAGTGGATGTCTTTGAAATGGGTCATTATTCAGCCTATCATGAATTTATTTACGAGATTTTCAAAAAGAGGTTTCATATTAATTAGTATACTGGTATTAAAACAGAGTTTTGTTTTCTCTCTGTTAAAATGGGATATTTTTCTTGGATTATTGGCAAGCTCTAAGAAGAGTTGTAGAAGGTTACTTTATTATCTGTGTAATCTGCCTAGAGGACTTCCCTAATGTCTCAGTGGGAATTCACCTGTAATGCAGGAGACATAGGAGATACAAGTTCAATCCCTGGGTCAGGAATATCCCCTGGAGTAGGACATGGCAACCCACTCCAGTATTCTCGCCTGGAAAATTCCATGGACAGAAGAGCCTGGTGGGCTACAGTCCATGGGGTTGCAAACAGTCAGATACGACTGAGCACATGGCATACACAGTCTGCCTACATAACTGCCCAGATCCCTAATGGGACTCTAGGTTGCCTGGCGGCTTGTTTCCTCGAGAATACGAAGAAGCCCCTTGGGCTGAAGCTCAAGGACTTGATATAAACCGCAAAGTATGCTCTACTTCAGCAGACTGTGCATGGGCCAGATTTCCTTCTGATGCAAAGGGAGTCCTGTTTAAGCCACTAGCGAAGTCCCAGGAAATACTAGGGTCATGGGTGAACAAATAAGAGAGGCAACTGGAACTGTGGACAACATCACCAAAAGCCTTGACATTCTAGCTATGGAGCCTCAATAAACTCAACAAGTGATCGTGCCTGCCAATAAGATTTTTATCTACCATTGTTTTGGAATCCACTCATCTGGTTACTCTCAGCATACAACTCTTGGCTTTTTATTTTTAACATAACCTTTGCTATTAATATATCTCTTCTACATTTTAGGCATTCCTCTTGGAAGACACCTGACCCAGCACTCCAAAACAGCTGACCTTTGCCACCAGGTCCCAACAGATGGTTCAGATGATTTTGCAGGAACATTGCCAACCAGAGTCCTGTCAAGACTATCTCCTAGCCCCAACTCTGTCCCACTTGGGAAGTTTATGATTGCCTCTCAGTTATTCAGCAAGGGATGCTATTCTATGTATTAAAAAAAGCGGGGACTGACAATATTGAGCTTTATTTGAGCCTGGTGCTCCTGGGAAGCAGCAACAGGGTCAAGATCCTTCCACCATTTTATGACTCTTTTGGGTTCCAAGAAATGGCCAACCAGGCAAAGGAGTCTTCCCTTGCAGATTGGGAGCAATGAGGTACCTCCACCTTTCCTCAATGACTCCCTTGTTTTATGAAATCCCAAGCTCTCTATTCCATCTCTGAGGCATTCCTCAATGAATATTCTTTCTATTGCAAAATCCTGAATAAAAGCATTCCCTTAATTAAGTCCAGTATATCTTCTCTTTCACAAAAGCAAAAAGCCATCTTCAAATTAGCTATTTTCCAAGCTGATTTTTGTTTTACTTGGAAACCCTGCTCTTGAGGAAAAACGCACTTTGGTTGGGTTTCCCAGGTGGCATCAGTGGTAAATAACCTGTCTGCAAATGCAGGAGACATAAGAGACTCGGGTTCGATCCCTGGGTAAGGAAGATCGATTAGAGAAGAGCATGGCAACCAATGCCAGTATTCTTGCCTGGAGAATCCCATGGACAGAGGAGCCTGGGGAGCTACAGTCCAATGGGGTTGCAAAGAGTTGGACACGACTGAGATGACTTAGCATGCACTATGGTTAGTTGCTCGAAGCATCTGGTCTGGAGCAGATCTCACACACTGGCTCTGCCACTCATACATACCATGTAAGAATGGACAAGGGACTTGAACTTTCTGTGTCTCATGTATTCACCTATAAATGGGGGTGACGATGATGGTGATGATGATGATGATGGAAACTTCCTCACAGGGTTGTTACATAAAGAGTTCATAACATGCACCTGGTTTAGACAGTTAATCACCTGTCACCATTATTTGAGGAAGCCCTAAAGTTCAGGGACCCCCCTGGTGGCTCAGATGGTAAAGCGTCTGCCTGCAATGCAGGAGACCCAGGTTTGATCCCCGGGTTGGGAATATCCCCTGGAGAAGGGAATGGCAACCCACTCCAGTACTCCTGCCTGGAGAATTCCATGGGTAGAGAAGCCTGGTAGGCTATGGTCCATGGGGTTGCAAAGAATCGGACACGACTGAGCGACTAACACTTTCAAAATTCACCAAGTCCTGATATTCTGAGAAAAGTTAATTTCCTATTCAGTACTTCTGAACTAAAACATCACAAGGTTATATAGCACATACAATTGTAGAGGAACAATAAATATTGAATAAATTAATGGATGAATGAGTGAACGGATGGAGGAAGGAAGGAACTACAGATGAGGGGGCAAGTATTATTGTAAGCAAAAGATGACTTTTGAATCAATTATAGTATTTCTTTACAGTTAAATGAGCAGACTGAATTCCAAACTCTATCTCACAGGTGTGTCATTAATACTCAGAAATCAAATTAAATACATGTCGTCATGGAAGGAATGGGTCCTACACAGGCAGCTGATATGATCCAGAACATTGCACTCAGTGTTCGGGGGTGAAGGTTTGTGATGCAGTGTGACCTAACTTCAATTAATGACAGCTGTCTCCGGAAACCTGATTTCTTCCCGGGGGAAATAGAGTATCAATTAAAGTCTAGCCAGATTGAAATACATCACTGTTCAATGAGTGCAGAAACTTGAATTCATGCTTCTTGATTTACCAGTAAGACAGAAACGCTTTCAACATATAATCAGCCCTATCGTTCATCACATCCAATCGAAATACACAGACTTATTCAGGCACTAAATGTGAGAAATCTTTTTAAACTTTAAAACATTCAGCAGAACTGTATGTCATCGTAAAAAATTGAGCTGCAATGTGATATTCAGTTTATGTTCTGAAACAAATCAATAGTCCAGGCGAGTCATAACTCTTACTACATACTGCCCTCCAGTGGATTCCTGTCAGACATAACCTCTGAAAATTTGAAAGAATCTATACAAAGGCTATCTTTTAGAAGTGATGTTCAATCTTTGACGTAAACTTTTAAAATGCTCTTGCAAATACTAAACAATAATTTTCCAAACTTTTAAAAAGGGCCTTATATTTAAACTACTCGATGTGAATGTAAAGTACCTGTTCATTTCCAGCCAGAGTTTAACTTTTTCTCAGTTTATTTCTATTTTGGCCCATCTCATTAGGGGTCCTGAGTCTGTTGTTGTTTAGTCGTTCAGTCGTGTCCGACTATTTTGCCACTCCATGGACTGTAGCCTGCCAGGCTCTTTTCTCCATGGATTTTCCCAGGCAAGAATACTAGAGTAGGTTGCCATTTCCCTCTCCAAGTGATCTTCCCCACTCAGGGATTGAACCCGAGTCTCCTGCATTACAAGTAGACTCTTTACCACTGAGCTACCAGGTCCTGAGCCTACTATTACATAAAAAAATATTAAACAGAGACTGTGTTAGTCTCTCCAGTCATGTCCAATTCTATGTGGCCCTGTAGATTATACCCCATTAAGTTCCTCTGTCCGTGGGATTCTCTAGGCAAGACTATTGGAACCTCAATTAAATAGAGCCAGGATGCCAGCAGGGGGAGCTCTCACACACTCCAGCCAGAGTCGAGCCCAACAGGAAAGAGAAAGTCTCTTCTTTCCTGGCAAGGACTCAGCCAATAAAAAGCAATGGATATTTTGTTCACTGCAGGCCTCCCAACTGCTTTTTTCCTCCTTTAAAGTGGTCTCCTCTTGCCCTGGAAGAACTTGCACGTGACTCTCCATGTCTGCAGACCTAGAATTACAATTTTCTGCCAACCCCAAATAAACCCGTTTTAGCTGGAGAAATATCTGGCAGTCTATTTACTGCATGTCAACAACTATTTCTATCTGAATTCATTCTGAGTAAAAGAAGAAGGACTTTGTACCTGTTGGAGTTTAGATTAACTTCTTTAGATGCTGCCTTGACTCTACTGGGTAAACAAACAATTAATTCTTCTCATTTCACAAATGATAGTCACAAATTTATGGTAAATTTTAAAATAAAACTTAGATGGCCCATTTCTAATGATCCCTGGATGTGTGAAGTCTGATAAGAAGATGACTCCAAGACATTGCAGTTTGACTTGTTCCATTTAGAATTTGGTTTTGTCAAATGTCCCAGCATTTCAATGTCTACCAATTTTTCACTGCCTCTTTGGTA
The DNA here is from genome assembly GCF_019320065.1 of Cervus canadensis. Lineage (NCBI taxonomy): Eukaryota > Metazoa > Chordata > Mammalia > Artiodactyla > Cervidae > Cervus > Cervus canadensis. The sequence goes on along the minus strand of NC_057397.1, from coordinate 30,565,184 downwards.
ATGTCACAATATTTTCTGTTATTTCAAAATAATACCTCATCATCAGGCTGTATGACTGAAACTAACACAATATTGTAAATCAACTGCATTTCAATTTTCAAAAAAACTAAAAAATAATACCTCAGAGTAGGGAAGCTCCTCATATGATAATTATCTTCCTTGTTTTTCTTTGGTAAATATTATACTGCAAACATTCTACAAGGAATTGTGAGTTTAACCCGTGAAATTTTTCAGGGAAGGAACTGAAAATGAATACTACCTAAACTGCAAGGCTCTCACTAGTAACTAATTACATGGACAAGAAAATGACCAGGAGGACATTTCTGGAAGCAAGTTGTTTTCCTGCAAAGTAAGCATGACTTCAGTTAAGCTCAACTTCTCTTAAATGTACATTTAAAATACTAAATCATCTAGTAGAAACTAGCCTCTATTTCTAGTTGATAAAAGATCTTTTAAGAAGCAGGTATTTAAAATATTGCTCTAGTAGTAATTTACCACCAGATTATTGGACACTGCAAATGTGCTTGCTGTCCAATGAAATTTTGAAACAGCACATCACTTTAAGTCATGCTTATTTGAGTTTGAGTGTACATTTATATTCTGTTTGCTTATCAAAATATTCCTTTGATAGCCACGAAAACGAATATAGGAAAGTGTTTAGCTTATAATAATAACCTCAGTTACATTTTAAAATATGCCACAACCATACTGTGAGATAAATCTCTTTACAGAATGCTTTAACAAAAAAGACTAAGTTGGACTTTCCTGGTGGTCCAGTGGTTAAGAATCTGCCTGCCAATGCAGGGGACATGGGTTTAATCCCTGCTCTGAGAAGATCCCATGTGCAGTGGAGCAAGTAAGCCCACGCACCACAACTACAAGCCTGTGCTCTAGAACCTGGGAGCCGAAACTACTAAGCCCATGCCCTAGAGCCCATGCTCGACAACAAGAGACAGCCACTGAAAGCCACTGCAATGAGAAGCTCACATGCTATAATGAAAAGTAGCCCCCATGGCCGCAACTAGAGAAAGCCCAAGTGCAGCAAGGAAGACCCAGTGCAGCCAAAAATAAATAATAAATAAATAAATAACTTAAAAAGACTAAGTCAGTTAAGATGAGCTCTTGAAAGTGACTGATGAAATTTGACTCTAGTATAATTTATATATATTCACTTATTTAATTTTTTGCTCTCAAAATACAAGCATCAACTATATACCAGAAAGCGCATAATATATGGAGGATTCACATATGAACAAAACAAGGTTCTGACAAACAGGAGTCCAAAACTCAATGGGAAAGTCAGATGGGTAAATAGATCATTAAAATACAATACAGTTAAGTGTTGTCATAGAGACATGCGGAGATTAATAGGAGAACATAGAGGGCATATACGAATGGGCAGGTTCACAAAAGCAGCGTTATATGTGTTTTAAAAGATAAGTGAGTTGACTGAGCACACAAACTGTAGTGACTTTCCTCTAAATGCAATGGAAAAGGGTGGCTAGTGAGGGAAATTACAAATAGTTCTATTTGGCCTGAGGCTGTGCAGCCTATAGGGGGAGAGGACATTTACAAGGTCGGTGGCAGTCTTGTATTTTTCCATAGGTGCTTTGGAAAATTAATGGAAAAGTTGAATTGTAAGCAGGATAATGGCATTATCAGATTTAAATTTCAGAAAGCATACTCTGATGGGGAGAAATCAGAATGTTACACAGCCATAAAAAAGAATGAAACCTTGCCATTTGCAACAACATGAATGGGACTTGACAGCATTATGCTAAGTGGAAACAGTCTCACAAAGAAAGACAAAAACCTCATGATCTCATTTATACATGGAATCTAACAAAAAGAAGAAGAAAAACCTAAGCTCATCAAATCAATACAGAGAACAGAGTAGTGGTTGCCAGAGGCAGGGTTAGAGAGCAGGTGAAGTGGGTTAAGGGAGCTAAAAGGTAAAAACTTTCAGTTATCATATAAACAAATTATGGATATGTAACGTACAATGTGGTGACTGTAGGCGATAATACTACACTGTATATTTGAAAGTTGTTAAGAGAGTAAATTTAAAAAGTTCTTGTCCCAGTGAAAGAACTCTATAACTACATATGGTAACAAATTGTTAACTAGACTTCTTATATATGTTTCACAATAACTACAAATATTGAATTATTATGTTGCACACCTGAAACTAATATAATGTTGTGCATCAATTATACCTCAATTCTTAAAGATGGTTTCTTAGGTGAAAACTGTGGTAAAATTGAATTTCTAATCAGAAATATGACCACATAGCATTAATATAAGCAGTTGTTACCTTTATTTTCTCATTTTTTTCTTTCTTGATAAATAATTGTACATTGTACACTTGTATCCTTGTATATATTATGGTATATTGTATCATTCTGTATATCTATTTGTATCTGGCCATGTCTCTAATTTGTCAAACCTATAATCAGAACTGAATCTTGCCTTCTCAAGTACATCCAATCATTTCTAGGTTATTTTCATGATTTAAAAGATTATTTGTGAACCAAAAGATATCTCTGAAATAAAAATTAGTGAAAGGAATGAATTGATTTTTTAAAAAGTGATAAGAGACAGTGACAGACACTTAGGATAATACATGGGTACTTCACAGTCACTGAAAATATTCTAGAACACAATGTACTCATCCTTAATTAGATAGAGCCAACCTGAGAACCATTTCTAAAAGCACTTCAACCCACAGCCAAAAATAAAATTCAAATAAGCCCAATTTCAATGTTTAAATGATATTGTATTGGAGGGGGGAAAAAAAACACCAAGCTCTTTATAACAGTTGAACTCAATGGTATGGTAAAATTAGCAATAGTGCTTAGTTGATGGGAAAAAGTCAAACTTGGGCATGACATCATGACCTAAGGGCCCCTGGGCCTGCATCATAGACTGGGTGCATAAACTGATCTTTCCAGAGCCATCTGGGAGCAATGCCCTGCTTAGCCTCCGGCTGGCTGTGGGTCCTTGGACACAATATTTAGCCCGTCTAGGCCAAGTTTCTTCCTGTAACAGGGTTTCATGGCACTAGTGACTCCCTGGACCAGACCACTCTTTGGTGTGGGGAACCTTCTAGAATCTAATCCCAGGTTAAGTTTAGCCAAGTAATTCTGAGTGTATTTCCTATAGAAGAGGGGTTCCCAACTTCTGGGATCTAAAGCCTGATGATCTGAGGTGGAGCTTGTGTAATAGTAATAGAAATAAATTAAGTACACAATAAATTGGCTTTCCTGGCGGCTCAGACAGTAAAGAATCTGCCTGCAATGCAAGAGACATGGGTTCGATCCCTGGGTTGGGAAGATCCCCTGGAGAAGGAAATGGCAACCCAGTCTAACATTCTAGCCTGGAGAATCCATGGGCAGAGGAGCCTGGTGGGCTATAGTCCATGGGGTCACAAATAGCCAGACATGACTAAGTGACTAACACTTTCACATTTTTTCAGACAATAAATGTAATGTACTTGAATCATCCGGCAACTCTCTCCACTTCCTGGTCTGTGGAAAAACTGTCTTCTGTGAAACTGGTCCCTGGTGTCAAAAAGGTTGGGGATCTCTGCCAGTCTGCAGAGTGAGGCGAAACTCCTGCCTACCTACGTCCAGCCTAGTTTCTCTCTGATGACTATTCATACACATACACATTATATCTATATAATCTCCACATTATAGACACCATGCACCAGGTGATTTCTTTGCAGAGAAGAGCAGTATTTCCCAAAGAATTAAAAGTCTGCAAGAATAGCACATTGGCTAAAACAAAAGAAAATCACACTGCGAAGAAAATGTCTAGGTTTTTACTCTTAAATGTCTGCATTCAAGTCACTTTACAATTTCCTTAAGAATAGTAGAGTGATTATTATTATTATTTAACCTAAAGAGTCCCTATGGACTGTAGCCCACCCAGACTCCTGTCTCCATGGGATTCTCTAGGCAATACTGGAGTGGGTTACCATTTCCTTCTCCAGGGGATCTTCCTAACTCAGGGATCAAACCCGTGTCTCCAGCATTGCAGACAGACTTTTACTCACTGAGTCACCAGAGAAGCCCTTTGAAGGGAGCATGCATGCACATCAGGATGTCAATATTACAGAGAAATAAATTTCCATCTTGTTTAAGCAACTATTACTTTGGTTCTGTCATTAGCACCAAACCAACATCCGAATAAGCCATTCCATCCTCAGAATAATCCTAAAAGGAAAATACTATTATCATATTTCAAATGAGGAAAAAATTTAAAAACCTATCACGTGTTCAGAATCAGTAAGGTCACAACACCTTAGAGGTGGCCAGGAAATAAATGCTCCTATGGCTAACCCTGCTGCCACTAAGCCACTTCACATCAGAAAGCTGATGATTTGGAGGTAAAGTGTACCCAAACCTCAGCTGCAAAGGAATCTGGGAAACGCAGTTTTTAACCCTTCCAGCACCTCTCTTCCCTACAAGGGAAGATGGAAAATGAAACAGGGAAGAATGCACAAGAGAGCATTAGAAGAGATGATCTCTAAAAATCCTAGCCCCACTTATTGCTGTGTGTCCTTGGATAAGTTACTTAGCCTACCTGTGCCTCAATATTGTCTAAAAATAAGAATTATAATGATGCCTACTACATAGGGTTATTGTGAAGATTAAAAGAGCATAAAAATATGTAAAGTATTTAGACAGTGACTGGCACATACTATTATATGTATCTGTTATAATAATTACTATTATCATTAATCCTATTCTAATTCTAAAATTCCATGATGTTTATTTTCTAGTGTGTCCAAAAGGTGAAGTACACAGGTCACCAACTTCAAACAACTTGAGCTAAAAGTGTAGAATTTTTAAGGGAAATGTATTCCCTTCAATTTAAGAACTTGTAAGAACAATCACCTAACGTCCTCTCTTGTTAGCTGCAGAGGAAATCTTCAACTGTTCAAGGAAGTCTGTGATGTATTTCTTCTCACTTATTACACTTTACATGCTGAAATTCCTAAGATCCTCTTAGATAAAATTCATTCAGATTTCTGGTCAGTTTTTAAATGAAATTATGGCAGAGGCTGATGGTTTTCCTGCAGTAAACATTCTCTCTGTCTCTATCTCCTAGGGATAGATTCTCCTGGTTCTTTGGCTGGGTAGATGCTGTCCAGAATACACACAGCATCCCAGTCTCCCTCGCAGCTAGGATGGACATGTGACCATGTTCTGACCTATGCAGGTGAACAGAAGTGGAACCTCATTTTGCCCTGAGACAGAAGGTTGTGCCCTCTCTTTCCTCAGCCCCTTCTGTCTCTGGGTGGTATGCTGCCACCCACTAACACTGCCTTATGAGAAGTGATCATTAAATATGCAAGAATTTTGCAAGTCAGTTGTTAGACAATTGGTAGTTTAACAGCAGCCTTGGAAGGAATATTTATAGCATGGAAACACACACTACAAATCAGTTCCCCCTCCTCCATACACTCCCAATCAGGTTCTTTTTGTTTTTTTTCCCCGAAAGTCAGTTTACCAGTACACATCGTCCTTGCCCCACTAGAATTGGGATACTTGAGTAAGATCTATAGGGTCATTCGAAGAGGGCAGGTCCAAGATATGGCAAAGTGAGGAGCCTGGGCTCCCCATGTGAGACATATGTTTCTATCTAGCTCAGTGATTCTCAACAAGGGACAATCTCTGCCCTTCAGTGGCCGTTTGGCAGTGTCAGGTGATAGCTTTGGTTGTCACAGCTGGGACAGTGTGGTTGCTTCTGGCACTTGCGTATAGAACCCAGTTGTCATTGCTGTTTATCAGTTGCCAAGTCGTGTCCAGCTCTTTGCGACACCATGAATTGCATCAGGCCGGGCTTCCCTATCCTTCACCATCTCCTGGAGTTTGCTCAAACTCATGCCCATTGAGTCAGTGATGCCATCCAACCACCTCATTCTCTGTCAACCCAAGGATGTTGCTAAACATCCCGCAATACACAGGACAACACCCACTGCCAAAAATCATAGCTTCAAAATGCTGACGGTGCCAAGACTGAAAAGCCCTGATCTCATTGAAGCTACTTTTATGTTGATTTCTACTATAGAAAGAAAACAGAGAGCCTAATACAAAGGTATAATTGACATCTCTAATATCCTTTTATATAATATAAATGCATACATATACTCATAATAGCTACAGATATGTGTACATACAAACATACAATAATCTGTATTTAAAACAAAATTTGAAAGAAACCACTTTCATAATGGGTTTCTAAGCATTTCTTTCCTTTAGAAGTATTCATTCCTTGAAATCCCCAAGCACTGTTCTGGGTAATGGAAGAGGTAATTTACCAAGTGACTAGAGAGGTATAAAAGAATTAATGTCCCTTCAGGATGTGAGTAACTCACTCCTACTCAGAATCTTATATTGGGAGCAAGAGGTGAGGGTGTTAATATTTTTCCCTCCAAGAAAGTGGCAGACCTCCTGTGTTCTCCGTAATTTCAGGAGGAAATTACACTGGGGATTTTCGTGACCTTGACCGATAGAGGTCCTCTGGTTGCATACAAGTAAAAATGGATTCTCAGAAATGTCCCCCAGGGAAATAAAAATGTTGATGAAGATAAAGAAACAAAAATTCATGGATGGTCTCTTGAAATAAAACTGAAAATGCATATTCTGTGAGACAAGAGTGAACCCGAGGGGGAAAAAAAACTAAGTACTCTCCAGTTTTTATGCAAGGGAAAAAGGGACAGATTTATTATTTTTCCAAGGCAAACAGATCATTTTATCATAAAGTACTGACAAAAGTTTATTTCTCAATTACTTATATAGCACAAATAGTATATCTATAATATAAATTATACAGTTAATGTTTGTGTATATGTTCATATAAACTGAGTTCTAAAATTTTAAACAATATTATTATTAAAAAAAAAAATCAGCTTTCCCAGTGGCTCAGCGGTAAAGAATCTGCCTGCAGTGCAAGAGATGCCAGTTCAATCCCTCAGTTAGGGAGATCCCCTAGAGGAGGGAATGGCAATCCACTCCAGTATTCTTACCTGGAAAATCCCATGGACAGAGGAGTCTGGCAGGCTCCAGTTCATGGAGTTGCAAAGAGTGGAACACGAGTGAGCACACATGCATAATAAAAATCAGTTCAATCTGATTTTCTCTCTTATATTTTACCTAATCTAGGAACTGCACTTTTGCAAGTGATGATAATGACTTTTCTTTTAATCATCCCAAATACATCTTATGATCTCTATCCCTTAACTCCATCTGACTTTTTTTCTTCATTTCTAAAAGTCATCCAGGTCTGTCACTTCATCTATCCCTTACCATGATCAGAATTATTCTTCAAACTTCTCCTATTGACTCATTCTGATATTTTCTGTATCTTCCTTGTGTTCTACTTGATGCTCAAAGTTACAAAGTATGCTCCCCTCAAAAAATATCTACTATGCGTCATCATTCTAATTTCTAATCAAGGACTTCTTTCCAAGCCCCTCACTTCAAATCTGATTACTCATTTATCAAGTTTTAAACATATTATTAATCTACTCACCACCAAACATACATTTATTGAAGAGTTTCTTATATGCTAATGCTTTCGAGGAATCAGACAGGTATTCCTCTAAAGAAACTCACAACCTACTAAGGGAATTTGGATATTTTAAAGAAATTATACTTTATTTATATCATGCTTCAAGGGGAAGGTCTTTTGGTTTACTGAATTGCCAAAATATTGAGGCAACACAGAGTGGTTTGTGTTCATATATTCTTGAATTTTGATGCTAAATAATTAAATATACTTGATTGTGCTCACTTTTCCAAATTTTAAAGAATCTAAAATTCTTCTTTATAGTTTTCTCTAAAGCAGTTATTACTATTGGTTTTCCCCTTTGTGCCCAAGTGTGACCTTATTGACAGTCATATGTATGCTCAAAGAACAGACAAAACTGCAGCCTGCATTCCACTCCTGACTCAGGTTGCAACCTGGCACCTAAGGAGTCACGTCTAACTCCAGATATGCATGGTTGAATATGCACTGCTGTGGGTTTAAGTATTACTATTTTAAATACTGCATGTAAACTATCATGCCTGTTATCAGTTTTGTGCCTTTTCTCCTGTTGTTCCTGGATCTGCAGGTCTAGTCAGGACCCTCTCCTTTCAGCTATGCAAATCCTACCCGTCCTGCAAGACCTGGGGCCAAGAGTCTCACTATGAACTATAAAGCCTTTTTCACTTATGCCAGTTTTCACTGATCTTACTCCCTAATCTTTTTCTGTCATCCATATCATTTATTCATAGTCCTCTTTTTATACGTGAGGCCACTTGTTGAAAGTTTCGTTCATTCCTCATTGCTGGAAAGGGTTTTGCCTACAGAGACAAAGTGACTACCACTATTCGCTATACTGCCCTGCCATCTTGAAGCACAGCAGTGCAGCTAGAAAGCCATGGCCACTCAACATCTTGCATTAAAATACAACTAGAAAGACCACTGATGGGAATGACGTCTCCACGGGCACAGTCTAGAGCTCATCAGGGTGCTGGCTCTTCAGGGCATGCCCTCTCCTCACAGCTCTACCTGCACCCCCCTTTCCAGCTCCAGAACCCCAAAACTTCCAAACCTAACCCTGGCTACATTTGTGTCAGCTCTTCCTGGGGCTTTTGAAGGCTGCTTTACCCCACCCTCACTTCTGAATGAAAGCCTCTATTCCTTCCTAGGCAGGCTTCCCAGGGGGCTCCGTGGTAATCTGCCTGCCAGTGCCGGAGGCATAGGAGAGGGGGTTCAATCCCTGAGTCAGGAAGATCTCCTGGAGGAATAAATGGCAGCACCTTCCGGTATTCTTGCCTGGGAAATCCCATAGACAGAAGAGTCTGACTGGCTACAGTCCATGGGTTTGCAAAGAGTGAAACACAGCTGAGAGACTGAGCATGCAGGCATCCCTTCCTAGTTAGAAAATAATCATGTTTGTAAAAATTTCAAAAATGTTATGAAGTTATATAAAGTGAACATTATCATTTGACACCAACAGAATCTGTATTTTATAAGTGTTACCAAACAGGTTCACTTACCCAATGTGCAGCAAGCCAAGGGTTGAGACACTGAGGTTTGCAGCAAAGTTTATTTACACTGTAGCCAAGAGAGGAGATGGGAGAACTGATCCCAAACCCACCTCTCCGAAAGCGAGGGGCTTGGGATAATTATAGGATAGAGCTGTAATGTGTGTGGAGCCTGGGGAAAGGTGAGTGGAAATAAAGAAAAGGTGTGATCATCATCGTTCTGTGCAGACATAACCAGGGTACAGGCTTCTTCTCGGCCCCCATGCCCAGAACTTGTGGTGCCGCCATGTTTTGAGGGTGGAGCTCTTGGCCCTCTGACATCAAAGGTCACAGAGAGGACGCTGGCACGTGCCCAGTGGGAGGGTCCATTGTTCTAACCAGTCTCAACCAGCTCAAACTGGACACAGCTGACTCCAAGTTTCTGAAAAAACAATTGGGGCAAACATCTTACTGCTGCTGCTGCTGCTAAGTCGTTTCAGTCGTGTCCAACTCTGTGCGACCCCATAGATGGCAGCCCACCAGGCTCCCCCGTCCCTGGGATACTCCAGGCAAGAACACTGGAGTGGGTTGCCATTTCCTTCTACAATGCATGGAAGTGAAAAGTGAACGTGAAGTCGCTCAGTCGTGTCCGACTCTTCGGTACCCCGTGGACTGTAGCCTACCAGGCTCCTCTGTCCCTGGGATTTTCCAGGCAAGAGTACTGGAGTGGGGTACCATTGCCTTCTCCAAACGTCTTACTATTTGTGTTTAAATAGTAAGACTACATGATGCTCAGAGGACATACAAGTTTTTGAAAAACAAAGGTAGCTTGATCAGCAAAGGCAGGTGACAGTTCATTGTGTATTAATAGCTGACAGATGATGACCCTTGGTTTCACAACTGTTCACAAATTTTCGTCAGGAGGTTAACCTTTTTTAAGGCATCTTCACTTCCTGTCTTTAGAGTTTCCTCCATAATCTTCAAGAGTGTGACTGACTGTGAGCCAAAGACACACCCTGGGGGGTCTCAAAATTTCTCAATTAAGAAACCCACCCTAGTCAGGATAGGTTTTTTCAAACAGTGAAGAATGAAATATGCACTACTTCCCTAGAATGCAAAACGTCACTGCCCCAAACGCGGCAAAAAAATTTCCAAACCACTTTTATGTTATTGTTTTTTCCTTCTAGAATTGTATGTATTAAATAGTTCTATTCCCATGAGGAAAAAAACTCTTGATAGTTTTTATTTTTTCTGTTTAAGATCCTAATTAAGATTTGAAAGAATACAAGTTTTAATATTGAAAATTAGAGACTAACTATGGCCACTAAAATGTTCTGAGAAGCCAAAGAGTCCAAAGGCCAGTCAAAGGGAAATCCACCCAGAAGTGAGATCGTGACTATCTTAGAGCTTCATTTGTGTTCTAAATTCTCTCTACTTACATGGTGTTTCGGTGTCACCCAGATATTGCATTTGTTGTTACTTCAGGTACTATCCATGTGTGTGTAGTTTTATGAATATAATGCTTAATGATCAGAATAAGTTTTAATCAATGGATAGCTCTGAAATATTTCCTGCTCTGAATTATAAACATGGAAACTATGTGGAGGTTATTAAAAATGTTGAAGTATTTGATTTATTCAACATGCCTTTCTAATTTCCCTTTTCAGTGACTGGTAGACTAACTTCCTCCTCTGATTTTTTTCAAAAGAGTGTTACTACCTAACCTATGGCAGTAGGAGTCTGGTACCAAAACGGAAAATTTTGAGTGCAAGACCATCACATTGCCAGAAAATTCTGAAACCTACTGCTTTGAAAAATACAGGCTATATATTACTAATATGTATATAAATGACAACAGATCAACCCAGACATTGTTCAAGTGGTGTACTCAGCACACAGAAAAATGAATAATCTAATTTAGCAGGTATAATTTAAATTATTAGAATTATTCATAAGAAATATGTTAATTCTTTACACACGGCACCTATTATTACTAATTCCTTAAGTTGCATATATCTAAATGCAATATTTATGATGGATAAATACCTTGATAGATTTATATTTATTTATTATGGATAAATAAATATAATCACCTGATGTAAAGGCAAGAATAAAGTATGAAACAAAACAACCTCGCTGTCTCAAAAATAAAATGAAATCCATAGCCCTTATCATCTTTTAGATTATAATTCTTATTGAAGAGTATTTAGTTTGTTTTTATTTTTTAAATTAAGCTTATTCTTCCCAGGCAACATGTTCATAAATCTTCCTCAGGAGGACAATTACTCACTGACACCATGCTCTACACTGACTCTAAGACAGAAGTTACACTCTATGACAAATGCTCAACCTACTCCAGTATTCTTGCCTGGAAAATCCCATGGACAGAGGAGCCTGGCAGCCAGAGCCCCCCAGGTCGCAAAGAGTTGGACATGACTGAGTGAATAAACAACGGCAACAATAAAGTGTTGACCAATCTGTTGGAGTCAGGCAGCAACCCAGAGACAAGGTCCTATAGGTATCCAGGCTCTCCCTCCTAAAGTGAAGAGTTAGGTGCAGATGACTCTGCAGGTGTACACAGAGGAGGTATGACTCTGTGGTAAGATCTTGTCCATGGATGTGCACCAGCATCAACTAGGCTGGGCTATGTTGAATATTTCGGACAGAAGCAGATGAGCCTTCTATGTTGCCTTTTCCTCCTTCAGCAAGGAGAGAAAGACTGAAGACCATAGTGGATATTGAGACCTAAAGATTGAAGGAGACTTTATCCCCAAATTACGGCTCATGGAAAGTTAACCATGATGGACATACACACTGGACTTTTACAGGAGCAGAAGCATCTATTTTGCTCAACCACTAGTTTGGGGGGCGGATTGTTTTTATTTGTATAGCAAATACAGTTAACTAAGCTGCAGACCTTTCCTTTTTTTTTTTTTTTTTGAGAAAACAACTGGTCAAGTTCATAGCAGTAATACTGATGACATTTACACTAGTGTGTTGCATTACAAAGTAATGACTTTCAACAAAGGTTACTTTCCATGATGCTAGTCATCCACCACAAGGTCCTTATTAAAACAGAAAATAATTTACACTGGCAAAAACTCAACTTCCTCTAATTATATGGTATGTAATTTGGATCTGCACAAATGAAGATTTTAGTACCTCTAAGGTGAAAGATGGGCTTCCCAGGTGGATCAGTGGTAAAGAATCCACCTGCCAATGAAAGAAGAGACTCAGGTTCAATCCATGGGTCAGGAAGATCCCCTGGAGGTGGAAATGGCAACCCATTCCAGTTATTGTTGGCTGGAAAATCCCATGGACAAAGGAGCCTGGTGGGCTAAAGTCCATGGGGTCGCAAAGAGTCAGACGCGACTCGGCAACTAAACAGCGACAACAACAATGTGAAAGATTCTGTTTTCCTGTATCCTCTCATTTGAAATAAGTTGCTCCTATAATCCAAAGAAAAAAATACTTCTAAGGGTTTTTTCACAAACATGATTATGATGGTTAATTTTGTGTCTACTCGCCTGGCCATGAGGTACGGAGATCAAGCATTTCTGGGGATGTCTGGGAGGGAGTTTGGGGAGAATTGACACTTGAATCCATGGACTCTGTGAACCAGATTCTCTCCCTGATGTGGGTACAAAATCATCCAATCCATTCATGGCTGGGATAGAAGAAAAGATGAAGGAAGGAAGAACCTGGCCCTATTCCCTGCCTCACTGCTTAGCTGGGACTTATCTTCTCCTACCCTTGATCTAGGGCTTACACCATCGGCTCCCCCAGTTCTCAGACCTCAGACTCAGAATTTCAGACTGAAGTACAGCGCTGGCTCTTCTGGGTCTCTGGCTAGCAGATAACTGTAGGTCTTCTCGGCCTCCATGATTGTGAAAGCTAATTCCTTACAGTAACTAATAAATTACAATGATTTTTCTTCTTACATTTATTCAAATGAATTTAAAACAAAATTTCTTTTTTATGTATTTTCCTTCAATTTATTTTTCAATTTAACCGTATGGCTTTGAAAATTCTTTAACAATATGTGTGAAAGTGAAAGCATTAGTCACTCAGTCGTTTCAGACTCTTTATGACACCCATAGACTGGGGCCCGCCGGGCTGCCCTGTCCATGGAATTCTCCAGGCAAGAATACTGGAGTGGGTAGCCATTCCCTTCTCCAGGAGATCTTTTCAACCCAGGGATTGAACCTGGGTCTCCAGCTTTGTGGGCAGATTCTTTACCGTCTGAGCCACCAGGGAAGCTATAGCTTGTATAGCTATAGCTTGTTATTTTATTTATTTTTTGTTGTTTTTATTTTAAAACATTTTATTTTGTATTGGGGTATAGCTAGTTAACAATGTTGTAATAGTTTCAGGTGGACAGTGAAGGGCCTCATCCATACATACACATGTATCCATTCGCCCCCAACTCCCCTCCCATCCAGGCTACCACATAACACTGTTGCTATACAGTAGGTCCTTAAAAACAAAGTATCTTAAAAGACTGTTAAAAGATGTCTTCTACAGGATTATTAGCAGTTCCTCTTCTGGATTATGAAAAACTATTTAAGACTTACATGAAGTTTTAAAAGTAATAATATCCTTTGGAAATAAATTTATAAAACACCTAATGGTATTTCATTTTAAATTCATGAGTAGCTTTCTCAGGAGTTATGCCCTAAAAGCTTATGCTGAAGCCTGTTACCCCTTCATCCTCAAGGCCAGAAGATTCTTTGACTAGAATCTCTGCAGTTAACTTAGCTGCTTGACAGCTGGTTGAGAAAAGGTGCGCCTCACCACACATAACTCTCACAAAAATAAAACATCATCTTTTTCCCCATTGATTAACATAAGGCCTCTGAATTGCTTACCTCACAAGCTCAGCTTTTCATGTTTTGGAAAGTTGGTGGCACTACATAGCAATGTAGGCCACAGGCACAACTATTCTGGGGTCTGGAGTACCCCCTCCATTCTCAAATGTCTGCCAGCCTTGATTCTATAAACCCAGTATAGCAATGCAGCCTCAGTTCCCTTGGGACTGTCCCAACCTATATATAATGTCACCTTGTACCTGGGAGGTTTTCATATGACCCTTCTTATCCAAGGATGAGTGGAGAGCTGCTGGCCTAAAGAAAGGGGCCATCCATGACACTGGGGCCTGTCTAACCAGAGTAAACCGGCCAGTATGTCTCCAGGTACCAAATTCACAATTGAGCTTAGAGCCCAAAGCTCCCAAAAAGAAAAAAATGCATATCCTCCCTCAGGACCCAGAAAGAGTGTCGGCATCCACTCTGGTCTCCGTGTCCTGGCCACTGCCCATGGGTGTCCTCTCTCCCCACCTCCCTTTGAATCTGCTGGCACTCTGAATGGCTAGGAGAAAAGCAGGGCGTTCAGGATGTTAGTAATCTCTGCTTCTTCTGCCCCCACCTTCACCTTGGAGTTGAGACTAACATTACTGCATAGGCTTTAAGAGTTCGATTGGTGAGAAGGTGGGAAAAGGAAATATTAGCTAAAATGAGATGTGAGATGATCTTTAGTTTTCAGTGACATGTGCTTTTTCTCTCCTGTCCGTTTTGTACTGGTCTTTGTTCGCTTGAGTTACTACTGATGCAAAATAATGTCCCAGTTAGAGTGATAAGAGAAGAAAAAAAAACCTTAACCATTAAAACACCTATGTTTTGCTGCCAAGGCAATGCCAAAACCTTATTCCAGTTTTGAAATAACAAGTGGATCTCTAGTCTCTCTGTTGTGAGTGGCAGAAGCTTACCAAATTGCTCCAGGACGATTTGACAATATTTATGGATTTCCCTGGTGGCTCAGTGGGTAAAGAATCCATTAACAAGGCAGGAGACGTAGGTAGATACAGGTTCAATCCCCTGGTTGGGAAGATCCCCTGGAAAAGGCAATGGCTACCCATTCCAGTATTCTTGCCTGGAGAATCCCATGGACAGAGGAGCCTGGCGGGCTACAGTCCATAATGTCACAAAGAGCCAGACACAACTGAAGTGACTGAGCATGCACACACGCATGCTCATCTCCAGTGACCTTCTGATCTCATGCACTTCACCAGCCCCCCAGCAATATGTGGCCAGAAGCCACTGCACTTCTGTTTTCCAACTTCCCCTCATGGATAAAAACCCAAGCCCACTGCCCCAAGATAAAGATCTAAAACTGAGTACCATGCCCTCTATCAGGCACACAACCGGGGCATTCTAGCCATCCAAAAGGTTTCATGCAATATCCTGCACAAAAATGCATAACAACCCTTAAAGGAATCAGGGGGCCTCCTGGTAGAACGCAACTTGTCCCTGTGTTATTAAGAACACCAGAGGACTCCCACACAGCCAAGTTTAACAAACCATTTTTCAGTGGATGCTTTGCATGGAGACATTTCCAGTGCGTGTCTCATGCGCTAATGCGCCACAGCTGCGGTGGTAACCCTCGATGAGTTCCATATGGAGCTGTGGTTATAATCAGCTCCTTCTGGAAACTCTCTCTTGGACTTCTTCTTTAATTAGGATTAAAATGCGCTGAGGGCCCACAGGAGATGCAAGGGCAGCCTTTTATTTCAGGCATTATCATTTCTCTCAGGCAAGATCGCCTTTCAGAAACTGTGTACATTCTCTCTCTAATCTTCACCAAAAGAGGTCCAGCCTGTTCAACTAATTCCCTCATTTTTTAATAATCTGGAAATGACTTTGAGGCACCAAGCTTCAGCAAAAAAGTAATTGTTCGTTGCTCCACTAAATGATACTTCTGGGACTAACAGCGGATTGGGGCATTTGAAGAAAAATAAGTGTACCTCACTATAAAGGGCAGACACAGGAACCTCAGAAAGAAAACCAACAGGTCATTTTAATGAGATAATGTTCTCCCAAACAGCTTCTGCCCCAGGTAATTATGTAAATTAACATACACTGAAGGCTTGAAAAATACAAAAGAGCCACCAGAAATCAGCTATGCATGCAAAAGCAGAATTCATGAAAGGAAATAACTTTCAAGAGGCGATCATTTGACTCTGAAAACTATAAAGCATCTATAGAAACAAAACACTATAAATAAAATTAAAACGCAAACAACAAACTTGGAGTTGTAGGAGGAGATTGCAATATGTATGTCAAACTGAAGGTTAATATCCTCCAAACATTTAGGAAAAACTCTTACAACAAGGACAAAAATATATAAAACATGAAGGAGTCTTTTGGGCCTAGAAAAGAGAACAACAGTCTCTCAAAGGCCCCTTGCTGAATCATCTAACTTCGGAGTAAACAAAGCATAACTTTAGTTCCATCCTGATGCTCCAGGCCAGTTGCATCTATCTGGGACTTATTACCCCCTGTCCGGAAACCTACCACCCCCTACACCCGCTCAGAAGACTTATCACCCCCTGCCCAACTACAAGTGTCATCTCAACAAAAGAATACTCAAAATATCCCGCCTGATTGACGTTTCCCTTATCGCTTCCACAAACCTCCCTATAAGTATGAAGCCTCCCTGATCCCTTTCGCCGCTCAGCCTGGTCGTTAGGCCGACTGTCGCCCCTCCTTGCGTGAATAAAGGTAACCTACTTCTGTTGAGGTCATCTTTCCTTTTCTGCCTCGCCCGAACTGTACCTTACAAAACACCCCAGTAAAAAAGTTTAGTGAAGTCAAAGAATAGGAAGTTTACACAGGAACAAACACCAGTATGTACAAGAAAAGTCCAACCTCATAATTAGTCAAGAAATTCAAATTCAAACAACAAGGAAGATCAATTTCCACTATTAAATGGGCACAGAATTAAAACAAAAATTTTAAAGAGGTACTCCTGAGGAATTATTTTTGAGGAACTAAGAAAAAGACCTACTCCCAATTCGGCAAGAGTGTCCGCAAGAAAAATTGGAAGGAAAATAGAAACTTTTCGAAGGAAAATTTGGCAACAAATATTAAAAATATTAAGCTGTACCTCCACCCTGGTTGGAAGAGGTCATCCAGGGGACCGGATGGTGGGCTGACCCTCCCCTCCGCCCACGAGCGGCAGGAAGGCAGTGGGAGGGACCACACTCTCTCCTCTGTTGTTGGAGTGTACCTTCTGCCCGGCGTTCTGGGTAGGAGATGGTTTAGGGGACTCGGCTTCAGAGAGTAACACGTTGAGTAGGTGGCTGAACCCCAGTGAGGCCTCTCTATAAGCTTTTAAGATTTGGTGGACGGATATGGAGATCTATTCGTTGCACAGCCCCTTGGAGGCGAGACTTGTAAGTTTCCTGCCTTATCCCACCTGCTGCCTTTCAATGGAGCCTCTCGATGGAGCCTCGCAAATGGAGCGTGGTCTGTCTGTCTCTTCTGTCTCTCCTTGACCTCTGTGGCCAGTGACCAGTTCAGATTTCATCCAGGAAATTCCCAAGTATATGAACCAACACTTCTTCACCCAGTAATTCCACTATAGGAAAAATATAATGATTTGCCTTTATCTGGGGGGAGGAAGGGTTGATGTTGAAATGTACATTTTTAGTGTTTAGGTGTATTAAGTTTATTATGTTTTTGATTATTTAAATTTAATGGATTATTGTATGCGTGTATGCATGCTCAGTCGTTTCTTACTCTTTGCGATTTCATGGACCGTAGTAACCCGCTAGGCTCCTCTGTCCATGGAATTTTCCAGGCAAGAAATACTGGAGTGGGTTGCCATTTCTTATTCCAGGGCATCTTCCTGACCCAGGGATCTAATCCATGTCTCCTGTGTCTCCTTCATTGACAGGAGGATTCTTTACCACTGAGCCACCTGGGAAACCCAATGGATTATTAGAATTTTAATAAATAACAGTCACATGCATTTAAGTGAATTCAAAACATCTAAACCATTAATTTCTTAATATAATATCCATGTTTTCTTGAAAATACAATGAGAAAAGAAAAAAGTGCCTCATAAACTTTGTTCCCCAACCCTGTTTTCATTGCCCTGTGTTTACATTTTTTCTTGCTAGAAACTCTGCTTTATTATCTTCAAAGCAAGAAGTGGCAACATGACAATGGCCCTGATGCTAGAGGACTTGAGTTGGTTCCTGAACATGCTTCTCACTACCTGTGTACCTGGGGCAAGTCTTTTGGTCGCTGTCAACTTCAGTTTCCTCATCTGGCTAATTGGGAGTACAGGTGTATCTCATTTTAGTGCACTTCAATTTGCGTTTTGCAAATACTGTATTTTTTGCAAATTGAGAGTTTGTGGCAACCCTGCTTTGAGAAAGTCCATCAGCACCATTTTTCTAATAACATTTTCTCACTTTTTCTCTCTGTGTAACATTTTTGTAATTCTTTTTTTTATTATTAAATTTTTATTTATTTATTTTGGCTGCACTGGGGCTTCATTGCGGCATGGGCTTTCTCTAGTTGCAGTGAGTGGGGGCTACTCTTCATTGTAACACATGTGCTTCTCATTGCAGTGGCTCCTCTTTTTTGCAGAGTATGGGCTCTAGGCACATGGGTTCAGTCGTTACAGCTTACAGATTTGCTTCCTCTGCAGCATGTGGAATCTTCCAGGACTAGGGATAGAACCCATGTCCCCTGGATTGGCAGGTGGATTCTTATCCACTGGGCCATCAGGGAAGTCCCACACTTTGGTGATTCTTACAATATTTCCAACTTTTTCATTATTATTATTATTATTTTTAAAGAGATCTGTGATCAGTGATCTTTCATGTTACCATTGCAAAAAGATTATGACTGGGTGAAGGCTCCAATGATGGTTACATTTTTTAGCTAAGTATTTTAATGTATGTATGTTGTGTTTTTAGACTTAATACTAATGCACATGATACACTATAGTGGAAACACAACTTTTGTATGCACTGGGAGAACAGAAATTCCTGTGACTCATTTTATTTCAACATTCACTTTCTTGCTGAGGTCTGGAGCCAAACCCACATTATCTATTAGATATCTTGTAATTATCCAACCTAAGTCCTAGGACAAGTATAAGGATTACATGAGATGCTATGCGCTGATCCGTTAGCATAGGACCTGCCTCAGACTGAACACTTAAGAAGGGTAATTCTTAAATAAAATATCTACTTAAAACATTATGCATGCTTTATGTGTTACTGACTACTGACACCTTAAAAGTGGGGTTCTAAAATTCCATTGCTGATATATTATTGAACTTCTGGTCCATCACATATAAAAACAGCACTGTCTCAACTCTTCAGTGAATAGTAGTCTGAGGAATTGCCATAACAACAAAATTTTCAAAAAATTTTAAGTTTCTTTAAGATATAATTCATTAGTTATTGTATCTATTTAATAGGATAGGCCACTATGCAGCTATTAAAATTGTGTTCAACTCTGCGACCCCATAGACTGTAGCCCACCAGGCTCCCTTTGTCCATGGAATTTTCTAAGAAAGAACACTGGAGTGGGTTGCCATTTCTTACTCCAGGGGATCTTCCTGACCCAGGGATCAAACCCATGTCTCCTGCATTGGTAGGTGGATTCTTTACCATTGCCTGACCTGGGAAGCCCATAGTTAAGTATTATAGGTACTTAATAGATGTTTGTGTGACCCTTGTTTTTTCCATCTCTGAAACCATAGACCTAGGTTAGAAATAACTTTTAGTTACTTTGAGTTCTTTTTTCCCACATTTTCTGTAGGTTTTCATTGTGATTTAATTTTCTTAGTTTGTTATCAGAGTGGATTTGGGTGTGTTATATCCATACTGAAAGAAAACAGATGGGAGTGAATAGGAGGAGTCATTGTGACAACCAGATTTCCAGGAAATAGCGAAAAACATTCCATCTCTCATACTGTAGCAAATTGAATGCTGCCTTGGAGCTGTGCAATATGGCAGCCCTGCTTCTACGAGGAGAAGCGCTTCCATAGCACATGCAGATAACGTTGGGATTTGTTGTTGATGTTCAATAACTCAGTCATGTCCCACTCTTTGCAACCCCATGGACTGCACACGCCAGGCTTCCCAATCCTTCACCATCTCCCGGAGTTTGCTCAGACTCACATCCATTGAGTCAGTGATGCCATCCAACCATCTCATCCTCTGTCATCCCCTCTAACATCCCCAGAGGATGTCATCACCCTCTGTCATCTTCCCTCAATCTTTCCCAGCATCAGAGTCTTTTTCAATGAGTTGGCTCTTCACATCAGCTGGTCAAAGTATTGGAGTTTCAGTTTCAGCATCAGTCCTTCCAATGAACATCGAGGACTGATTTCCTTTAGGGTTTGACTGATTTGATCTTGCAGTCCAAGAGACTTTCAAGAGTCTTCACCAGCACTACAGTTCAAAAGCATCAATTTATGGGCACTCAGCTTTTCTTATGGTTCAACTCTCACATCCATATGACTACTGGAAAAACTATAGCTTTGACTCTACAGACCTTTGTTGGCAAAGTGATGTTTCTGCTTTTCAATATGCTCTCTAGGTTGTTCATAGCTTTTCTTCCAAGGAGCAAGCGTCTTTTAATTTCATGGCTGCAGCCACCATCTGCAGTGATTTGGGAGCCAGGAAAATAGTCTGTAACTGTTCCTGTTGTTTCTCCATCTATTTGCCGTGAAGTGATGGGACTGGATGCCATGATCTTAGTTTTTTGAATGTTGAGTTTTAAGCCAGCTTTTTCACTTTTCTCTTTCACCCTCATCAAGAGGCTCTTTAGTACCTCTTTGCTTTCTGCTGTTAGAGTGGTATCATCTGCATATCTGAGGTTGTCAGTATCTCTCCTGGAAATCTTGATTCCAGCTTGGGGTTCATCCAGCTTGTCATTTCACATGATGTACTTTGCATATAAGTTAAATAAGCAGGGTAACATTGTACAGCCTTGATGTACTTCTTTCCCAACTTGGAACAGTCTGTTGTTCCATGTCTAGTTCTAATCATTGCTTCTTGACCCAGAAGTTTCTCAGGAGGCAGGTAAGGTGGTGTGGTATTCCCGCCTCTTGAAGAATTTTTCACAGTTTTTTGTGATCCACACACAACAAAGAGGTACATCAAAGTCAAAGACTTTGATGTAGTCAGAGAAGCAGAGGTAGATTCTTTTCTGGAATTCCCTTGTTTTCTCTGTGATCCAATGGATGTTGGCTATTTGATCTCTAATTCCTCTGTCTTTTCTAAATTGTGGTCCACTGGGGAAGGGAATAGTAAACCACTTTAGTATTCTTGCCTTGAGAACCTCATGAACAGTAAAACTTAGGAATGATCTTCTAATGATGAAGGATTTCAAGCTGTGATTTATTTTTAAGATCCTGGTAGCCAAAAATAAGAGAGATGAATAATTCTTGGGTCTCTGTCCCAAGATTGTGGCATTTGCTAACGGGTCTCGTTATCACATTTGCATAGTATATGACCTAGTCTTAGATATCCCAGCCATACTTTCAGGTGTTTTCTTTGCTCAGGGGTAAGAAGAGCACACATCTAATAATTTAATAAGACTTGAAACAGTTTTCTGAAGGAACTAATAGCAGACTGATACAATTCTGGACTGCTGAAGTCTGCCTTTATTAAATAAATGCCATACTACCTTTGCAGTTAGGTTCACAAGAGAATGAATTTATTCATGAGGGATTTGCTTCTCTTCTGATGGCATTCTATCCAGAAAGCAATATCCAGTTAAGCCCCATAGCAAGTTTCGAGGGATGATGAAATTCACACCCTCTGCCCTCAGCGAAGCACATGCTGCTCCTTTGGCTCGGGAATGGTTTTCCCTTTCAACCTAGGAGCAAAACGTGTGGCTCCCTGTGCTTTCCTCCCAGATCACTAAAGCCTGGAGGCACAGGGCTGCTTCCTAAACTGGTTCTTGCAGCAAGAACCAAAATACTGGGCTTAAAAAAAAAATCTCCACAGATATACATGCTTTATAGTACTAGAGTGCTCATCATTTTGATGGGGCGATCGAATCGCTCAACTCCATTCCATCCGTATCTAAAGATGAAGGAGCTGATGATGGGTCATGGGCCTCTGCCACCACTTAGCATCCCTCAGGGGTTGAACTGCTGAGCCCTGGTGGACTGCAGTGTAGGGTTTCTGCTCTTTGGCCCCAGAGTCCCCTACTCTCCCTCACCTGGTTCTTCAATCACATTCCACTGGGATTCTACAAGTTGAAATCCAAGGGAATGCCACTCCCATCTCCATGCACCTCTTGGTGGAATCCCACAGAGCACAAATTCCATGGGGAGGGAGCCTAGACCCTGGAGGCTGGTTCTCTACCCGGCTTAAAGACAGCTGGAAATTTCAGGGTGCCCTGCCTGCACCTTTCACTCCCCACCTCTGCTGACCACCCAGTCACATGCCAGACACAGCTGTGACCCCAGGACTTCAAATTCACAACTAAGACATGGTAAGAATATTCATACTGGAATAAGATCCAAATCAGCATCTTCTTGCACTTGAAGGAAGTGGCCTTTGGCATTCGCTGGTTTACGTAGTGTCATTACAATTTGCCTTCAACCTATATATTCAAGCATCCTCCCTGACATTGTTTTCCCACCTTTTCGCACCATGACAAATGCGTAAACCTGCCGGGAGAAACAGGAGGTGGAGGAGGGCAGCCCATCCCACCTCCTCGCAGCCATCCAAAGTTGGCTATCTGTTCCACCATCTTGCGTCCCAGCTTCAGTGTATTTATTTGAACACATACAAGGATAGAAAGCAGGTGTCATCTTCTATGGTTTTCCAACCAAGGGCTTCCCTTGTGGCTCAGTTGGTGAAGTGTCTGTCTGCAATGCGGGAGACCTGAGTTCAATTCCTGGGTCCAGAAATTCCCCTGGAGAAGGAAATGGCAACCCACTCCAGTGTTCTTGCCTGGAGAAACCCATGGACAGAGGAGCTTGGGGGGCTACAGTTCATAGGATTGCAAGAGTCAGACATGGACTTAGCACTATCTTTCCAACCAAATTTACCCTAATATAAAACTTGATCAAAAAAAGAAAAAAAGACTTAAAGCAGAACAGGACTAAGGTTGAAAAGGTCTCCCTTGGTTGTCTTCCCACTTTACATTTCAGAATCCTCCTTTTGTCCAGGCTGCCAGCCCACCCCAGCCACACACAATTCTCCAACAGCTGAAGACAGCCATTTCAGGTGGCTGGGTGGGTGGGTAGAAGGGTCCTGTCTGGACTTGTCCTTCCTGCATAGCACCTGGTTATCTGAATATGAAAGATTATGTTCTCCCCTCATACATGCAATTAAATGGTGTATATTCTGTTTCATTCCTCTCTTAGAACCCTGGTATCATCTTGCTTCTCTGACAAAAACTATAATGAAATGAATAGGTAGCAGTGAAGCAATGTTAGTTTTCCCTGGAAAATAGTTCATCTTTTCTTATTTTTCTCAGTTAACTTAAGACATATAGTGAATGGAGCTCCATGATACAAAAATGAAAAAAAAAAATTATGGTTTTTCATTTTAGAAGCTTACATTCTAGCTAGGAGAAAGGGTGCACACTAAACTATATTTGAATAAAAACAAGTTATAATACAATGTC
Source organism: Cervus canadensis (assembly GCF_019320065.1). NCBI lineage: Eukaryota > Metazoa > Chordata > Mammalia > Artiodactyla > Cervidae > Cervus > Cervus canadensis. The sequence goes on along the minus strand of NC_057397.1, from coordinate 30,541,708 downwards.
ATTAAATGACCTAGTAGAAGTCTGGGAAAACTAACATGGAGACACTAGACAGGAAAAAGAATGATGAGAATGGATAAGCGATCCCCAACCTTCTTGGCACCAGGGACCGGTTTTGTGGAAGACAGTTTTTCCACAGATGGGGGAGGAGGGGGAGGTGCAAGTGATAATGCAAGTGATGGAGAGTGATGAGGGGAGGCAGATGTAGCTTTGATCGCTCACCTCTTATCATGAGAGTATATGGAAGTCAAACAAACAAGCAAAAACAAACAGTTAAAAGTCAGTTATAAATAATTGCACATTCCTAACAGGTTAGACTTCTCTCTTCCTGCAGACAGAAACTTTGCAGTCCCTTTCTGAGGATGAATTGGCCAATGAAGGGAGTATAAGAGGAAGACAAGGTGTCCTGGGTGAATTGTGTCCTGCAGGTCTCTCACAGTTGCCACCACCCCACCCTAGACCTTGACCCCCACTGTCCTGACTTTGCTTGGCAGGTAGTTTCCTAGGATATCATTTTAAAGACAAAAATCAGTGTGTATGACCCTGTCTTCTCAGAAGAACTTAGGAAGAAGGCCTTTATTCTCCCAACAGAATGAAGTGCGTGCAATGCATGTGTGCTCAGTCATGTCCAACTCTTTGCAACCCCATGGACTGCTGTAGCCCGCCAGGCTCCTCTGTCCATGGAATTTCCCAGGCAAGAATTCTGGGCTGGGTTGCCGTCCCCTACTCCAGATCTTCCTGACCCAGGGATCGAACCCAGGTCTCTTGCATCTCCTGCATTGGCAAGTGAATTCTTTACCTCTGTGCCACCTGGGAAGTCACCAAATGAAGAACACTGTTATCTAAATGAAAAGGTCTGGGAGGACAACATTTTTATTTGAAAAAAGCAAAATCCATTAATAGACAACACTAAAGGAAGTATTCAATTCAGTTCAGTCGCTCAGTTGTGTCCGACTCTTTGCAACCCCATGAACCACAGCATGCCAGGCCTCCCTGTCCATCACCAACTCCCAGAGTTCACCCAAACCCATGTCCATTGAGACGGTGATGCCATCAAATCATCTCATCCTCTGTTGCCCCCTTTTCCTCCTGCCCTCAATCTTTCCCAGCATCAGGGTCTTTTCAAATGAGTCAGCTCTTCACATCAGGTGGCCAAAGTATTGGAGTTTCAGCTTCAGCATCAGTCCTTCCAATGAATATTCAGGACTGATTTCCTTTGGGATGGACTGGTTGGATCTCCTTGCAGTCCAAGGGACTCTCAAGAGACCTCAAATTTAATTGACAGATTGCCAGCAGCTGTCAGATGAAAAAGAATAAAAATACATAGAATATAAGGTAGATGATAAAAAGAACTATGATTTAGAAATTAGTAATCAGTACTTTTGTTTGTATCATATTATGCTTGGAAATGCAATGTTGTAAATGGAATACAACTTAACATTTAACATTGTATGTCTCCTTGCAAATTTTTTAAACCACTGCACATAATTTTCACAGTCACAGCTATGTACTATGAGAAAGGCCAAGCCAAAACATACAGGAATGGGTGCCAGTGGGTGAAGGGGGAGAAAGAGAGATTGATGTATGTTAAGCTTACGAAGAAAAAAACTGAAGACTTTCCAAAAGTGCAGAACTAAATTCAGTCCTACAGCTACATACGGAAACTCTTAACTAAAATAGACATGCCATTCAGTATTTTGAAATTATAATTGGTCTTTCAGCTTATTTTGCCTTGAGTTAGTCTCCTTTAACTATTAATCCAGAAATACCTGCCCCAACCAGTACATCTTCCTTGTACCCTTACAATGTGATAAAGATCATTACTTTCTTTAGTATATATGAATTTCAGATTTTTGCTGAATGATTTCTTAAAGCGCATTCTCAATAGGATTACATGCATTGGCACACAGGAACGCTAATGAGGCGCTTCAGGCCGTTCCCAATTTAAAACCTGATTACCTTCCAAAAAAATGCATTGGAAAGTTGACTAACTGGAACTCAGAATGTATCCTCTTGTGGAAATAAATGGTGGATAATTTCCCGGACAACCCACAACAGTTAAGCCAGATCATGACATACCTGGGCCATTGTTCCAACAGCAGGATTCTAGGTCCAGTAAGAAAGAAGATACAGTGAGGTTTTCTCCTCTTTGTTCTCTTGGTGTTGTTCAGTCACTCGGTTGTGCCCAACTCTCTGTGACCCCATGGACTGCAGCACACCAGGCTTCCTTATCCTTCACTATCTCCCAGAGTTTGCTCAAGTTTATGTCCGTTGAGTCAATGATGCCATCCTACCATCTCATCCTCTGGCTGAGTGGTTAAGGCGTTAGACTTAAGATCCGATGGACATGTGTCTGCATGGGTCTGAACCCCCTTCCAGTAGAGTTGCTTTGTTTCAGTATTAATATTATTATATTGTGTTGGCAAGAAAGTTCATCCAGGTTTTTCCTTACTATCCTACAGAAAAACCCAAATGAACTTTTTGGCCAACCCAATGTATTATTAATACATAGGTTAAGGGCATCTTGGCCATTCTCTCACCTCTCATTTAGCATCTCTCCACCATTTACTAGTGGTCCTGTCCTCAGAGTGACTGTGTGTCACCAGTCACTCCAGTCTGGCAAAGTGTCTAAGCTCCAAAAGTAAATGCCTTCCCTCCTTCCACCCTAACCAAGCCCCATGGTCTTCATGCCTAGGAGGCAGCGTTTGAGATGCATTTACAGTCCATAAGATCACCCACTTACAAGATTTCTTATTGGGAATTCTATAAGGAGGAGCAGCTCCTCTCATTGCTTCTTCTGGCTTTCAAGAGACCAAATTGTCATTAAGAAAAAATATCAAGAAATTTGCAGATGTTTCATTCTTGGCAGTAAAAGCCTCAGTGAGTTCCAGATGGCAGAAGCCCCTGCTGCTCTTGTTTCTGGCTCCTGTGGCAGTGATGAAGAGGTTTAAGAACAGCAGTCTGTGGCCACTTTCTCTCCTTTTCTCTTTCCTTGAATGTTCCCTCTAACATGCCCCAATGTTCCTTTTAAGTGAGGTCTGTTTTTTTTTTTTTTGAAGCAGATACTCTTGTCACTGTTCTATTCTGGTCACGAAGCCCATTGTTGTTGCTTAGTTGCTCAGTCATATCCAACTCTTTGCAACCCTGTGGACTGTAGCCCTCCAGGCTCTTCTGTTGATGGGATTCTTCTGTCAATGGAGTGGGTTGCCATTTCCTTCTCCAAGGGATCTTCCCAACCCAGGGATTGAACCTGTGTCTCCTGCATTGGCAGATGGATTCTTTACCACTGAGCCACCGGGGAAGCCCCATGAGGTCCATTACAGGAGACCAAATTGTCCTTTAGTACAGCCTGAACCTGAGTGGAGAGGCAGCAGGTGAGGAACAGCCATGCAGAAAGGGCTCTGCTCATTGCAAAGCTCAGAAGCTTAATAGGGGCTGCCCGAAAAGTGCCAGGAGAAGAGTCCAAGGAGAAGATCCCAGTTTCAGAGCAAGAGGGCCATGATTGATTGTTGAATCAGGCGTGAAAATTGGCCTTTGGGTGTTGAGGAAGCCCACACACTCACACATACACTTGATCTCTGGCAGAGGGAAGTCAGGTCAATCAGGGTTCAGTTCCAGGTTTTTCCATTTACTAGCTGTGTGACCTTGGACAATTTAACTTCAGTTTCCTCACTTGAAAACTGAGATAAAAATCTACATTAAAGATTAAAAGTTAGCATTTGTAAAGATGCCAAACTATTACTTATCCTTTTCACTAACACCATCTGCCATTGTCTTTTAAGTCAGCTAAATCCATGAATATTGGTCCAGACATGGGTTCTGAGCACAGCTATAGGTATGGCCTCTCTCTCAGTTACCTGTCTATAAGTGGGGATGCTAACACCCACCTGATGAGGCTGCCGTTAAGGAGTAGAGTCAGGTCCGCAGGAAACGTGTGGTGACTGAGGGCCCAGCATAGACTGTGCCAGTTCACAGCCTGTCACATATGGGGAGGATGTCAGCCTGCTCTTTACCATCTGAGCCACCCCCGAGTGGCTCAAACAGTAAAGAATCTGCCTGCATTACAGGAGACCTGGGTTCAATCCCTGGATCGAGAAGATCCCCTGGAGAAGGAAATGGCAACCCATTCCAGTATTCTTGCCTGGAGAATCCCATGGACAGGGGAGCCTGGTGGGCTACAGTCCACGGGGTCACAAAGAGTTGGACACGACTGAGCAACTAACCCTTTCACCCTTCATTCTACTCTCCCCTACTGTTCACACAGAGAATGTCGCCTGGAAAACCAGTGGAGAGCTCACACACTTCCAAGGGGTCCTGGCCGTGCTTGGTAAACAGAGGCACTGGATCCCCACTGTGACTGACAATGATGAGTGGCTACAGAAATAGCTGGCCCTGGAGCTCACATTTTCAGCAAAGCCCTCCAGCCCCAACGAAACATATTCCTGTCCTCTGTCCTATCCCATATGCCCCACAAGGTAGGGAAATAGAGCTTAGAAGATGACCACAGATGAGAGGCGGTGACCTAGTCTGTACTATATCAGAACACAGAGTCACCATCTGGGTTGCAGGAGCCCAGAGCTCCATCAAGGCCTGGGAGTATGGCATGTGGAATGAGCACCTTCTTCTTTTAATTCAGTCACTGAGCAACTGAGACAGTCTAGCAGAGAGTAGACACTCAGTGCATTTGTTGATGATAAATTAATTGCACATATACCACGTACATTCCTGTACCCCAGGAGCACAAAATGTTCGGACAGAGAAAGCAATAATGCAGTCTGTAATTAGAATACCAAAAATTTTAATGTCACACTTAATCAAATCTAGTTTTAATCAAATCTCTCTTGGTTAGTCTTATTGTAACAGCCAGCCAGTTTGACTATTTTTTATCTCAGGCTTTAACTCCCAGTCTGATTATTGAACTGGTTATTGCCTGGACTTAAAATTCAAATGAAAACAATATTGGGAGAAATTTTTAGTTTTTGACTTCATTTTTGAAATTTATTTATTTATTTTTGGCTGTGCTGGGTCTTTGCTGCTGCATGGACTTAGCTGCAGCGAGTGGGGACTACTCATGTTGCGGTATGTGGGTTTCTCGTTGCAGTGGCTTTTCTTGTTGTGGAGCATGGGCTCTAGGCTTCTGCAGTTGTGGCACGCGGGCTTGTTAGTTGTGACTCCCAGGCTCTAGAGCACAGGCTCAGTACTTACGACACCCTGGATTCGTTGCTCCGTGTCACGTGGGATCTTCCTGATCCAAGGACCGAACCCATGTCTTCTGCATTGGCAGGCAGATTCTTATCCATTGAGCCACCAGAGAAGCCCTGGGGGAGTTTTTACAATTAGTAAATTTCCTTCAATTCTGTTATTTAAGATTAAACATTTTGAAACTGTAAATTTTCTGGTTGTTACCAAGTTTTCTATAGTGCACGCGTGAATGCTAAGATGATTCCATCGTGTCCAACTCTCTGCAACCCTATGGACAGTAGCCTTCCAGGCTCCTCTGCCCATGGTATATACCTTCTAATTATAAAGATATAGGCCAAGGGATAGCTAGAAACCACACATTGATTTTTGCTTCACAATTTAAAGTCATCTATTTAACTCTGAATAAAAATTTTTGCCAAACTAAAATGATTATTGTACATTAATCATGATAGCCAAACTTTCTATTTTCTGTTCCCAGATCCTCTAACACAACTTTATTTCCTGATACTAATAGAATTTGTTCCACATAAAGGCATGAATACATTATTTTTGTCACTAGAGGGCAGGAAATTAAAGTACATTGTTTGTAAAATCCCTTAAAGCTAGAAGTATTATATTAAGCAAATTGTAATGATTTCCTAAAAGAAGGAATTAATTCGTTAAATAGATATTGTCCTAGCAAATACTTCATAAGCACCAATAAATTCAACTCTTTTTGCTTTAATGATTTTTATAGGAAAGAAGTACAAAATCCTATTGGATGGCAGTTTTTTAAATGAACATTTCTTCTACAATAATATGTCTTTTAATAGTTCTCATTTGCTTAAAAAATTCTGTATTGCTTTCTGTTGTGATTGTTCCTCGTGTAATAAGTTTCTTTTCTCTGAAGTTTATTTAACCTTGTTAAACCTTTAGGGAATGGTTTAAATTTTGAATAATAGAATTCCATCTATTGATTTGCAGTCATCTTCCATTTGCAGGAAACCGGCTTCCTGGCATTTTTCCATAACTGGCACACCCGTGAATACCTTCCTGCACAAGACCTCCAAGTAAATGCCCTGAGAAGTTATGCACACTTAACATTTCTTTAAGTACTTACCAAATGAACCAGGGGCTTCTCTGGTGGCACAGCAGTAAAGAATCTGCCTGTCAATGCAGGAGATGCTGGTTCGATCCCTGGGCCTGGAAGATCCCCTGGAGAAGGAAATAGCAACCCAGTATCCATGCCTGGAAAATCCCATGGACAAAGGAGCTTAGCAGGCTACAGTCCATGGAGTTGCAGAGAGTCAGACACAATTTAGTGACTGAACAACAACACAAAATGAACCAGACAGAGCTGAGTTCCTGTCTACATGCCTTAGATTCAAAATGTGAATCTAAAGCTGGAAATCTATGTAACAAAATAATACGAAAGAAAATGATCAAGCATGAATTTCTGTGAACATAGAGTTCAAATAAAATAATCTCAGGCTTTTACTGTCTGTCTCAACCTCAGTATGGTAGGCAGAATAACTGCCTCCTAGAGCCTGCGAATATGTTACTTTCGGTGGCAAAGGGCCTTACAGAAATAATTGAGGTTAATGACTTTAAGAGGGAGAGATTTTCCTAGACTATCTAGGTTGTTGTTGTTTAGTTGCTACCAGCTCTTTTGCAACCCCATGGACTGTAGCCCACTGGGCTCCTCTGTCCATGGGATTTCCCAGGTAACAATACTGGAGGAGGTTGCTATTTCCCTCTCCAGGAGATCTTCCCAACCCAGGGATCAAACCTGCATCTCCTGCATTGACAGGTGGACTCTTTACCACTGAGCCACCCGAGAAGCCCCAGGCTATGTAGGTGGGCTGGTCTAACTACATGAGCTCTTAAAATCAGAAGAAGAAAGCAGAGAAGGTCAGGCCAGAAAGATTAACTGGAAGAAGCAGAGGAGAGATTACAAGTGTGAGAGGGAAGTGCCCCACAGTTGCTGGCTTTGATGATGTAGGAGCAGAGTCACAAGCCAGGGAAGGGCTTCTGGAACCTCTGAACAGCCCTCAGCTGACAGCTGAAGAAATATTTTTCTTCCGACCTACAGACCTGTAAGACAATACCCATGTGTGGTTTAAGCTGCTAAGTTAGTGGGAATTTGTCTGGCCGTCCTAAGAAACAGATGCACCTGGCCTCTGCTGATAGGATGAAAGAGGTCCCCTTTCCAGGGTCCATCCAGTGCCTTAGCTTTGCATCTTCCTTCCAGCTCATCCACAAGTCCACTAAGCTTTCCTGTAGGAGGTGGTGCTTGAACAGAGTCTTGCAGGAGGAGTTAGCCAAAAGAAATGTTTCAGGCAGGAGGGATGGTGCAAGTAAAAGCAAAGAGACGGGAAATTGTATGCCATGTGAAAAGAAGATGAAGGCTACTGCGTGTTGTGAAGCATGAAGTGTAGCTAGAGTGAGTGAAGAATGCTAGAGTGAAGAATGAGGCTAGAGAGATAGACCAGGACCAAAGCAAGGAATCAAATGCCACGTTAAATACCACCTTCACCTGTAGGCAATGGGGAGCTGTTCATGTACCACCAGGCCGAGTTTTAAAGTTTAAGCATGTGCTTCACAGGTGATCATTCTTACAGCTGTAAGGAAAAAGGATTCAAGGGAGATGAAATGTTAGAATAGTCATGCAGATAGCTAAGTAAGATGTGATACCTAACCTAAGACAATGATATCTGTTTGAGGATGAATTGAACAGGTATTCAGCTCATGAAATCAGCAGAACTTAGTAACTGATATGATATGGGATTTGAGTGGGAGGTAGGGTCACCAGGTGGCTCAGCGGTAAAGAATCCACCTGCCAATGCAGGAGACGTAAGAGACTAGGGTCCAATCCCTGAATCGGGAGGATCTCCTGGAGAAGGAAATGGCTACCCACTCCAGTATTCTTGCCTGAGAAATCTCATGGACAGAGGAGCCCGGTGGGCTATAGTCCATAGCATTGCAAAGAGTTGGACACAGCTGAGGGGCTGAGCACGCACACGCACAGACACACACACATACATGGTCATGATTTACTCCCAGTGTCAGAGTAAATGGTGGTTCCTCCAACAGAGATGTAAATACACAGAAAGAAGAGCTGTGTAGTGGGGAAGAGGCTCATGTGCAATAGCCTCTTTGACATATGCTATGGAATTTGAGATATCTATGGAGAATCAAGGATGAGCTGTCTAGTGCTCAGCTGGATTTTTGAGTCTGAAATGGAGGGGAGATGTTTATATTGTATAAATATGGACATCCTTGGCGTATGGCATATACAGAGTAGTGAAAATTGTGAGGGTAGTAGCGATTCCCAGAAATAATATGTTGAATAAAAAGAAATAGGAATCTCACATTAAACCCTTGAGTATGCAATGTGAGATTCATGGAGAGAAAGAAAACCCACAAAAGGACCAGAAGAGGAAAAGTCGGTGAGATTAATTGAAGAAGCCGTAGAGTGTGGTGCAGGCAACGTAAAAAGAGAAGAGAGATTCCAGAGAAATGAAGCAGCCAGCAGTGAGGTGGGACCTAGGGAAGTGCTTGGACCCAGCAGGTAAGATGTCTCTGGTGAGCTGATTGCAATCCCAGTAGCACAGCTGATGCTGAAGCAGGTTACAGTGAAATGAGGGGAATACAGCACATGAAGAAGTGGAGAGAGTACTGTTTCAGCCTTGATATTCTTTGCATTTTGGCCTGATGTCTATTCTCGGTTTTACCAGGACATAGGATCTTGCCTGCTTCATTAAAGTCTACTGAGCACCTACTCAGTACCATGCACTGAACTATAGAGAAGATAAGGATACATACATGTAGGGTCTTCCCAGTAAGGAACCTATGGTTAAAAGGTAAGATAATGCATAATAAAAAATGATAGCTGGCCTTTATTGAACATTTTCAATGTGCAGGCACTGATGTCGTGCATACTTTTCATCTTTATAAGTACCATGTTAGTCACAATTATTATGCTTGACTATTTTTCAGATGAGGAAACTGAGGCACAGAAAAATTATGTAACTTGCACAAGGTAATTTATCTAGTAAATAGTCACATAAGAATTTAACTTCAGGAGATGGCATTAGTGTGTACATTTAACTACTAACCCTATAACTATAAGGAAAGCTCGAACATAATGGGGGTCAGAAGAAAGGAATCATGAAGCACTTTGGTCAGAAGAGAGAGAAAAAAATCTTCTATTGAGAGAATCAGGAATGAGTTCATGAGGAGGTTGCATTTGATTAAGCTGAATGATGACGTGGAGCATAAGAGAAAGAGCAGTGAGGAAGGGCCAGTGCCAGGGCGTGAATCAGCCACAAGGACCGGATGCAGAGCTCCCAGGTGCCACTGAGGCACGTGGGGAGGACAGGAATTCTGGGAGGAAGGAAGTCCTGAAAACCTGGACACTGTGAAGAGTGGATTTGCAGAGAAGAGATGAGTTCAGCCCCTGACATGATAACCAGAAATTCGTACTATAAAATAACCGATTCATGAAAGTTTACAATATAATTGGCTTATCTTTTGCTCTGTTCTTTCACTAGTCCTCTTTTCCACAAAATCTGAATTTTTGAGCTTCTTTTTATGTGGCTGAATGCAATATAAAATGCTAAATGCACATGTCTAACAATTGTGAGTTAAACAGGCAACTCAATTGTGTAAGGAAATATTTATTAGTGAAAAAATATTGCTAAAGGAAATCAGGCCTTAAGAGATTGAACTATAATGATCTTCCTTAAGACATTCATTTCATTTGGGCCCGGATCAAAACTAGAAGCAAAATTGCGGCTGTCTATAAATATACTATTAAAAATATAAAGACCATATTTTAAGCTGATAAGTGTAAGATGCTGTCACATTAAAAAAAATCTCAGAAATGAAAATGGGACTCATCTACTTTGGAAGCCCAACTATCTTACAGTAAAGATGTTTGCATATTAGATGTTTCAGTCAAGGTCCTGAACTTAGATAGCGTCATAGCCCGGGATTTTTGAGGAAGCCTTTCTAGTGAAGGAATTGTTTGCAGTGAAATAGACAAGGATTCCTAGTGGCTCAGTGGTAAAGAATTTGCCTGCCAGTGCAGGAGACATGAGTTCAACCCCTGGTTTGGAAAGATACCCTGGAGAAGGAGGTGGCAACCCATTCCAGTATTCTTGCCTGGGAAATCCCACAGACAAGGAGGAACCTGGCAGGCTACAGTCCATGGGGTTGCAAAGGGTAGGACATGACTGAGCGCACATGTAAACAGACAGGGTTAAGAGACCCTGTAGTCAGGCGTGCTGAAGCATGCTCAAAGACTAGCAGCAGCTAGAAACCATCACCACCCACAGGCCTGAGGTGTAACAGGAGGGAGGCTTTCCTAGAACCAGGGACGGCCCAGGCCTTAGGAGACAGAATAACCATCATGCTCACCAGTAACATATGTATGTAAGGCTAGGAGACTTCAAAACTCAAATCTAAGCAACCTCACCCCATCTCCCACCAGTCATATGCAGCATATAGTATCCTGCCCTGAGCTGTAAGAAGTTGGCCGCAACCCAAAACAAAGATAATCTTTTTTGGAGATCGCCTTTGAAATATTATGTGCACCCCCATTTTCAACCAAACACAGAAACTAAGGTGGTGTTAGCATGCTTCTAGTTACCAGAGCTCTGACTTGTCTGACCCAGACTGGGTAAGATCAGAGCAACCTGGGCAGTTCCATCCTCTGATCAAGCCTGTGTATACAGCCTCACTTAGGCTTTGAATGATGGTTTTAATTCCATCTACTAGAAGAAGAGAATGTATTGGGATTGGCCAAAAAGTTCGTCCAGGTTTTTCCCTAAGAGGTTATGGAAAAACATGAATGAACTTTTTGGCCAACCCAGTACTGGCTCAGTGGTTAAAACCTGCCTGTTAATGCAGAAAACTTAAGTTCGATCCCTGAGTCAGGATGACCCCCTCGAGAAGGAAATGGCAACCCACTCCAGTATTCTTGCCTGGAAAATCCCATGGACAGAAGAGACTGGCAGGCTACAGTCCATGGGGTCTCAAAAGAGTCAGACACGACTTAATAACTAAACAACACCTTTTCTGTCACTTATATAACCCCAGGCAGTGAGATTTGGTCTAGTGTGTCCCTAAAGTTGAATCTTGAATGCTAAAGTTGGGAGGAGTCTGATCACCTTTCAGGATGGCCAACAATTCCTGCAGGATTTGTGCCCCAAAGAGACATCCCTAAAAGGTGATGGAAAAGTTTTCAACAGGAAGCATTTCTGCTAAAGGATCCCATACATTCCAAATGGGAAATGTCAAGACTGAAATATTATTTTTATTATTATTATCATCACTTTTGCTGGAACAAGCAAATCATCACATATGGACTTTATAGCCAAAACATTTTTTTTTCTCCTGTTTCTCAGTTCCTCCATCAAGCCCAAATTAGGTAATTACAGAAGCCAATGAAACCCTTTATACGATCCAAAGATTTTGCGGGAGCCATCACCGCCTACACACAGGGCAACAGGTCCTCTGGGAAACATTCAGTGTGAGCCACATGTGAATGAAAGTAGAAACCGACAGCTTTAGTTCTGCCTTTGGAACATATGGTGCAGTAAATGATCAGCATGCAGTCTATAATTAAGGGCACGGCTTCTCAATAACAACACCTCAATGTGCATGTACTCCACTGTACATTTATCTCCAGAACAGACTCAGATATGGTCAGGCTCTGGTCTGAGGCAATACTGATGCTTTGGTGACTGTCATGAACAGCCTCAAAATGATAAATGCCTTCCTCATCCACTCCCGTCCACCTCCAAGCAGCTGACAGTCCTCTCTGACCTACACGTTTCTTACCTGATATTATGTGACCCCCATCATCTTGGCCATGAGCAAATGGGATCAGCAGCTGGGGTCTGAGTCAGTGACTGTGATCAAAAGCCCACAGAGTGGTTTAGCCTGAGAACCTCACAGTGCTCATCACTAAAGGGTGTCAATTCAATTCAAGTACTCATTCTCCCTGGAGAAGTCTCAGTGGAAACTGAAGCCGGGGGGCAAGAGCCTCCAGGAGCAGACACAAACCACTCTGACGTGGAGTGCAGGGCAACGGGAAGAAGGCGCTGGGGTGTGGCAGAGAGGCTGTAGATTGGCGCTGAGCACAGCAATAGACACTGAGGCTCCACAGTAGTGTTGTACTGAGATTAGAATGGAGGGCGGGCAGTGACAGATGCCTGACTCTGATATGGCTCCTGCAGCAGCCTAAACAGCCAGGAATGGCATCTCACTTCCAGAATGCCTGACTATGAGGTTGTGACTGGAGAAGAGAATGGCAACCCACTCCAGTATTCCTGCCTGGAGAATTCCATGGACAGAGGAGCTACAGTCAATGGGGCCTCAAAGAGTCGGACACCACCGAGGGGTGATCACTTTCCTGAGGTTGTGTGTATTATTTCCTGATGTATCCTTATAGAAATTCCTACCACTGAAGATGGCTCTGTGATATCTCTGAGCACATGATGTCTCTGAGCACATCTCAGGAATGTTCTTTTTGCACATATAGAACAACAAAGGATGAGTATGGGGCTTGGGGAAACGTCACTTCTAACACCTAAGCAGCATTGCATTTCAGCTCTGCCAAACCAACATACTGACCAGTGCCAGAAACTGCTAGGATGAAACTGGTCACATTCTGGGGAAACTGTGGCAAATAACTTGGAAGAAATATGAAGTGTTAGAGATTTTCGTTTCTGTTGGGCATAACACTATAATATTTATACAAACACAACTATATCATGGCCTCCTTGAGCACCAGAAATGTGTCATCACTCTCAGTTCCTAGGCAGGACCTTGCATACACATTAGACTGTGTGATGCTGATCATCGCTTCTTATGCCTGGGTTGTCAAGGTACCCGGTCAGGTATTTAGGAAGATGCAGCCATGGAACCATAGATTGCCTTAGATTTTGGTGGCATGTTTCCCCACCTGTAAATCAGTAAAAAAAAGAATGAGTAATCTCTTTTGTTTATAATTGTTAGCATCTACCTCATTATGAAAAGCAAGCGAAAAATAACATCCTCCAGTTTCTCAGTAAAAACAGTGCTGTGGTTTGCAATGGAAGCAATTCTCATTTCTGAGAAGGCTGGCTGGTTGACCAGCCCCTCACAAAAATTGCAATGAGAGGTGAATTCCCCAGCAGCACAAGATTTCGTCCTCAGTTCTGCAGACTCAGACCAAAGGATGTAGAGGAAGTAGAATGCCAAGTTAATAATGGACATGAACAATGTAACCACCAGGTGGCGGGGCATTCACATCTGCTTAAGCAAGCACCCAAGGGGTGCTCAGAGTGATTCCAGGGGGTTCTTTAGTTGATCAAAGGAAGGAGGGGTAAAGTTTCATGGCCGCAAGCTCTGTTATCTTGCTGCTTCCATGTCTAAAATGGGCAGATTTCCACCAGGTGTATGGTCCTCACACTGGCCTGGCAGGACACCTCTCTTCTAAGCAGGGTTGGATGGCACCATCATCCAGTTCTGGCCCTTCATGTCCCTTTTTTATGTTATGAAGCCTGGAATCATTAACTTTGTTGGCCCACTCCTTTGGCAGTTTGACAAAGCCCAGGAATCCCTTCTCAGGATAATATTTTCAATGCATACTATAATACATAGGATTACAAAAGAAGCCAATTATCATGAAACATGGTCCAACCCACTGAGGCTAAGATCCCCTGCAACCTGACTCATTCATACAGCCTTTCTCTGAAATCAGGAATAATAAAATCAATTAGGTTTCCCCTTACCAAATTAAATTCACATTCTGCCTTACTGTATCATTTCTAGGTTGTCTTGGTTGGAGTTTGACAAATTTCCAACTCTTCTGTTGCATTTTTTTAAAGTTTTTATTTTTCATTGGGGGATAATTGTTTTGCCACGTTGTGCTGGTTTCTTCTGTACAACAGCACGTATCAGCTAGAAGGAAACATACATCCCCTCCCTCCTGAGTCTCCCTCCCACCCTTCTACTGCATAGTCACAAAGCGTTTCTTGGTCATACCAGCACATGGCTCCCAACAACACATGGCTGACAAAGTCCATCATTTCTTCCATCTCCAACTCCTAGAGAAGTTCTTCATTATCACTCCCTAGTAATGACGTACAGAAGGGAACTAGTAAGAAGCTGTGCAGTAAGTGAAATAGACTGGATGGAATCCCCTAAACACAGCTCACCTAGTATTTTCTAAGCACCTTGCATGAGTCCTCAGTCATGTCCGACTCTGCGACCCTATGGACTGCCACCCGCCAGGTTTGTCTGTCCGTGGGATTCTCCTGGCAAGAACACAAGAGTGGATTGCCAGTGCCCTCCTCCAGGGGATCTTCCTGATCCAGGGATTGAACCTCAGTCTCTTGCATCTCCTGCATTGCAGGCAGATTCTTTACCCACTGCGCCACCTGGGAAGCCCATTCTACCCAGAGATCCACTCCCTGCTCTCTGGAGTGTCTGGAGTTCAGAGAGCTATTTTGCAATTCAATCTCATCTCCCAAGCAACTCTGGGCAAACCACCTAACTCTCTGGGCTTCAGTTTCCTCATGTAAAATATGTAAATAACAGCCATGGCTCTAAATATAGTTGTGAGTGAAGTAAGTGAAAGAATGCATGTGAAGGTGCTGTGTGTTAACAAAGTTGGCATTGGAAACCACAAGCACCTGGCTGTTCTGCAGAACCTTCATCACATCTAAATTCAGCTCTCGTTAATTACTGATGAGAGGGTCCATCCTCTCCCAGCTTTTCTCAAGTTTGGAAGCATCAAGCTCGTCTCCACTCAGTGTATCCTACAAGTCTTTCTATTATAATTTCTTAAAATATAATTCATTCTTAAAATAATAGCACTTTAAAATATCCTTGGTCCTCCTGGGATATTTTTGCCCTGAAAACAGTTGTGGGTGTTTAAGCACCAGTGTTTTAACCCCCTGCTGCTGGCTTCTCAAACAATGAGCTCCCTGTCATCAGGGCTATATGAGCAGGAGCTTGGTAAGTGTCTGTAGTATCTCCTGTGAGGGTTTGTTTGATCTTTGTGACCTGCATTCCTGGTAGCCAACAACCCATACTTGTTTTATTTTACAGAGTTCCTAATCAGGACTTTTGGAATCATCTGTCTACCCTCGCTCCACAGGGCTGGTATTAAGAGTTTTCCCTCAGTCATCCTTTCAGACTGCCTCCTTAATCAGGAATGGATTAAAAGCTACAATCAAATGAAAAGTAGAGGCAAAATGGCCTAGGAGCCCTTTTTCCTATAAAACTGCCAATACCTGTCCAGGTGCACTCAGTTGTGTCCATCTTTTTGCGACCCCATGAACTGTAGCCCCATAGGCTCCTCTGTCCATGGGATTTTCCAGGCAAGAATACTGGAGTGGGTAGCCATGCCTTCCTCCAGGAGATCTTCCCAGCCCAGGGATCGAACTCGAGTCTCCTGTGTCTCCTGCATTGGCAGGTGGGTTCTTTACCACTGGCACCACCAAACTGCCAAGCACATAGCAACTCTGTGGAAATTCATCGCTGATGTATAAACCCTGCCAATCTAAAAGAGGACCTCTAACTCCTTTTCCTGTGTTCACCATTTCAGACTTTGAGGGGTGGGGCAGAGGAACAGGAAAAACAATTTTTCTTTCTCTTCTCTAAAATATGAGAAAACCTATTATTATCCTTCATAGGCATGTGACAACCTTAATACTGTTCTCACCACTGTCTTACAGAGAGGAAAATTCTCTTCCATCTGAAATTAATTCACAGGAAATAGCTTCTGCTAGTTACAATATGAGACTCCCAGAAATTACACTAGAAATGTTGTTTAAAAAAATCAGAAAACTTTTTCCCTGAAACTTTCCAAGACACCAGAGCAGCTTTTATTCTGGTTCCCTGATAGCATCTCATCCCAATTGTTAGCCCTGGGCTCCTACCCTCCATTCCATAAGTATTTACCTCCACAGCAGGTATGCATTGTTTTGGCCATACAAGGAGGCATCAGACACAGTCCTTGTGTTCAAGGAATTACTCTCTTGGTCCAGTTTTTGATACTGACATCACAACACACCAGTTATGATGTAAATTGTTACAATCAGTGATACCACTACTGATATACTGATGATAATGAATGATTTACTTTGCTTTGCTGACAAAGGTCTATCTAGTCAAAGCTATGGTTTTTCAAATATTCATGTACAGATGTGAGAGTTGGACCATAAATAAGGCTGAGTGCTGAAGAATTGATGCTTTTGATTTGTGGTGCTGGAGAAGATTCTTGAGAGTCCCTGGGACAGCAAGGAGATCAACCCAGTCAATCCTAAAGGAAATCAACCTTGAATATTCGTTGAAAAGACTGACACTGAAGTTAAAACTCTAATACTTTGGCCACCTGATGTGAAGAGACAACTCATTGGAAAAGATCCTGATTCTGGGAAGGAGTGAGGGCAGGAGGAGATGGAGTTGACAGAGGATGAGATGGTTAGACAGCATCACCAACTCAATGAGTTTGAGCAAATGAACATGAGTTTGAGCAAACTCCTAGAGATAGTGAAGGACAGGGAAGCCTAGTGTGCTGCAGTCTATGGGGTCACAGTCAGACACAACTTAGCAATTGAAAGACAACAACTTTCTTAGTAAATTGCTGTTGCTGTTTAGTCACTAAGTTGTGTTCAACTCTTGGCAACCCCATGGGCTATAGTCTGCTAGGCTCCTCTGTCCATGGAATTTTCCAGGCAAGAATACTGGAGTGGGTAGCCATGCCTTCCTCCAGGAGATCTTCCTGACCCAGGGATTGAACTCTCATGTCTCCTGCATCAGCAGGCAGATTCTTTACCATTGCACCACCCGGGCAGCCCCTTAGTAAATTAGATCCCATTTAAAGTCACCCCCCCAAGCACTTCTGATCATTCTGATTTGCTTCCTTGAGTGGGATGGTAGTGAGTGGAGTTACAGTGACATCTAGGTTCTGCATTCGAAATTTGTGACTATCACCATTCATGAGTGTCACAGAGAGAAAGAGGGGCTGAGAAGAGCTCCCCTGGCACCTTCAGTGAGGCGCTGGACTCCTGGCCATAAAAGGAGCTTATAATACAACTGGCTTGATATATCTGATAACCATACAGATAATGTATAATTCACAGCTAAACTGAGGGAGATTAGACCATATAAGTGAGAGAAAGGGGGTGGGGGGATGACTTCATATTAGTCTTCAGACATTTTGTAAGGGTGGGGAGGCTCCAAGATCAGGGAGGTGTTAACAGGTGAAAGTCATGGAGACAAGCATATTGGAGAGGGGTAGATTCCTTTCAAGGGGCTTCCCTGGTGACTCAGTGGTAAAGAATCTTCCTGCAATGCAGGAGACACGGGTTCAATCCCTGGGTCAGGAAGTTTCCCTTGGAGGAGGAAATGGCAACCCATTCCAGTATTCTAGCCTGGAAAATCCCATGGACAGAGGAGCCTGGTGGGCTACAGATCAAGGGGTCGTAAGAGTCGGACATGACTTGGCCACTAAACCACCACAGGCTCCCTTCAAAGTGAGACTGACTGAGGCTGCTCCCTCGTGTCTCCACGCATCTTTCCACCTCTCCCACTCAGAGCTGCAGCTCTCATCAGATTAAACCTCAAATCCATCCACGTCCCTGTACCCCTCAAGTCTCCCCCTTAACTCAGGACCTCATCAGGTTTTACCTCTATTCCTGCTACAGCCACTAAATGGCCCTTCCTGCCTCCACTACTGCCTTCTTAAAATCCCTCCTCCACAGAATGGTCCCCCATATAAACGACCATGTAACTAACTCTTGGGCTAAAACCGATCAGTGACTCACCTAGTACCTCCAGGAGGAAGCCCCAACCTTGGACACAAGACCTTTCATATTGTAGTTGTCACTTTCCCTCAGCCTAGCCTTGCCCCTTCTTATCCCCCGTCCCCCTCCCCAGATCCTGAATTCCCCTCTGTCCTAGTCAGGTCAGGTTATCCTAACAAAATGCTATAGACTGGATGCCTAAATAATAGAAATGTATTTTCTTACAGTTCTGGTGACTGGAAATCCAAGGTGCCAGCAGGACTGATGTCCAGTAAGGACTCTCTCTTTGGATTGCAGACAGCCAGCTTCTTGCCGTGTCTTCACATGGCCATTCCTTGGTGCATGCCTGTGGAGAGAAAAGGCTGATGAGTGAACCAGTTCCTTGGTGTGTCTTATAAGGACACTAATCCTGTAGGATCATGGCCTCATCCCCATGTCCCAGTCTAACCCTCATTATCACCCACAAGCTCCATCTCCAAATGCCATCACACTGGGGGGTTAGGGATTCAAAATGTTAATCTGGGGGCGGGGGGGACAAAAATTTTTAGTCCATACTACTTGCTGGTCTCTGAGTTGTTCCCTCTAGCTGGTATGTCCTTCTCTGAACCACTCCCTGAAACCCCCTTTCTGCCACCCCCTCTACTTGTTGTCTTTGTTTGGCTAATTCCTTTATACACCTTAAGCCTGAGTTCAAACTCCACTATATATTCTCCTATAGGCTCCCATGGGCGTCTATATATGCCTCCATCAAGGCTGTCCTATAGCTGAAAGGACCATATATATTAATATATGGGTTTCCCGGGTGATGCAATGGTAAAGAATCTGCCTGCCAATGCAGGAGACGCAAAAGGCGAGGGTTTAATCCCTGGGTCAGGAAGATCCGCTGGTATGAAAAATGGCAGCCTGCTCCAGCATTCTTGCCTAGATAATCCCATAGACAGAGGAGCCTGGCGGGCTACTGTCCATGGGGTTGCAAACAGTAGGACTTGACTGAGCAACTGAACACACACACACACACACACACACACACTATATATATATATATGTATATATAGTCAGGATGATGAAAATATATATATATGTATATATATATATTATATTCAGCACCATAATTTCCCTCAGGGCAGAAGTAATGTCTTATTTTTATCTGTCATCCTATTCCTAAACCTTAGCACAGCGCCTGTTACTTATTTATTGAATGGATGAATAAATGAATAATAAGGAAGGAGAGGCCATGTTATGGGAAAAATGAGGCAGAAAATTTATGCTTTTTAAAATAAGTAGCTTGAAGCCCTTATATATTCTTGGCATAAAATATGATACAAATGGTTTTATAAGGACGGTTGGAAAGTTTTGTTCAAGAATGATAGGGGATGGGTAAGGACACCTGCAATGAGACGATCATAATAATCCCATATTGATGTAATGATGTTGAAAATAATAATAGTAACAATCATATCTATCATTTGTTCAGCACTTACTATGTGTCAGATATTGAGCAGTTTTGTTTATAATTTTTTTTACTGTGGTTTTATTGATTTGTTTTTGGCTATGCTGGGTCTTCATTGTTGCATGGGCTTTTTCTCTAGTTGCAGTGCATGAGTGCATTGTCGTGGCTTCTCTTATTGCAAGGCACCAGTTTTAGGCATGTGGGCTCAGTAGTGGCAGCTCTCAGGGTCTAGCGCACAGGCTCAGTAGCTGTGATGCATGGGCTTAGTCACTCCATGGCATGTAGGATCTTCCTGGGTCAGAAACCGAACCTCTGTCTCCTACATCGGCAGTCAGATTCTTTACTACTGAGCCACCACAGAAGTCCTCAAGTGTTTCAAATGTGTAACTTAGATTCTAACAACTCCAGCTTAGAAGATAAAAAAAAAAATTTCCTATTTTATGTAAGGGGAAGCTGAGGTACAGAGAGGTTAAGGTCACAGAGCTAGGAAGTAGCAGAGATTAAAGGTAAACTATAAAAAACATTTCAAAGGCTGAAGAATCACAGCTTGAAGCCAGTTTAGGTGTTATAAGAGAATTGGAGAAGCAAGGATGATGTTCAGGATTCTAACACAGGAAAAGAGAAAACTGAAAAAGTTAGGATGAGAAGTCACCTTGTTGAGAGACACTGTGATCATCTGGGATGAATTGGCCTTGATGTAGTGACTTGACATCCCAGTGGAGGTGACCCGTAGGCAGTTATAAATACACAGAGCAAAGCCACGTGGACTCTGACACATGTGTTCAGGTCCAGGGAGATGCAAACATGGATTTTATGTGACATTTCTTTCTTTTTTTTTGTTGAAAGTATAGCTGATTTACAGTATTATATTAGTTTCAGGTGTACCACATATTCAAAGTTTTTAAATTTAAAAATACCATAAAATATTGGCTGTATCCTTCATTCTGTACAATATATCCTTGTAGTTTATTTTATCCATAGTGGTTATCTTGCCCCACCCCACTTCCTTCTCCCCATTGGTTAGCACTAGTTTTTACTCTATATCTGTGGGTCTTTTGCTGTTTTATTATATACATGCATTTTTAATTTTTTTCAGATTCCACATTTAAGTGATAACAACATAATACTCTCTAGGTCCATCCACATTGTTGCAAATGAGAATTTCATTCTTTTTTTATGGCTGAGTCATATCCCATTGTATATATGTATCACATCTTCTTTATCCGTTCATCTGTTAATAGACGTTTAAGTTGCTTCCATATCTTGGCTATTGTGAAAGTTGCTGCTAGGAACATAGGGGTGCATGTATTTTTTTGAATTAGTGTTTTCATTTTCTTCTGATATATACCCAGGAGTGGAATTGCTGAATCATGACAGTTCTATTTATAGTTCATTTGGGCAACTAAGAGAAGGGTGGTATTAAGGAGGATTTACTGAAGTCAGGGACACAGGTTAAGAGTGGAGAGGCTTTATATACTTTAAGATAAATGAAACAATAAATTTAATATTATATATATTTTAACACTATAAAAAGAGGTGAGAGACTGCTTCAGGGATCCAGGGAAAAGATGATTAGACATGAACGTGGGAAAGGTCAAGGGAAACTTAATAAGGAAGATTTATTGAACCATTCATCCTCTAATTCTAGCTATATTCTAGCTAGACTTATTCTAACTATAAACATAAGAGTGATTTATTTTTTAACATTTATTGACCTGATACTACGTGCCAGATCCTGGGCTGGGGCACAAAGATGGATAATAATCCCTACTCTTTAACTGTATCCTGCACACAACTGCCTGGTGAGATTAAAAGATTCATATGCAATATTCATAATACAACATATCAGGGGGCTTTTGACACAAGTAAAGGATACTATGGAAACACAGTGGAGGGCAACTAACAAGTTGTAGGGAATAGTCAGGGAAGGGTTCTGAGACCTGGTGGCCCATGAATTGGGTCTTAAACAATGAAGAAGACTTTGTCAAGTAAAGGGGAGTTGGAGGGAGGAGGGGGACTTCCAAGTAGAAAGAGCACAGGCAGTGTTGCTGAGATATTTGCTGGGAGGCACAGAGGGACAAAGAAGAGACAGAAGTGTCTTGGCATCTGAAGATCTCCAGTCACTCCAGCACATCTGCTGCTTCCATGATGGGACCCATTCCCTTGGTCCACATGGGTGGTGATGGAGCCCCAAACCCTCAACCCACCCAGCTGGAGAAAGCAGCTTCATCAGACAGGATGGATGTCTATCACCTTTGGCATGTTTGGAAAACAGTTCTCATGAAGTGCCTGGGGCCCCCTCCAGAAGGAGGAGCAGGGGAGAGGGCCCTTCAGAAAATTCTGAGGTTGGTGTAGACTTCAGCAATGGCATAATTATTACTAAGAGAAGATTTATTATTTAGTCACTCAGTCATGTCCTACTCTTTTGCAACTCCATGGACTGTAGCCTGCCAGGCCCTTCTGTCCATGGGATTGTTGTGTTTTTTTAATTGAAGGGTAATTGCTTTACAGAATTTTGTGGTTTTCTGCCATACATCAACAAGAGTCAGCCATAGGTATGTGTGCTTCTTCCTTCCCAGACCTCCCTCCCATCTCCCTCCCCATCCCAACCTTCAGCCTGTCACAGAGCCCCTATTTGATTTCCCTGAGTCATATAGCAATTTCCCATTGGCTATTTTACATATGCATTTGTGAATTTCCATGTTACTTTCTCCATATATCTCACCCTCTCCCTCCTTCCCTCCCCTTGTGTCCAATGGTCTGTTCTTTATGCCTGTTTCTTCACTGCTGCCCTGAAAATAAATTCATCAGTACCATCTTTCTAGATTCCATATATATGCATCAGCATACGATATTTATATTTCTCTTTCTGACTTACTTTACTCTGTATAATAGGCTCTAGGTTCATCTACCTCATTAGAACTGATTTAAATGCTTTCCTTTTTATGACTGAGTAGTATTCCACTGTATATATGTACCACAGCTTCTATATCCATTGATCTGTCGATGTCCATGGGATTTTCCAGACAAGAATACTGGAGTGGGTTGCCATTTCCTTCTCCAGGGGATCTTCCCAACCCAGGGATCAATCCATGTCTCCTGCATTGGCAGGCAAATTCTTTACTGCTAAGCTACTGGGGAAGCCTGAGAGAAGACTAAAAGTGGATAAATGAAAGATTCCCTGAGCTAACTCTGAGTGTTATTAATGAGCACCCTGGGACACATCCCAGATTGAATGCAGGAGCCACTTGGGAACTGAACTTTCAGGGTGTCTCTAATGGTGGCAAAGTTCAGAAAAACATATTGCCTTGTGAATGGAAGCAGACCTCCAAGTCAAACGCACTTAGATTCTGCCAGTTAATATCCGTCTGGCCTGGATAATTTTGTTAACCTCTCTCAACCTCTGTGCTTTATTCTATAAATGATGATAGCAGCAGCACCTGCGTCACGGTCTGCCAGGAGGACTGAGTGTAACCACATTCCTGTTGTTCTTGCAGTCCCTGACACAGAGTGAGGCACTCATTGCAGTTATTATAACCATCACCATTAAAATGACACCATTGATGCTCCCCAGTCAGGAAGACAAGACAGCCCGAAATGGGGATCCCAGGGGTAACATTTTCACATTTATTGTGTTAATCAGCATTTTTTAAAGAGTTGTATTTCTAAATGTTTCCTTTCCACAGAGTGGAAGACAGCCATGTAATTAGTCTTTTTCTAACTGAATATCTCTTTACAAAGCAAAAAAGAGAGCAGTTATGGGTAACTGAGACATTGTTTTCCATTTACTGGTAAGGCAAAATAAAATGTGCCTAAATGACTGTCAGAACATTAATTTTGGAGTGAACCAATTAAAGAGAAATCTCCTCTTTCTGTCCTTATTTTCATAGTTTCCTTGTTTAGTAAAAAAAAAAAACAAAAAAAAAAACAAGCAGTCCAGGTAATGAAATTAGTTCACTAGACAGAATTTATATCCTAAGAGACCACTGCAGAGGGAGGGCAGGTGTTTCACACACACAGAGTAAAGGAACACATGGCAGCTATTTTGAGAGCTGAAAAAAGGGAAATATCAACACATTTCCCTGAGTTTTTCCCCTGAGAAATTGTGCCAGGTACACATTTTACATTTTCACATATTAAGAAGCTGAATATATTAAAATATGGGAACTAATTCAACCTCAGGGGTGTATACTAAAATCCTAAATAATGCAACATACGAAGAACCCAAAAGTTAAGCAAAATGAAGCCTTTTTATATAAAAAAGAAAAATAAAGCCAAGTGAGGAAAATGAAATCTAATGAGTAAAAATATAATTTGTAGGGAAAAATATAAAATGTGTCTCATGAAATTAAATCTGGTCAGGTGGCCCTAGTGGTAAGGAACTCACCTGCCAGTGCAGGAGACATAAGAGATGTGGGTTTGATGCCTGGGTCGGGAAGATCCCCTGGAGGAGGGCATAGCAACCCACTCCAGTGTTCTTGCTTGGAGAATTCAATGGACAGAGGAGCCTGGTGGACTACAGTCCATAGGGTTGCAAAGAGTTAGACACAACTGGAGTGACTTAGCAAACACAGCACAGTCATATTGGAAAATAGAGAACTCCTAGTTCTCTATTGAAACTGATGCCTTAAAACAACTGAAAGTACAAAATTATCTGGCAATGTTCACAACTTCTACCATGTCTATTGCAGAGAATGATCATCAACCTGTGCAGACAGGACAAACATTGCTAAGAGGGAATTGAATCCCAAGAGAAGGAGAGGAGTAAGAGTACTTGGCCACAGTAAGTGTTAACACCCTTTCAGACCAAGATATATTCAGGCTATAAAAGGAATGTGCAGGTGCAAACAAGGACCCAAATAGATTACTCGTGAGAAATCACAGAGAAATAGGCAGCAGTCTTAAGGCCCGAGGGGGAAAAATGCCCCTCTCTTCCAAAACATAAGCCCAAGAAACTGCCAAGAGGAGGTCAGGATAATCCATAGAATTCAGGTGAGTTCACTAAGGGAAAAAAATTACCCAACTGACCATCAGTTAAGAAGTTGTCACAGACACTGTATACCAGGATTTTAGCAATGCAGTTTAAAAGCTCAAAAAATGCATCATGAACCAAGGGTATACTTGCATACTCAAGGTAGGTGAATTCCTGAATCCTCAAGGAATAATGTTAAATATGGATAGGAATTCACTTAGGGTATAAGGAGTTTTGTACCTGGTCTAGTTCTTTTCTATAATGTTGTCCGTGACCTGAATGAACACCCGAAAACACATAAATCACAATTGCATGATTAACTCCTCAAATTGCTAAATAAAGTACATAAAGAATATATACTTAAAAGATTTTTGCCTTTTTCCCACAGACTGGTGGAAAATTGGGTCCAAAATAAATATGATGAAACTTATGAAATGTAAAATAGAAAATTTTACATAGCATTTCAAATGGCAAGTATACAAAACTTTAAAAATTTTTTTTTACTTTATCTTCACAGTGACTCGGTGAGGTGGGTATTTTTACCATGTTACAGATGATGATATTGATGTTTGCCAGATTAGTGACTTTCCCAAGTCAACTTACAACTTCTTGCTTCCATGATCATATCTTCCTGTCTCCCTCATATAAGGAAACTTGTGATCCCATTGGGTATACCCAGGTAATCCAAGATGATCCCCTCATCTTGAGATCTTTAACTTAATCCCATCTGCAAAGTCTCTTGCTACACTGAGTAGCATTCACTGGCTCCAGAGATGGACATGGACATCTTTGGGGGCCGTTATTCAGCCCAACCATGTTGTTGCATGACGAGCAAGGTGAGAAGTTGTTAGAGATGAGATCGGAGAGACAATTAGGAACTAAATCACATGGGCCAGAGAGACAATCGGGAACTAAATCACATGGGCCTTGAAGGCCATCCTAAGAATCTTGGGTTCCACCATAGTGGAACACTCTGACAAATCTAGATAGCATATTAAAAAGCAGAGAAAGCTATGGTTTTTCCAGTAGTTATGTACAGGTATGAGAGTTGGGCCATAAAGAAGGCTGAGCACCAAAGAATTGATGCTTTCGAATTGTGGAGCTGGAGAAGACTCTTGCAAGTCCCTTGGACTTCAAGGAGATCAAACCAGTCAATCCTAAAGGAAATAAACCCTGAATATTCATTGGGAGGACTGATTGGAGCTGAAGCTCCAATACTTTGGCCACCTGATGTGAAGAACCAACTCATTGGAAAAGACTCTGATGCTGGGAAAGATTAAGGGCAGGAGGAGAAGAGGGTGACAGAGGAAGAGATTGTTGGATAGCATCACCAACTCAATGGACATGAGTTTGAGCAAACTCCGGGAGATAGAGAAGAACAGGGAAGCCTGGCATGCTGCAGTCCATGGGATCACAAAGAGTCAGACACAACTTAGTGACTGAACAAGTGGAAATCCACGCAGAGGAGTGACACTGTTGAACTGTGTCTTTAAGGATGACTCTGGGGGCTGTACTGACAGGAGACTGCAGGAAGGTCTGATAGACAAGGGGAGGGGAGAAGAGTGAGGAGGTACTTACAGTGATGTAGCTGAGAGATGATGGCAGCTCAGACCAGGGTGGGATCCGCAGAAGCGGTCAGAAGCGTTTGGATTCTGGAGGCACTCTGAAGAATAGAGCCAACAGGATTATCTGACAGATTCAATGTGCTCTGAGAAAGAGGGGTCGAGGGTGATTTCTTTTTCATCTGAGCAACTCAAAAAATGAAATTATCTGTTCAAATGGAAACTTCTGTACAAGGACTAGGTTTGGAGGGATAATTAGAAAATAACCATATATTCTGTTTTGAATATGTCAATCATCATGACTATTAGACATCCAAGCAGAGATATGGTATTCCAGAGAGCTAGCCTTAGGGATCTGGAATTTAGGAAAAAATTTGGAACTAGAAATACAAATGTGAGAATATGAGAATTGTCAGCCTATACAGGGTATTTTCAACCACAAGCTTAAATGAGATCATCAAGAGAGTAAGTGTTAGATAAGTAAGAGATGATCAAGGCCTGAATTCTGAAACATAACCATATTAGCAAGACAGAAAGGAGAAGGGAAGCTATAAACAAGGGTAAGAGAAAATCAGGGTACAAGTGCAGTTTCCTGGAGGATAAGTGAGAAGAGTGAGGATATTGAGGATGATGAATCATCATCAATGACTCGAGATGAGCCAGATTGGCCAATCCATGTGATCTGGGATAGTATGATAGCTCTGAGTAGTAATAGCCAAGATGATGAGTAACTATAGATAAATCACTTAGAACTATGGTTTCCAAGCTTCGTTTCATTTTTGGAATCATCTGAAAACCTAAACTAAACATAGTGATACTTGGCCCACTCCCCCAGATATCCTGAGGAGGATTTTTTTTAAACATTTTCCAGCTGAATCTAAGGGGCTTCACTGGTGGCTCAGATGGTTAAAAATCTGCCTACAGTGCAAGAGACCTGGGTTCAATCCCTGGGTAAGCAAGATC
Source organism: Cervus canadensis (assembly GCF_019320065.1). Classification (NCBI taxonomy): domain Eukaryota; kingdom Metazoa; phylum Chordata; class Mammalia; order Artiodactyla; family Cervidae; genus Cervus; species Cervus canadensis. Next base: position 30,514,777 of record NC_057397.1, on the reverse strand, counting down.
CCCTGGAGAAGGGAATGGCAACCCACTCCAGTATTCTTGCCTGGGAAATGCCATGGACAGAGGAGCCTGGCAGGCTACAGTCCCTAGCGTCACAAAGAGTCACACACGACTGAGCAGCCAACAGTTTTCAGCTGATTCTTTGTGAAGCAAAGTTTGGGACACGCTAGTTTAGAAAAATGCCCAGTGTATCAGAAGGTTTCTCAGGGTAAATGAAGTTGAGGAAGCTTGTGGGAAGAGAGAGGATTTAAGGGGAGGGAAGGGGTGGAAATCAGTATGCAACTAGCAAATTACGTGGACAGCATAACTGTAAACTGAGTGCTTGTTATTCAAGCATTGTGCTGGCAAGGGCAATTATATTTGAAAAAATTTATGTTACAAATTACATTTGGTGTGCCAAAATTTTGGGACCTTATACCAAAATTAAGTAGATATTTGTTTCTGCTAACAACTGTTTTTGTCAGTTGCATCATAACAAGGATGATGCAACTGAGAAAAAAGCAAAGAAAATATCTCTAAGAGTGAGACTTAAGCCTCCAAATGGTGGGCCAGACCCCAAAGGCACAGACTGAGAGAAACCAGTAAAGAGTGACCCTCGGTCTCAGCGACAGTTTGTTAGTGATGCCTCCCAAGCAATACGAAAAACGATTCCTACCACTATTTCAGACTACCTGAAGAATAAGACCACAGATAGATTGTCTTTCCTTTGCAGCTGATGTAAACCATATCCAGACTGTTTTTTTTTCCTCCCTCCTAGAAATCTTGCAGCTGTGAATTTAATGCCAAGTTGCATGTTTCAAATGAAGTTCAATAAAGAATGTCTAACTCAGATAACAAGAGGCTCTCAGAGATTCTTTATCCACCAGCTGTTAACTTTTATGTTAAAATTCTGCTTGGATATTTGATTCTTTCCTTTAATTCAGAAAAGCACTTAAAGCACGTAGGAAAGCACTAGATTGATTTTCAGCTTGGGAACCCCCTGTCCGCAAAGCAACTCAGAAACAGTTTCAGTAACATTATGTGAGTCTTTTCTGCTCTAGCAAGCAGGTAAAGTGGTGTTAGAAATGCATTCTGGACTAAGAGTTTGCTTAAGATGCAATAAGGAGCTTTTTTTTTCTTTTTGAGGGGGGTTGGTTTTTTGTTGTTTTTAATTTTTATTGGAGTGTATTTGCTTTACAATGTTGTTAGTTTCTGCTTACAGCCAAGTGAATCAGCTATATGTACACACATATTCCCTCTTTTTTGAATTTCTTTCCCATTTAGATCACCACAGAACTTTGAGTAGAGTTCCCTGAAAAGAAAGAGTTTATCCTGAAGAAAAGGTGGACAAAATCAGGAGGGAAGGTGGATGGAGTTGGATGGGAGTGACCTGATTTGACAGGAGGATTCAAAGGTTAGTAGGGGGTGCCGACAGGAATTGGGATGGCAATAGGAAAGACCTGGAAAGGGAAGGAGAGAGAGCTCTGATCAGAGAGAAGGGGATCCATGAAATAATAAACTAACCATTGGGAACAGGAGAGATAAGAAACAAAAGAAAGACAAAAAGAGGACAGTCCCCAAACAAGGGAGAAAAAGAATAAGAAACCAGTTAACATGAAAAACTTTGGTCAGGAAAAGGAAAGGAACCAGCACAGAACCAGAGATGAAGTGTTGGGGCTTAAGCTGGGAGAAGACTGCCCAGGTTCTGACATGGAGGAAATACGATCAAACTCGCTGTTTTCTGCCATCATTGGCGACTTTTCAAACTGTCCTACCTACAGCAGAAAAACATCAAAATAATACAAAAACTGCTATAGATGACAGAGATTCGAATAGCTGTGGTTAATTTATTACTGATACATGGCCAATGTGAAAGGTCTCATGAGTGTCCATAACAAGGATGATGCAATTGACAAGCAAATCCAGTTGTACATATGGCATGAAAAACAAGATAATAAAGCCATTTTGAAACACTTTGGTGAAGTGTCTGCTAAGGACCATAGTTAAGCCTATTTTCAAAGAAGTTAGTGAAATATTACATCTGATTTATAAAACTAGATGAATATACTTTTTACAGAGGATATAATTTTGATGTATAAAATAATCCTGAGACAAAAGACACATAATAAATCAACAATATGCAAAACATATGCTAAAACTATCCCAAGATTATCAAGTAAAGAGATTTAGTAAGTAGAGTCTAGATGTCTGTATTTTTTATACAACCTAGGAAATCAACCCTGAGTATTCATTGGAAGGACTGATGCTGAAGCTGAAGCTCTAATACTTTGGCCAACTGATGCGAAGAACTAACTCATTGGAAAAGACCCTGCTGCTGGGAAAGATTGAAGGCAAAAGAAGCGACAATAGAAGATGAGATGGTTGGATGGCACCACTGAATCAGTGGTCACGAGTTTGAGCAAACTCTGGGAGATAGTGAAGGACAGGGAAGCCTGGCATGCTGTAGTCCATGGGGTCTCAGAGTCAGACACAACTCAGAGACTGAATGACATGCATGCATGTATCTGATGGACATCCCCAGAATCACTGGCCTAGAAGATGTCAGATTCAAATGAAGAATAAGCTTGTGGCAAATAAACACTTTAAATAATAACTTAAATTTATGACTAACAACACTTGACCATTGATGCCTAAAGCCCTCAATCAAAACCACACCAAGACTTTGATAAATAGAAACATGACATGGACCACAAGGACATTGACAAATTCCCAGGAACTTCTCCTAGAGGATGCAGTTTCTGAAATATTTATATTAATATATTTTACTTATAAAATATTTACCTAGAGGAGGATACACATCTCTTTCAATTTGACATCTCTTCTCATGCAGCCTGTCAGTAGGAATATAGAATTTTTAAAAAACCTAATTATTTCTAGTGCTTTACACATTGAAAGAACACATCTTTGTGCAGGGCCTCTATGGGAAATCATAAGTACAGTTTTAGATACAAAAGATATCCTGAAGCTTTACTTTATTTATTTTTTGTTCTATACTCAGTGTCTGATTTGGGGAAGACAAAATAAAAAAATATTATCAGAGGAGATAAAGGCACTTGATTAAGTGGGTGCCTAAGAAGCCATACTTGTTACCTATTTAGTTGAAGTGACAGGAAAATTAACAATAAACATTGAAGGTAGCATAGTGGTAAAAATGTTAGGCCTTTCAGAAGTGAGGATTCTTCTTTTTTGTTGTTGTTGTTTTCTTAAATAATGCAGGATGTGACAAAGTCAGCATAAAGCACAGAAGGTTACTCTTAAGACAATCTTTGCTATGTAGGTAAATGACACTGAAAGATTAACCCTTCACATTGTAAGCGAAAGCAATAAACAGTGAACCAAGGAAGCAATTCCATCAACATGAGCAAACTTTGCTAAGCCATTAACACATTCCATAGCTTTTCAGGTTCAGGTATTATAAACCAAGGCAAATAAAATTTACATTCCAAGCTTTGACTTTCCTTGTGCTCTTTATTCTCTGGAACATACTGGCACGTTAGGATAAATCCTACAAGACCATGAGAACTAATTTCAGAAGATGTTATTAGCATACAGTGCTTTCATCATTACTAACCTCAACAAACAATAAATAAGCCTTTTTAGAAGCTCTCAGTTTCAATTTCCAATACAGTCATTATCAGTAGCTATTCATCAGTACCTATCCATAAATGAACTCTTTGGAGCCCTCAGTAAGTTTCAAGAGTGTAAATTGGTCTGAAGAACAAAAAAATGGAAAACAAGAGTATTTTAGAGGAAAACCATTCTTTTCCTTGAAACATAGAAGTACATTTGTAGTTGGATTTTCTCTGTCACTGTTACTCCTAGAATGGTCTCAAACACCAGAATTAACTGTAACTTTAAACCAAACCAAAGTGACTAACATCTATTTCATAGAAAAATTTCTAAGAGGATAATGGAGAATTGTCTGTCAAAAATCAGCATTTTAACTAACAAGAACTCATAAAGACATCTAACACAACTTTCTAAGACACACTTGCTACAATTTTATATCCCTCTGAAAGTGGAAAAAATTAATGAAAGATATAGCCTATCAGTAGCATATTAAAGGAAAACATATAAAAATAAAATTATGCTCAAAGATCAATGTTTCAGGAGTTTATCTTCCTCTGAAATAATTTAGGTATCCAGTGATGATCCATTAATTAGCTCTATTTAATCATTCTAAGGTTTTAAATTCCCTAGAGTTCTTTTTTAAATTGAGATATAATTCACATAGCATAAAGTCGGCCATTTTAAAGTGTAGAATTCAGTGGGTTTTAGTATATTTACAAAATTGTACAACCATCACCATTATCCAATTCCAGAATATTTTCTTCACCCCCTCAAAGAAAACTCATACCCATTAGTGGTTGTTCTCTTTAACTCCCTTTCCTTCTATTTCAGCAACTGCTAATACACCTTGTGTCTCTTTGCTCTACCTATTTTGGACATTTCATGTAAATAGAATATCCTTGTGGCTTTTTGTGTCTGGCTCCTGTCATTTAGCATAATGTTTTCAAGGTTCATCCTTGCTACAGCAAGTATCAGCATTTCATGCCTTTTAGGGCCAAATGATATCCCATTGTATGGATATACCAAATTTCATGTTTGTCTGTTCATTAGTTAGTGGACATGGAGGGTGTCTCCACCTTTTGGTTCTCATGAATAATGCTGCTTTGACTATTTATGTATACGTTTTGGCATGAACATATGCTTTGATCTTTCTTGAGTGGAACCTAGGAGTGTAATTCTAGATCACAGGGTAACTATATTTAATTTTTGAAGAACTACAGAACTGCTTCTTCAGCAACTGCATAACTTTACATTCAGACCCACAGTAGCTAAGGGTTCCAAATTCTCTACATTCTCACCAACATTCATTATTGTATCTTTGATTCTAGCCATCTTGGGGCACAGGAGTTTTGATATGCAATTCCTTAATGACTAATGATGTTGAGCATCTTTTTCATGTGCTTATTGGCCATGTGTATATCTTCTTTGGAGAAATGTCTACTCAGATTTTTCCCATTTTTCAATCGGTTATCATTTTATTAGTAAATTCCCTGAAGATCTTGGAAATTATCTTCAAGCTGACATACTTCAAAACATGATTCTTATTAAAATAAAGCATCTGCCAAAATAATTCAATATAATTGTAGACAAATTGACATTTTTCATAACTAATCAGTGCACCTGTATAAGTTTAGAGAAAATATATTCAAATAGAAAAAAAAATGTGCTTTTACATTGTACTTGACATTGATAAATCAGAGAAAAACATTGCTGTTTTTTATTATACCAATATTATTCAACTAATCTTATTTGCCAAAGGCTTACCTTAATTGAATGAACTTGGAGTCTTAAAATGTTTCTGAGTTAGTTTCTGCAAGAGTACATTTTGTTTTAATTGTAGCATATTGAAAGTATTATTAGTTCAAGTTCCCTATTTTCTTGGAATTTAGGGACATTGAAAGCATACTTATTTATATCTACAAGTCAATTTGATCAGAGCTCCTTTATTTTTCTATTTACTCTTTCCTTGTCCTTTAGCACTAAGACAATATTCTCACCCTCCACCTTTGAACATCTGCTATGTCTGAATGTAGAGCATTGCTGTCTGTCTGATCGCTCTCATTCCTCATGACAGCTTTTTTTCTTAAACAAATTTCATCACCTATTCTTCATTCATTGTTATAGCTCAAATTTCTACAACCCCCACCCTTAGTTTTTTTCATGAAAGTTTTGTTTAAAATCTAATCTCTTCCACTGTTACATAGTTTCCATTCTTATTTGTTTTTGTTTTTTTCATCATCTTTCACTGTCCTAGGCAAATGGATTGGAGAGTGGTTTTTCAATCCTTTGTTTATTTTTGCTTTTGACTTCATCCTCATCAAACCTTCTTAATCTCTGTCTCATGCTCCATCCAGCTCAAATTTCTCTTAATTTTCATTAGAACACCTAATGTCACAAATGGTGTAGCAAACATCCTTTCTCTGTTGTTTGCATTGGCAGTCTCTAAAGTATTCTTATCTATGTTTTCTCTACTTGATTCCTTTATAATCACCTTGGAGACAGGCTTCAGAAGGAGGGGAAAGCAGGAGGGAGAATGGGAGAGTGTGGAGGGGAGGGGAGAGGGAGGGCGAAGGGAGGACTAGAGAAGGAGGAAAAGGAGGAATCAGAAGGAGAAGAGAAGTAGCTTGTGTCTGAGGGAGAGATATGGCTGGTTGACAAGAGAAAGATTAAAAATGTGGGGGCACGATGGTGCGGGAGAAGAGGGTTGGGAGGGAATTGGTAGTGAAATGTTGTGAAAGGAAGTTCCAAAACATTCCTCACAGACTTGCTGAGACCACATACGGCAGCTAACCTCACATCAGCTCTTTCCTCAGGTGTTGGAACAATGGCAGAAAGCCATAGAAGAGACCTGGTGAGCAGTAACATCTCTGTCAGTAAGAGGCAGAGATGTGAGCACAAAACCACCTGTGAGGAGAGGATTGTTTGTACTGTGAGCCCAGCCCCAGCCATCCCCCTTCTCCTCATGAGGTCTTTACCAAAATCTGTCTACATGGTTCTCACTCATATCCTAAGAAAGGGACTCACAAAGTCTTCCCTCGCAGCATCGTAGAATCCCAGATCTGGAAGAAACATTAAAATTTATCATCCACCAGAATGAACCCACATCAAGGATGATGTCTTCCTTCCCCTACTGTAGTTTCTCTTTCTTTTCTCTCTGCAGGATAATATTTATTTTAATAAAACTCACCCTTCCACTGAAATATGACAAAGGCATAGCTAATAAACAGAATTTCTCTTCTATCTCCAAATCTCTAACTGGTTTAATAATTCACTCCCTCTCAGTGCCTTAAAAATGGGACTTTTATCTTTGAATCCATCTATAAAACCATCCTCTTCTCCTCCCACTTGTTAAATGGACTCTATTTATCACTCATTTTATGGGCGCTTATCTACTCTAAGGGAAGTCTGATCAGATAACCTGGTCTTTAGAAAAGCAGAGGAAGATTGTTAGGAAGGGCTTCTATTGTTTGAGAACCCCTCTTTGATCTGAAATTTTTAGGAAGGCTATAGAATGTCTCCAGGGTGTTTTGCATTTCTGTTGGCCCAGGAAATGATTACCTTGGGCTCAGGGTCTGGAGAGCATTTGCTAAACAGGCTCTCTGGGTCCAGCCCTTCAGGATGATTTGAGGATGAGCTTAATCCCCAGTCAGAGACTGAACATTCCTAGTTTAATGTTGTGATATAATATGACAGATTTATACATTGTTCTGACATAACGAAATGCAAAGAGATGAAGTGTTTTATTTACACAGTAACCTCTTATTTCAACAACTCACTGGCAGTTGTATAGGCTTTCGTGGCCTTGTCGAAAAGGCCCCAGGAAATATCACTGTGAGCCTTGCTTGCAGAGCAGCCTTGCCAGTTCACAAAGACCAAAGCACCAGGCCAGGAAGTCAGGACAGAAGAAAACAACATAAACCAACAGGAAGCAAATCCAGGAGACTGGTTACAGCCTCTTCTCAAAGGCACCCATGCAACTCTCGGCTGCTCCGGTGGGCTTTCCTCTATCTGGGTAAAGAGGCCACAGAGTAAATGTTTGTTGAATGAATCCCTTCCCAGCTTAGCACTCACTCAACAAACACCGTTGGTCATTCCTTTGGTGAACGTTGTTCTCTCCAGGAGAGAAAAGGCTGTCATACAAAGACAGAGGGACACAGCTCTGCATTCAGGGAGAAGACAGCCTTTTAAGAAAAGCAGACCAACACTTAAAATCGAAGTGCTGTGCCCTACAGTAGCAGACATACTGGGTGTTAGGAAGGGGGACATGGAGAAGAGAGTTACCAAAATAATCCTGGGGTAGTTGGAGAAAGGGGCTTCTCAGGTGGCTCAGTGGTTAAAAAAAAAAAAAAAATCCGCCTGCTGACATAGGAGATGTGGGCTTGATCCCTGGGTCAGGAAGATTCCCCTGGAAGGGGAAGTGGCAACCCACTCCAGTGTTCTTGCTGGGGAAGCCCTATGGATAGAGGAGCCTGGCGGGCTATAATCCATGGGGTTGCAAAAGAGTCGGACACAACTTAGTGAGAGTAAAGAAACAAAGAAGTTGGAGAAAACTTTAGAAAATCATCTCAGACGAAAAGCATTTTTCAGCTATCATGCTCCAAATGCCTATGTGTTTGGTTAAAGTCCCCAGGAGGAAGATTTGGTGACTTCTTTTCTACCAGGGGTTCTGGCTGTCATGTTAGAAGATGCAGGAGCTCTTGATGGCAACTGGTCATGGGGGACAGCAGGAGACACCCTAGATAGCCGTATTCTTATTTACTAAAGCAAAGCACATCCGGAAAACCCAAAGATGGGTTTTCTGGTGTATGAGGGTAGAAGTGTGCGTTCTGTGCTAAGTCACTTCAGTCGTGTCCAACTGTTTGAGACCGCCTGAATTGTAGCCCAGAAGGCTCTTCTGTCCATGGGATTCTCTAGGCAAGAATACTGGAGTGGGTTGCCATTTCCTTCTCCAGGGGATCTTCCTGATCCAGTGATTGAACCCAAGTTTCTTACATCTCCTGCATTGGCAGGTGGGTTCTTTACCCTAGCACCACCTGGGAGCCCTGGGGGTAGAAGCAAGTAAATGCAAAAAAAAAAAAAAAGCCTTCTTTATCATCAACATGGGAAAAACAAGAAGGAACTGGCTTCCTTCAAGGTTTCCTCCACCCCCTAGCTTTTAGAGAGAGAAGTCAAAGCAGAACTCATTGTAAAGTAAAGCCTTGTTCCTCAAAGTGTGACTGAAGAATCAGCAGTACCAGCATCAGTTATAATCTTGTTAGAAATGCAGAATCTCAGGCCCCAACCCCAGCCTGCTGCCTCGGAAGCTGTGTTCTAACAAGAGTCCCAGGTGATGTGTGTGCACGCCCAAATTTGAGAAGTCTGCTCTAGACCAGCAAGGGGGCTGAACTCCAACTCACCTGAGGGGCTTTTTTCAACAACTGATCCCACCCCCGGGAATTGATTTAAATAGCCTGGCTCCCTAAGTGATTCCAAATGTGCAGGGAATGTGCCTCAGTGCCCAGAGTCCTCCAGTTCCCCACGAGAACCTTTGAACTGGCCGCGGGCCTGGGTGCTGCCGATGACGTGTGAAATCAGCATGGGGCTCCGTGAAGCCCAGGGAAGTGGCTGCCCTGACCTGGTTCAGGTAGAAGCGGGGACCCGGGCTGGCCGGCCACACCTGAGGTCCCCAGCTCATCCAGACTGAATTCATTGTGCATTTCAGGAGGTGGACTCCAAGGAGAAATTTGCCTTGGTAGAGCAAAACATAAAGCCTGCAATGTTCTACACCTGTGTGTTTTAGCTTATCCTCAAACAAATCTTTTGCAGTTCACGCTCATTCTTGTGCTCAGTCATGTCCGACTCTTTGTCACTCTTTGGACCCTAGCCCACCAGGCTCCTCTGTCCATGGGATTTTCCAGGCAAGAATACTGGAGTAGGTTGCCATTTCCTCCTCCAGGGGATGTTCCCAACCCAGGGATCGAACTTGCATCTCCTGTGTCTCCTGCACTGCAGATGGATTCTTTTCCCTACTGAGTCATCGGGGAAGCTCTAGGGTAGGAGGAAAGTCGTCATAAAAAGTTAACATCCTATAGTTGGAAAGCAAAAAAAAAAAAAGCCTCCAACAACTAGAAAATAAAAAGAGGAGTTACCCAAATGAAGCGGCACCCAGCAAACCCCCCGGGGTGAGTCAGCCCGGGGAGGCCCGGCCCCTTGGAGGGAGCCTGGTTAAGGATCAGCTCAGCTCAGGGCAGGGCTGTGTGTGCTGCTGTTTCTCATCCCAGGACCAAGTCTGAGCAGCAATCTCCCTCCCTCAGCTGCTTGAACTTTTTTTTTTTGTTCTCTGAGGCTGGAAAGAAGTGTCACATTTTGCTCCCTCCCAAGCCCACGCCCCCACCCTCTCCCAGGGACCGTGTGCCGTGTGGAGGGGTGCCTGTAACTCCAGGAGGAACTTTTGCAGCCCTCTCATCCTCACGCTATGAAGTTCCTCGGGAAGCCCAGGAGCCAGACAGCAGCTTTTCTGCCTCTCTGCCTGTTCTTTTTGAAGAGCCTGTGCCCAGGACATAGTCACCTTTACGGCAACCGCTATGCTGGGTAAGTAGAGCGACTTTCATGCCCTACACAGCTTGGACTCCGATCAGGGGGGCGCTGGTTTGGTCTTGAGCTAGCCTCACTTGTTCTGGTCTGTGGTCTCTGTGTGAGTCTGTATGCTTTCCTGGCCACCTAATCTTAAATGTCCGTGCAGTCCCAGGCTCTCTGGAGAGAATGTGCTGGGCACACGTCTAGTTTTTCATACTCTTTATGATGTGCCAACCTGAGCTGTGGACCAGTGTTGATCGGATTCTGTCTTTAGAATCACTGTGGCCAGTGTGTGCAGTATCTGCCTTGGGGTATGCCTGGCCGTGAGGATGCTATTGTACCACATGAACTGCGACCTGAAAACTAAAGCTTCCCCTTGAGGAGTGTGTGCAGGAGCAGTGGGTGGAAGTTCACCAGTGATTAATTTAAGAATCGAGTGTGACTTTTTCTCTTGAGTGCTTGTTAGCCTACAGCGTGGTTATTAGAAAGATTTTCAAATCTGAGTGATGGAAATGAGTCAACTCAAAATAAGCCGAATAAACGCTGCAAAATTGTGGGTGTTTTTCTGAAGGGAGAAACCTAGAGGGGGAACACCGTGTGCATATTCCCCCCTCTGTGGGTTAGCATGCTTTGTTTGCCTTCGGTGAGGAGGCATGGGGCTGCGTGTGAACGGTGTGGGACTGCGCGTGTCTTATCCTGAAGGCTGACTGTGAAATACACAGTGTGTGCTTTGCTTGAATTTGCAGGGGGTAGTTCTCTGAATCTGGAAATGCTGGCATTCCTGCATTTTAGGGTTGGGAGAACCTTAAATAGCTCCTCTAACTCAGTTCCTTTCTACAAAAAGGAAAAACTAGAGTCTTAAATCTTTCTAAATAGCCTATGAGTACTCTGTGAGGACCAGTAGAGGAAAGTTTTCATATCAATTTGAATGAAGACCAGGTCTTAAAGCAGTTGTTCTTTCTAGGAATCATGTAGAGAAGAATTTGTAAGTGTGACCCTGGAAAAGAGACTTGTTTCTCTTTTTCTCCTGAAGAATCTGGGCACAGCTATAGAGTTCCCTCTGCTTACAGAGGAAATTTTGTAAACTGTGCCCTCGGTTTAAGGAGATGCAGATGGTGGAATGGGGGTGTTGGTGGAGATAAGGACTATAGATACTAACATAATCCCCAAAATTTCCACCCTGGTATTCCTGGGAGTATTCGGAGTTTACATCTGAGAGCTGCTTTTGTGTCTCCTAGACATACACCATCCAGGCTTTACGTCTTGTCCTTGGCGGTCACCGCCCTTGGAGACCTGGGTATGGAATCTGTATTTAGTGACTGATGGTGCCGGCTAAGACGTGGAGGAGTTTGCTCTGACTCTTTAACGGATGTTAGTTACATGATAAACATGTATCACGTTTAGATGTGCCCATGTGACATAGGACCTCGCTCCTACACTCAGCTGTGGCTCAGTCCATAATGACTTCGGTGTGTGACACTCATCAAAGATTAATGAGCAGGTCTACTTAGCAGAACAGGTGTGCCCACTTCCCTAAGCACCACTTAGCAGAGGAAATGAAGCCAAAGGTGGTGGCCTTTCTTAGAGAACTTGGAATCTTTCAGGACAGAGTTGCACTATCTTTTCTGTTGTTCTGCAAAGAAAGTAATTGCCATTTTCTCTCTGGCTGCTCCATAATAAGTTAGTCCCAAATGTATAAATTAGAGGTGTCTGGAAGTGGGAAGGAAAAGATGAAACAATGAGACACGGAAGGGAGCCTTCCCTGTCCATCACAGGAGAGCTTCTCCTTTATCCAGAGATGTCTCTGAGCACACTTACCATTGAAAATGGGGTTTTTTGCCTCCCTTCATTAGATACGTGTCATTCTCTCACCACCAAAGACAGAAATGCTGCCTAGGTTTGGGATTCTGTTGCTTGACTTGCCCAGGAAATACTTTCTGCAAGTCTAGCTAGAACCAGATGAAACAACATGATAGAATGGTATTGAGCATTATTTTTGTTTCTCATCCAAAGTTATTCTAAACCACCTCATTTTTGTCCCTTAAGTAATCTACTTAGGTATTATTGGTAGGAATTATGAAGCAGCACTATTTCTTGCAGTTTTGTAAAAGAACAATTTTTTTGTGAGTCTTGGTTGAATCTGATAATATGTGATCATCATTTGCAAGACTCTGAGCACAAACAAAAACAATACACAGGGCAGACCAGCGTGCTTCTTAAGAGCAGCTAATGAGCCTAGACTTTCTACACAAACTAGTGACAGTTGTGTGGTGCCGTTGTATAATAAGATGCTTGAAAAATGGCAAATTTAAGCATGTTGGGAAAAAAGTGTAGGGAGACCATAAGGAAAATCTGACATAAATGAATACCTTTTCAGGTAACTATATCAAATTACTTACAAGGAAGATTTAAAAAATATGTAGAAAAGGGATGAAGCCAAGTGTGGAAAATAACTTGACATCAAATAACATTTATTGGTACTCTGTTAGCAGGTTTTAAGAGCTATGATACGGGTCAAACATATTGGTGATTAAAAAAATTATCAGTCAGTGAATGAGACTCCAGCTCGGGCTAACATCACTCTGTGTTCTCTCCTTTTCCCTTATCCCCTCATATTCCTGGAAGCAGACTTAATTATTTATTAGACTGTGATATTGAGGGCAAAAAATAAGAATCTTCTGCATGACTTGAAATTAGTGTAGATTTTTTTTTAGTGATGGTAAAAGAGAGATCTAAGTCAGTGACACAATAAATTCTGGTGATACTATAGAAGCAACGTGGCTATGATATTTTGCTGAACTGCCTATTCAGTTCTGCCTTCACGTATAATGTTTGTAAGTCCTGAAGTTCAACTGCCTGCCTTTCAGTTTCTGCTTTGCCACTCCTAGTAGTTCTGTTACCTTAAGGTAAATTCCTTAACCTCTCTGAGCCTCAGTTTCTTCATCTGAGACACTGAGACAATATTCCCTGCCAAGTAGTCATGAGAATTAAATGCAACAGCCTGAGTATTGCATGGTTTTTGGCACTTAGCTTTTTTAACACCATGTCAACTACTAACTAATAATACTTACCAGTACTTAATCTAAAACATTGATAAAAAATATTACTTTCTCAATTAGCCTAATGAGACTTTTGGTATCCTCATTTCACAGAGGGGTTCAATTGAGGGACAAAAGGGCAATCCAAGTTCACAGCTAACTAACCCACAGCGGGGATTCTAACCCAGCTCTTCCTAACTCAACAAACTATACTTCTGACTGTGCCACCCATTCAGGTATAGAAAAGAATGATTTTTTCAGAAAAACTGAAGACTTCACCTTGTTGAAGGAACTGATAATAGGATGATGAAAGAAAGGAGTAGATTATGTGGGTAAAATTGGAAGTTGACCCTTGGTGGCCTTCTCTAAGGTGGCAAATTGTTAATAGAAAAGCAGGCAGAGACCACATGAGATAGAAAAATGGGAGACAAAGGAACTTTAGATTGTCACCAAAATAAGTAGCACAGAAAGCAGCCGTGGGTGTGCACTTCATGCCTTCAGTATTATTCCAACACCTACTTGTGCCAAGAGTACAAGAGCCAAGGCCCTCTGATAGCTTGCAGTTTAGTAAAGACAGTAGCCCTGCATGTAACGTTAGGAGGTACACAGTGTTTGAGTGTGTTGTGGGATGAGCAGCCTACTGTGGGGTTGATGAGAGAGCTCAATGCACCAAGAAGGAGGGAGAAATCCCTCCCCTCTTCTGGTCACCCAGCCTTGGGTACCTGGGCTGGGGTAGAGAGAGCACAACTTCCACCACCAGAGCCACGACGGGGGACTGAATGCTGGTGTGGGGTCTACATAGGTGTCTGCAGGCTGGTCACAGCCCACGAGCCGGCTGATGTGTTCTGATGAGCCAGCATCCCTGCTGCACTCGTCCTCCCATCCCTGCCCCTCCCCTTCCATCCCCCACCTATACACACACCCGGTTACTGGTCAAGTTCACCAATCATCCATTGGAATGGAATATCGAGATCCAGGAATTAGACTTGAAGAAAATGAGATTTTTAAAGGCATTTGGTCCTTGAAATCCTGTGAGCAGAGAGGCCCCAAATTGGTATGTGACATATTGCAGAGAAGTAGAGGCTTGGGGGAATAGATTTGACTTCAGGGAGGTCATCCTTGTTCTCCATCTTAGCTCTCTAGGTAGTCCCCTCCATTGCTCAAAGCAGCTTTTAAGTCTTTTACCTTTCTGATGGTGGGGGTGGTGGGGGTGTCCAGTTGCTAAGTCATGTCTGACTCTTTGTGACCCCATGGACTGCAGCATACCAGGCTTCCCTGTCCTTCACCACCTCCCAGAGTTTGCTCAAACTCATGTCCATTGAGTTGGTGATACTATCCAACCATCTCATCCTCTGCCACACTCTTCTCCTTTTGCCTTCAATCTTTCCCAGCATTAGGGTCTTTTCCAATGAATCAACTCTTCACATCAGGTGGCCAAAGAATTGCAGCTTCAGTTTCACTGGTGGTTTCCTGGTAATGCTCTGAACTTTTGGAAACCTAGGGCTAGAATTCAAGCAATCCAGTTGCTCATGAATCTGAGCATTATCTTCTATGTTGGTGGTTAAAGTTCTTTTCAGATGGGTTTACCATGAATCCTTGCTTGCCATGGACTGGCCCTGTCTGTATGTACAGTTCTGGGGTAGTAACTGCCAGTGCTCCTCTTTCAGTCTGAAAAGGGTCCTGATTTGGGTGGAAAATTATGGGTTCTGCCTTTTATTCTTCACTGTGTCTGTTTCCTTGATGAGTTTTACTCTGGATCTTCAACTACCTTCTTATTTCATTCCTAAAGAGCAAGTCTGTCTCTACTTGTCCTCTCTCTTGTGATAGCTGCCAGCCATGTTTACAATATCTTTATCTCAGCCTGGATAAAGGTAACTTTCTGCTAACTGATCTCCCTGCCCATAGTCCTTCCCATACTGATGACTTCACTAAATAAGACTTCTGTTGTGTTACTCTCTTGCTCAAAGATCTACTTTGGCCACCTATTGCCAAATATATCAAATCCATTCTCTGTCAGGCTCTCAAGGCCTCTGTTATCAGACTCTCCAGTTTCTCTGCCTCTATTTCACTCTGCTCAGTCATAAAACTCCTCTGTAATGAGAATAGAGAGCTGTAGCCCTGCTCATCCTGAACAAGCAAGGCAGGCAAGCCCTGCTCATAATAAGGGCCAAAAGCAAAAAGGAGCCATCTCAGATCATGAATCATGGATTAAAATGTGTGTGATAGAGACTTCCCTTGCAGTCCAGTAGTTAAGACTTTGCCTTCCAATGTAGGAGGTGCAGCTTCAATCCCTGGTGGGGAAACTACACTCCCACATGCCTCGTGGTCAAAAAACCAAAACACAAAACAGAAGCAACATTGTAACAAATTCAATAGAGTTTAAAAATGGTCCACATCAAAAAATATTTTTAAATGTGTGGGAAAGATACAGATTTGGGGTGTCAGGTGTTAGGAAGAGTGTATGTGGGCTCTAAGGTTGCTTCAAAACTTTGTCCCCACAGGTTGGCATGTGATTAATGGAATGGTTCTCTGGTGTCTTCTGGAAGTTCCTTTTAGCACTTGACCCTGGTTGCTGCAGCTGCTGCTAAGTCGCTTTAGTCGTGTCCGACTCTGTGCGACCCCATAGACGGCAGCCCACCAGGCTCCCCTGTCTTTAGTGGGAGGCTATCTTTGGTTTCCTTAGGCACTACCACAGAGTGAAGCACCCACTTGTGGACTGTTTATCAGCTCATTACACCAAAAGTTTTCTTCCCTGCCCAGTGTTGTGTATTGATTGGGGCTGCCAGCTTTGCTTCTGAAGGACCTCGATGCTTCAGTCCCTACTCCTGACCTGAACTGGCAGGTCGATGGTACTCTGTGGGGATCAGCTTTCCTCCTGCCAGTGAGCTAGTGGGAGGAGGAGCATTTCCTGTGCTTCTGGACTTCTTTTTCCAGTGGAGCCCGATCTGATGACGGAACTTTTATTTTATGGTGCCAGGATACCTTCTGGGTAATGCCATTAAGCCTAATCACTTCCACCCCATGAAAAACAGTGAAGGATGTTAATGTTTCATAACTTCACGGCTTAGATTGTGCAGGCTACAAAAGCATTGTGTTTTCTGTCTTTATAAATGGAATTACTGAAAGGAAAATAAAAACTCTTTTGATGACTTGTTTTACAGTCTTCATTATGATCAATCGGTAGATAACTGGTATATAGGATTAGCATTTGCTTTGCCAAACAAATGCCTTTCCAGTCTGCCTTCTGGGTATTAACTTCTTTATGATAAAGCAGCATGAGAAGCTTTAAGATCTTGTTCTGGGTAGTATAGTAAATTTCCTTAAGAATTAGTTTTCTTATTAAAGGTTGAAGCAAACTTCTATCTGGTTTTCTTCAACAAAATTACCATCTTTGTTCTTTTTTCTCAGTATACTTTGAAAATAGTAAAACATTTTCTTAATGTCTATGTTCTTAGGATATTGTTAGGTTGTCGTGTTTTTCTTTCTCTTTTTTGCTAGAATAAAGACCCCAAAATTCAATGGCTTAAACAAGAAACTTATTTCTCTCTCATGTGAAAAATCCAAACCAGTGTAGTTGATGGTGACAGAAACTCAGGGGTTTGTGTGTGCTATACCTCTGCTGTGCTCAACACTCAACTCCCAAATGTGTCAGGAAGGAGTCTTCCAGACTTTGGGTCCCAGCCTGCAGGAAAGTGGAAAGGGACAGTCTCTCCTCTTTCCTTTTAAAATCACAACCCAGAAGTTCAAATATCACTCACTACTGGCTAGAACCAATTATATGCTCTTAGCTGCAAGAACCCTAGAATGTCACAGTAGTTCATCTTTATGGCTGAGCTGGCTCTCTATGTAAGAGAATGGTGGTCACAAGGCGTGTGTGTGTTAATCATTCAGTCGTGTCTGAGGCTTTGCGACCCCATGGACTATAAATAGCCCAAGAGGCTCCTCTGTCCGTAGAATTCCCTAGGCAAGAATACTGAATTGGGTTGCCATTTCCCAGAGTGGCTTGTCATTTCCTTCTCCAGGGGATCTTCCCGACTCGGGTTTGAACCCGGGTCTCCTGTATTGCAGCGGGTCTCTGGCATTGCAGGCAGGTTCTTTATCAACTGAGCCATCAGGTAAGTCCCTTTGGCTGCAAGGGAGGCTATGAAATAATGGCCAGATATGGGAGAACATACTATGATATAAATCGCAATCAGCCTCAATGGTCACTCTGTTACTTAATAAATGCCCACCCCACCCTGCCATTCTCCCTTCCACTTGGCTCTCCTGAAGAAATAATCCATCCAAATGAGCATTCACGATTTTGCACTTCAAGGTGATTTGAAAGTATGAATTTTTATTCTGTATATGATCTTTTTAAAGTCAGAGTGTCAGAACTGAAGGAGACCAAACAAACAAAACAAACATAAAAAAGTCATAGGCCAATCCTTTTATTTAATATATATAAGGAAGCAGAACTTATATATATATATAATATATAATAATATATATATAATATATATATATATAAGGAAGCAGAACTCCAGAAAGGTAAAGAGATTTTCAGGGCTGGTGGTGGAGTTGGAACTAAAATCCAGGTCAGCCAAGTTCACAGCATTTTTTTTTTTTTTTTTTGGTACAGTTGACAACACTGTCTTTGAATCCAGAAAACTTCTCTCTCTTTTCTATTCCCTAGAGTAGCTGGGAATGAAGTAAAGTGAGTTGGCAAGGCTGAGACATGTTTAATAAGAGAGGATTTCATTTCGTTTCTATAAATATTTGTTGGGAATCTGGCCCTCTGCTAGTCTGGGATGACAGAGATAAAAGAACGGTACATGTGCACGGCATAATGAGTACTCAGGCAAGAAAACAAACAATTTCAACTCTGCAATCATGGTGCCCTCAGAGAACTCTTGGAGTTGGGTAAGTGCAAGAGAGGGTCACTTAATCCAGACTGAAGGGTGGAGAGGGGTCAAAGAAGTTTCTTGATTATAAGATGGGTCTTAAAAATCAAACAGAAATTTGAGTGGATTATTAAATATGCAAGATAGCTTTCTTTCAAATGGTTGGTACTCAGAGGACATGACCCTGACCTTGGTTATGAAGAAGAGGTAGAAATCAGTTTAAGGTATTCCAGATACAGGGAATATATTGAATGCACAAAGAACTACAGGTAAAAGAACTTGTCAAGTCTAGAAAATTAAGCATAGCTAAAATGAAAGGCTTTAAAGTCATGAATCACTTTATGCCCCATAATATGAAGCTGTTTTCTCCGGAAGGTGATTGTGTGCTGATGAAGACTTTTCAGCAAGGAATTTAGATAGATTTTCTTGAGGAAAGTCTCCTCTGCCATCATTGAGATGGGGAGGCTTGAAGGCTGATGATTTGGGGGCAAGAAGACTGGGATGTTATGGTGACCATGGTAATACCCAGAAGAGCCTGGCTTCTGGTAGTGACAATTGAAGGAAAAGGAGGGAAACCAATCTAAAAAGTATTTAGGTAGGATTTTCACAATTGGGTAAGCCAAAGGAGAGACGCAAGAGAAAGTAGTATAAAGTGATTCTCAGGATTGGCTAGCAGGACTGAGCACTTAGCAGAGAAGGTTAGTACTTTCTCAGATATGTATGGTTTGAGATTCCTATAAAGTGCCCAATTGGATGAAAGAGAAAGTAGTCAAAGTGTTAATCCCTCAGCGTGTCCAACTCTATAAGACCCCCTGGACTGTAGCTCACCAGGCTCCTCTGTCCAAGAAATTCCCCAGGCAAGAACACTGGAGTGGGTACCCATTCCCTCCTCCAGGGGTCTTCCCAACCCACGTAAGGAACCCAGGTCTCCTGCATAGCAGGCAGATTCTTTACTGTGAGGCCCCCAGGGAAGCCCCAATTTGAGAGATGGCTCTAAAAGCACAATGGAAAGATCTAAACTGACATAGATTCCAGTAACTGATGTGTAAGGAATTTTTAAACTTTGAATGTACAATGCAAAACCCAGGAAGTATTCATTATGTGAAAAGAACAGTGGGGGAAAACCAGAGAAGAAACAAGTAGAAAGGCCTAGAGAGAGAATGAGAAACCCAAGAAATGTTAGTTAAAGGAAAATAAGAGATTCAAGAAGGAAGAGGTCAGTCACATCAAGTACTGCAGAATAGTATCTATTGGTTTGTCCATTAAGGAAATCATATTTGTCATCAAATGATTTTGGTGGAAAAATGAGTGAAGACCAGAGCACAGTAGGTTGGGGAATGAATGGAATGTGAGCAAGTTAGCAGTGAGTGTAGACCATAATTTCAAGAAACTTATCCATGATAGGGGTGGAAAGAGAGGTCAATGACTAGAGTTGAAGAAGAGTTTTAATTATTTTACTTTCACTTCTTTGGAAAGAAATGGCCATATTTTATCCCAGGTGGTAGGAATGAAAAGAGAAAACAAGACTACAGATAAAGAAAAGGGAGAGGTAGAAGGATGGAGTTGGGTCTCTGAAGACACAATGCTAGCAGGTCTCTCATTTCTCTTTAAAGTAGGTGGAGAGGTCACAGTCCTAGAAGAGACCATAGACAGAAAACCTGATAAAAAGAGAGATGATTTACATCTAGATTGCTTTCACATCCTAGCTGTTGTAAAAAGTGCTACAACGAACATTGGGGTACATGAAAGTGAAAGTGAACTCACTCAGTCGTGTCCAACTCTTTGCGACTCTGTGGACTATAGCCTATCAGGCTCCTCCGTCCATGGGATTCTCCAGGCAAGAATACTAGAGTGGGTTGCCATTTCCTTCTCCAGGGGATCTTCCTGACCCAAGGGTCGAACCCGGGTCTCCTGCGTTTGCAGGCAGATACTTTATCCTCTGAGCCTACATGCGTCTCTCTCAATTATGGTTTTTTCAGGGTATATGCCCAGTAGTGGGATTGTTGGGTCATATGGTAATTCTATTCCTAGATTTTAAGGAATCTCCATACTGTTTTCCATAGTGGCTGTATTAATTTACATTCCCACCAGCAGTGCAAGAGGGTTCCCTTTTCTCCACGGTGGGAATTTGTTGCATGACACAGGGAGCTCAACACTGTGCTCTGAGACAACCCAGAGGGGTAAGATGGGGAGGGAGATGGGAGAGGCTTTGGGAGCGAGGGGACATACATATACCTGTGGCTGACTCATGTGGATGTATGGCAGAAACCAACACAATATTGTAAAGCAATTATTCTCCAATTTAAAAAAAAAGATTTAGATTTAAAGTGTTCCTGAGAGAGAAGAGTTGAACCCTAAGAAGGACCACCAGGCATTACTGAGAGTCCTGCTCTGGGTAGAGATGTTTGTAAAGGAACCGTGATCCAGCCCCATCATTTTCTTGAGGGTCATCCTAGGTTTCCTCATGTTATCTAGATCTTGCCACTATGGACCCTCCTCATTCAGTCTATCACAGTTTCATGAAAGCGTGAGGATACATCTTTAAATAAGCTGTAGGGAAGCTGTAAAGCAAGTCAGGAAGGTTAGTGTCAGAAATCTCCCCATCTATCCTCCACTTTTCTTTTCTCTGTGCCTGTAAGATGGGCTTCTGCAGCTGTCCAGCTCCCTTTCCCAGCAGGTGAATTGGGGGAAGGAGAGAAAGATGGGGGTCTATCCTCCCCATCCCTCCTTTCTGCTTTCATTGCCACAGTTCTGACGGTGGTTGCCAGCCTCCATGGTTAGATAAGGCTCCTGCTAGACAGTCTTTCCTCTAAGGGCCAGGTCATCCTGCCCTCCAGGAGGATAATTTCCTTTCTTCCTTTGTCCCTTCCTTCAGACCCAGGAATCACTAACCTCTAGGTTAGTGAGGAACCAAGCTGGAATTGAAAGCAGAAAGAATACATGTTTAACTCTGGAGATTTGTGTGAGAGCAACTTCTAGAGCTCAAAATGAAAGCGGGCAGAAATGATTTAGCAATGGAAGAGAGGATAAAGTAAAGGCTGCCCCTAATATGTATTTCTCTAGCATTGAACAAAATGATAAAGTGCTTTATAAATAAAAATCTATTATAAAGCACTGTATTTATTAGATAAATGATTATGTTTAATATTAGTTGGAAAGGCTCTTGTGTAGATGTATCCTATTACAAAATTGATTACTTTTCCATTACCTTCTATCTTCCTGGGGCATTAAAATACCCCCGAAAATGGATCTTCTTAATCAAATAAATATGGGGCTTCCATGGTGGCTCAGATGGTAAGGTGTCTGCCCGCAATGCAGGAGACCCAGGTTCGATCCCTGGGTCGGGAAGATCCCCTGGAGAAGGGAATCGCAACCCACTCCAGTATTCTTGCCTGAAAAATTCTATGGACAGAGGAGCCTGGTGGCTACATTCCATGGGGTTGCAAAGAGTCAGACACGACTGAGCGACTTCACTTTAATCAAATAAATGGGCCTCTCTCTGCCTCCTCCTGTCAATTACCTGAGAACAGGAGGTATTGTCTCCTTTTCCATCTTTCCAGACCTTCCATCCTCCCTTATTTCACATTTACTGATCAAGTACCAGGAGTACTGATGGATGATGACTTTTCATTGCTTATCCCCAGGGAAGATCTTTATTGTTACTGTTCAGTCACTCAGTCATGTCCGACTCTCTGTGACCCCATGGACTGCAGCATGCTGCAAGGTTTCTCTGCCTTCACTGTCTCTCTGAGTTTGCTCAAACTCATGTCCATTGAGTCGATGATGCCATCCAACCATCTCATCCCCTGGCGCCCCCTTCTCTTCCTTCCCTCAATCTTTTCCAGTGTCAGGAATGTGTAGCCAAGGAAGGTTAGGAATTGTCAAAGGAGATAGCAGTAACCCCTGCATCTTGAGTACTTAGGTTTTAATCCAACAATCTAAACTGGAAAAAAAACAAATGAAAATTCAAATATATTAGGTCAACCCACCCTCTTCCTGCTCTTTAATGCCCTGTTTTTTAATTTTTTTAAGCACACATATCATTTATTTGGATAGCATTTCAGCCTTAGATTACTAACCACTGGAAGATGAAACTTTCATAAGATCACACATCTTATCCCCAGGTGAGAATCCTGGTCTATTTTTGCACTTACAGATTCTGTAGCCATTGCATTTGGGACCTCATTTGCCACACTTTCACTTCCTCATCTACCTTTTAGATGGTCCACTTCTTATCAGACTAATACATGAAATCACCTAAGTTTCTGCTAAGTTCCTTTTGGTGATTTTTGTGAATGTAATGAGGTTACAAAGCTTGTCATGAGGTGATTGGGGTCCTATTTATAGTCTGTCAATCATGTTTCCATGGAACATATGTAATGTGTGTACAATTATGTGTTAGCAATATATTTGGCATCAAACTTACTAAGCATATGGAAGGTTTGAGACATTTGAGACAAGCCTGTGTAGCACAGTGTTTGGAGTAGTTAGAAATTTGCTGCCAAAAAAAAAAATACTCTAAGCCATTGACTTACAGGACCTAGAAGGAGGACACATGTGGGGGAGACCAGTTCTCACTAAGTGTTCAGGTTTCTGTCTGGAGCAATAGGGAATAGACTGCACATGGCAGGTAGGGAAGCATCTTAATATGATATCTGACAGGAAAACCACATCAGCATTCCAGAGAGAAATGTAGCCTGCCTTGTTTCCTCTATCTCAAATGAGGATTTCTTCTTTCTCTTTTTCCCTAGGAGCCTAGTTTGCTGAGGTGGTTCACACTCCACAACAGCTACCCTAAAAACTCTCCAATTACCTCAAGTCCCCAGTCTACCTAACCTCTCTACTTCCCACTCCAAAACCCAAGCCTTTTACTTACAGGAGCAAAGAAATGTGTCTTTTCCCTTCAAGATCAAGGCAATGTGGCTTCTGTCTTGAGTCATCTTCGCTTCCATTGTTTCTACCTCAAACTACACAAGGTCCCCTATCTGGCTCTCGTCTAGACAACATCTCATTCATTCAGTCAGCGCTATTTACTGAGTGCTACTGTGTGCCAACACTGTCTGAAGTACTAGGAATACAGGCATTTAGGTGCTCAGAATACAGCCCTGCCTGAGACACGAGTGAATGAAATAGTCTCTCGTGGAGTTTATATCTTCATGCTGTTGTTGTTCACTGGCTAAGTCATGTCCGACTCTTTGCGACCTCATAGACTGTAGCAGGCCAGGCTCCTCTGTCCTCCACTATCTCCAGAAGTTTGCTCAAATTCATATCTACTGAGTTAGTGATGCTATCTAACCATGTCATCCTCTGCCACCCTCTTCTCCTGCCGTCAATCTTTTCCAGCATCGGGGTCTTTTCCAATGTGTTAGCTCTTCACATCAGGTGGCCAATAGTTTATATCCTCAGGAGATGACAGAAAAGTCATAAACCATAGTGTTAAGTTCTGATAAGGGTTTTGAAGATAGATGAAGCACAGAGAAGGTATAGAGAGCAACATGAGAAGAATGAGACCAGGAATCACGTTAATATCTGAGGGTAGACATTGCCCCGTGGGAGACAGCAAAGTGGGGTGGGAGCCTGTTTGACTGGTCCCTGTGCAGGGATCATGGTTCTTGGACCAGCAGCATCAGCATCACCTGGGAACTTGATAGAAATGTAATGTGCAGTCCCCAACACCACCACTGTGAGGAACTCTGGGCCGGGGTTTGGGGGAGGGGAGGGGTGCGGGGTGGCCTAGCAATCTGGGCTGTAGAGAGGTGATGTGAGCTAGAGAAACATGTGGACAGCCAGCACACAGGTGACATGGCTAGAATTGAACCTTTGAGGAAATAGTTGTTGTTTGCTGTTGCCCTGCCAGGAGACCTCTATTTCATCTTAAAACTGAACCATCTCCATCACTACCACCTCCCTTCCTCCACACGTTTGTCTAGGTGGGGTATATTTCTGGGGGGGCCCTCCCTCCCCCATGCCTGCCCACCTGCCCTCCAAGAGACTTTCAGACACACCTCCTCCAGCAAGAGCTCCCTGGCAACCATCTGTGATGGCTTTCTGCTCTGAGATTTATAGCTCTGTCATTTATAGCCATCCCCATGTACCACAGGGACATCTCATTTTTCCTTTTCAGTGATAAGCAAACTAAAAGTAAGGTGCTACATCTTATCTTTCTCTGTATTCTTAGTCCCCAAATAGCATTTGGCATATTCAGTAAAGGGCTTCCCTGGTGGCTCAGTGGTAGAGAATCTGCCTGCCAAATGCAGGAGACTGGGGTTCAATTCCTGGGTCAGGATGATCCCCTGGAGAAGGAAAAGGCAATCCATTCCAGTGTTCTTGCCTGGAAAATCCCATGGACAGAGGAGCATGGGGGCCTGCAGTCCATGGGGTCGCAAGAGTTGAGCATGACTTAACAACAACGAAATTCAGTCAAAGTTTAGATGGATGGAAAGGAGTGAAGGGAGGAAGCTGCTGCTAAGTCACTTCAGTCATGTCCGACTCTGTGTTGATCCCATAGACGGCAGCCCACCAGGCTCCGCCGTCCCTGGGATTCTCCAGGCAAGAACACTGGAGTGGGTTGCCATTTCCTTCTCCAATGTGTGAAAGTGAAGTCGCTCAGTCATGTCCAACTCTTAGCGACCCCATGGACAACAGCCTACCAGGCTCCTCCATCCATGGGATTTTCCAGGCAAGAGTATTGGAGTGCAGTGCCATTGCCTTCTCCGGAAGGGAGGAAGAGAGGCTGGCAAAGAAGGAAACTAATAAACCAGGAATCAGAGTGCTGACATCGGCCGGCAGTTTTGCCAGACTAGGTTTCAACAATCAGGGTAGTGAGAAAGAGGCCATTTGGCTCCTATGACTGCAGGAGGAATGTGAGAATGCTTGGGGCCACCTCTATGTGCCTTGGTGCATCCCGCCTCTTGTCAGGGAGGTGTGATATTCCTCCCTGCTCACAGTGTCTTGGGTATCACTCACACAATTTCCCAAATTTGGTCTCAGATGTTTTACAGCCTCCTAAAATGCTTTGAAAAGCATTCTGACTCCTGGGGTGGGGTGACGGGGGAGATTGGAGGCAAAGCTGTTGTTTCCTGCGAGTATCAGAATGGTCACCAGAGGTCAAAATGAGTATTCACCATTGCCTTTTACCAAATTTAGAGAAGTGATCCTTGCCTTCTTGTTACTGTTCTATACTCTAAGGCAGTGGTCCACAACCTTTTTGGCACCAGGGATTGATTTTGTGGAAGACAGTTTTTCCATGGACTGGTACTGGGTGGAAGAGGGGGTAGTTTCAGGATGATTGAAACACATTGTATGTATTGTGCACTTTATTTCTATTATTATTACATTGGCACCACCTCAGATCACCAAGCATTAGATCCCAGAAGTGGGGGACCCCTGTTTTAAGAATTACATATGAATGCATTTGAGATTATAGATTGCTCCTTACTCATCGATTCACGTTGAGTTTAATATCTTCTCTAAGTCTCTGAATAATTTTATGAATCAGGGAACTTCCATTACCCCAAAACTGGGTTCACCTCTTTTTAGGGGTTGTTGAGTCAAAAGATACAACCAAGCAACGATCAGGAGAAGAAAGGATTTATTACTTGCAGCAAGTAAAAAGAGCACAAGGGATCTTTCCCAAAGCAATATCTCCCTGAACAGCAAAATTGGAGAAGTTTCAAGCTAAGAATAGGTGTGTTAGTCACTCAGTAATGTCCAACTCTTTGCGGCCCCGTGGACTGTAACCCACCAGGCTCCTCAGTTCATGGAATTCTCCAAACAAGAATACTCCAGTGGCTTTGTGGGACCCCCTCCTTTACTTTGTGTCTGGAGACAGACACACAGGCTGTGAAATGGCAGGTGTTACAATTAGTAAAAGAAACCACTGAACGCAAAAAAAAAAAAAAAAGAATACTACAGTGGGTAGCCACTCCCTTCTCCGGAGGATCTTCCCAACCCAGGAATTGAACCCAGGTCTCCTTCATTGCAGACAGGTTCTTTTACCATCTGATCTAGCAGGGAAGCCTGAAGGTTACATGCATATTCATTAAGGGGTTTGGGCAGTATATGCATATTCATAAAAGGAACTGAGCAGAGGAGAATTCAGCCAAGAATTAGGGCAAAGACTAACAGAGTCCAAGCTTTAGTTGAAAGAAGTCACAAGGATCAGATAAGGTCAACATCATCATCTGTTAGTTTCCAATGGAGCTGGTGGTTGAGGGGTCAAGCAGGGTCAAATTCTGCAAAACAGTTCAAGAACGTGTTTGAGCTGGCAGTCTTTACAACTGATTTATTATCTTTGCTATTGTGACTTTGCTTACCTAATAACAGCCATCTCTTCCTGCATTATTTTGACAATAGCCCACCAGGTTCCTCTGTCCACGGGATTCTCCAGGCAAGAGTACTGGAGTGAGTTGCCGTGCCCTCCTTCAGGGGATCTTCTTGACCCAGAGATCAAACTTGGGTCTTCTGCATTGCAGGCAGATTCTCTACCATCTGAGCCACCAGGGAAGCTTTGTTCCCTTAAGATCACTAATTACCGAGACCTGTTCAAGGGCAAACATTGTAGGCTGGCTTAGATCACAAAATGCCAAAAATGGCTTCTCTTACATCAGGAAAGTCATGCCTGGTACTCTTTCTCTGGAGACCCCCTCTATGCTATCTGCTTGTACATCACATGATCTCTCAAAACTTTATTATCCATGTTCTTCCCTTTAGCTCATCTTTTTCTAACTCTTTGGGTGTCTTGATGCAATAAGAATATGTCTGCTGGTATTTCCTATACTCCATTCCCCTACTTAGATCGCCATATATAATAAATTCCAAGTACCATAGAAACAGAATGGCCCTGGAGACCAGAGGCAGGCTTCCTTTAAAAAAGATCACAATAAAAAATTTAACAGATAGAATTGATCAAATAGAGTGCTGCGTGGTTCAAAGCGTCCTGAGATGTACAGCACTTTCTGCTTGGAGCTCAGCACACTTCCCAGGGCAGCAGTCAAGTTTAGTAAAATCTGTAAATATCCAGATGGAAACTGTGTGAAGTCAGCTGGTCCCTGTGACAGAGGCTTAGCTTCTTAGAAAGGCTTGAAGTAAGGAGCTGTGTGGGGAGAAAGGGGGAGAGAGGAGAACCAGCTCAAGAATAGATGGAGGCGGGTGGGATTAAAGGTTGGAGAATTACTCTGCAGTTTTGAAACTAATACATAGTTTCTCAAGAAAACATATGATCTGAAATGCCAAAGGACTTGCCACCATCTTGACTTCTTCTTGCAGGTGAAAAAGTGTTTGGTTTTTCCTTTAATACAACTTATATAGAGAGTACTTAACTACAGGTTGAATAGTGCACCGTGGACCCAGCTATTGATACCTAAGTTCTTTCTAGGATAGTAATCAATAAGAAAAAGTTAGAGGAAGTGGTAAAATGGAATATTGCCAATTCAAACATTCAGTTAATTCCCTCCCCCCAAATTAAGCCTTCTAAACCAACCAGCTGAACAACGCAAAATCAACGTGATGACCCAGGCTCATTTGTGTAAAAGCCAATTGCAGATACATTAAGGAGTGACTTACTGAGAACAGAAAAAATTTATGGTACGTACTTAACAAAGGTTTTGTATTCTGACATGTACTATACAATTTATTTAAAAGTTATGCACCACTTCTGATGAGCATATTGTATCTTTCAAGTATTAATTACTCCAAAGAATCTTTGGGCAGCCAGTTCATTTCACCCAACTAAAAATATCCATTAACTTCAAAAAATAGAAATGGCCAAATTGGAACCCATGAGAATAGCACACCCTAAGCCATAAGACCTGTAACTTTCTTTACCTACTATCATCGTTAAGAACAACACAAGCATCTTGCTTTCACAGTTTAAGCAGTAATTCACAACATCTGTATTTTGTAAAATACCTTATATTCTTCACCTATTTGTTTTATCAGAATCTGACAACTTATGGGGATACCCACTTAATAATTTAGCTAAAGCTTGCAAGCCAGTCTTTCTTGTCACTAACAGAAGGAAATAATTGCTTTCTTTCATAGCATTTATCTTTCAGGACATTGCTTAACTTCCTCCTGAGCTCTCAGAATGCTCTTTGGTAGCACTTACCATTTTGAATTATAATTGTCTGTTTAATTGTTCATTCTTCCTAATTGTGTACACTTTGGGGGGAAAGAATCTTGTTGTTCTTCCTCAAGTCCAGTCTACACAGAGCACAGATACCTGTAGGATTTATTGTTATTAGATATATTATCAAAAATAAGAGCAATTTCATATGGTTCAACCTAATATAAGCTTTGAAATGAAAACATCAGGCGCTCAGTCGTGTCCAACTCTTTGCAACCCATTAGAGTGTAGCCCCCCAGGCTCCTTCCCGGAATTCTCTGGGCAAGAAAACTGGAGTAGTTCCCATTCCCTTCTCCAGGGATCTTCCCAACCCAGGAGGTGAACCCGTGTCTTCTGCATTGCAGGCAGATTCTTTACCATTGGATCTTTAACTAACTGAAAAATGAGGATTTTGTTTTCATGCTATGAAAATACTAGCAACTTATATCCAGATTTTCCTTGAAGCAAGATCTATCAAGTTTACAGATGTATTGCCAGACTTCTGAAAGTCTAGTGTTGAAAACAGATCACCAGGAGATCTCGTTAACAAAGTGAATTTTCTTGAGGGCTGAGGTAGGGCCTGAGACTGCGTTTGTAGCTAACTTTCAGGCATGGCTGATGCTATATTGCAGGCCATGCTTTGCAGAGCAAGTTTTTGGACCACAGAATGAGGAGTCAGGAGATATAAGTTCTAGATCAGTTGTAAGATCTAGTGCTTACAACAGAGCCTAGCACATGTAATAAAGTTACTTATTAAGTAACTTTAATAAGTTACTTAATCTTCCAGAGCCTTGCTTTCTGTAATGTCTGAGGGTTCAATTAGGAGGTCAGTTCCTTCCTGACTAGTTAAGAGTTTGTGACCTGTTAAGATCATGTTTACATAAGTGATTAGAGAGTCTGCACAGTGTAAAGGATAGAAGCACCAGCCTCATCCTTAGACTGCCTAGGTTCATATCCCTGCTTCTCCGCTTTCTAGCTAGGTGAACTTAGAAGGAGTTACTTAACCTTTTTGTGTCTCAGTTTCCCCATCTGCAGAATTGAACTGATACTGAATTATCTTATCTATGCAAAGTGCTTACAATAGAGCCTAGCACATGTAAACTCAATTCATTTACTCTATTGCAACATTGGTGTTCTCTAGGGTTTCATTTCTAGGAAGACTTCTTAAGGGGATTTTCTGAAATATGGGCAAAGATTTCATGTATGGAAAGATGTTCCTCACCGATTTACTTTATCAAAACCTAGGAAGCTACCTGGGGCTTCCCAGGTGACTCAGTGGTAAAGAATCTGCCTGTCAGCACAGGAAATGGAGAATCGATCCCTGGGTCAGGAATATTCCCTGGAGGAGGAAATGGCAACCCACTAAAATATCCTTGCCTGGAAAATCCCACAAACAGGAGCTTGGCAGGCTGCAGTCCATGGTGTCGCAAAGAGTCGGACACGACTTAGTGACTGAACAGTGACAACAAGGAAGCTACCTATACACTCAACAATGAGAGAAAGGCTTATTATAGTGCGCGTGATGGAATTTTTTTTTAATTGGAGTATAATTGCTTTATAATGTTGTTCGTTTCTGCTGTGCAGCAAAGTGAGTCAACCGCATGTGTACATACACACCCTCCCTCTTGGGCCTCCTTCCCACTTCTGTAGGTCATCACAGGGCACCCGGCTGGGCTCACTGTGCTACATGGCAGCTTCCCCCTGGCTGTTAGTGTATATATGTCAATGCCACTCACAGTTCACGCCACCCTCCCTCCCTTCCCCGTGTCCACATATCTGTTCTGTCTTTTGTACCCATTGTAAACATCTACAAATAATTCTTGAGATGCAATATAAAATGGGGAGAAAACAGGATATGGAACTGAATTAACAGCTCAGGTTTAATGATGATTTCTTATGTTAACTATATCTGGCGGGAAATGTGCCAAAATATTGTGATTATTATGACCAAGTGAAAGCATTGTAAGTGATTTTTTTCTTCCCTCCCCTCTATTTACTGATTCTACATGAAGCATGAGTGACTTTTATATTCAGAGAAAAAGTAATTTTAAACATGTGTAAATTCCCTCCCCCATCCCTTCCCACCTCACAGAAAAAAAGAAAAAAATCAACCCTATAGCAAGGATTTTGGCTTCTGTGGTGCCTTATGCCAAAACTGTTCTAGAAGCACTGCAAAGAAGAATCAGAAGTCAGTAAGTTTAGTAATATACCACTCAGTGCCAAACTAATGACTGAGAAATAAAACAAGCGTGTTCATTTTTTTTATTATTATTATTTCTGAACGAAAATGAGATTGTCGGGTATTCAATGAAGCATTAACTGGCGCAAGCTGCGTGTCATGTAGATGCAGGAAAGACTGGAACACAGAAGCAGGGCTTAAGGCTTTCAGTTTAGGATAATACCAAAAACAGCCAGCATCATGCTGATGTGTGTGTTTAAGTAGATGAGTTTTCAAATCGAAATTCTGCAGTGGTCTCAATACCACAGTCCGTTTAAATCCATATTTAGATTTTTATTTAAAAGTTAATACAATGGGTCAGCCAAAGGCATTTGAAGTGACTGGAGGGGGAATCCATTATATTTTTACATATATCTCCCAGGACATATATTTTTCCCTGCCTGAGCTCACCCATTATACTTTGAGAAGAAATTCAGGAAAAATATTTGCTAGCAATTTCCCACACCATAAAGCTGCCATAACAGTGATCATCAAAACCCAGACCAAGCTGAATGTCTTCTGACTTGCCAAAGAAGATTAAAGACTATTTCATTCTTGCCTCTGTGGGGCATGGATTGGGAGGAAAGTGTCTGCATAAATATTTTTACTACTACACTGCTGCCTGATAAAAGCCCTCATCCTTAATTTTCATCTAACTTTTTAGTACTTTGAAGTTCTCACTTTTGGGGTACACATCACCTATGATCTGTGGATGCTCGATTGGCTCCCTAACCAGTAACCTCAACCTCACAACTACAAGAAAATAACTTCTTCTTTTTTTTTTTTTAGTTCTACCAGTTTATTGCTACCAACCCATCTCCCTCCACCCTCATGCACACATGCTCAGTCATGTAACCCCATGGACTGCAGCCCGCCAGGCTCCTCTGTCCATGGAATTTTCCAGGCAAGAATACTGGAGTGGGTTGCCATTTCCTTCTCCAAGAAAATAACTTCTGAATAAAAATCACATTCAATCACTTGCAAATAATTTTTCTTACTCTCCTCACTCTCATGCATTCTAGAACTTTGATGAAAAAGAATGCTATCTCTGGACTTCCTTGGCAGTCCAGTGGTTGGGACTTCGCCTTCTAGTGCAGGGAGTGAGGGTTCAATCCCTGGCTGGGGAACTAAGATCCCACCTGCTTTGAAGTAAAAAAACCAAAATGTGAAAACAGAAGCAATATTGTAACAAACTCAATAAAGGTCCACATCAAAAAAAAAAATCTTAAAAAATAATTCTGTCTTAAAACAGGCTTTTGGTTAAAGAATATTGAAAAAAAACTGCACAGTTCCTTTGTAACTGTGGGTGACTCGTGTCATCCAGAAAAATAGGTCTTCAGAGTAGGATACCCCCCAAAATCTAGCACTTATTTGATCTCATCCTTACTATAATGTTTATTTTTGTATGTGTTATAAAATATATAATATATTGATTGGTTCATTAAGTGTTACATATAAATGACTTAAACATATAGAGAGACTGGGAGCCGTCACAATATTTAATCCTGGAGGTTTGAAAATGGAGATGAGGATAATCTCAGAGTTCCATTAAGTTAGCCCACAGTACCATACACTGGCACCTATGTTCATTCATTCATCATACTCTCATGGAGCACCTTTCTATCCCAAGTTGGGCTTCCCTAATGGTGCAGATGATAAAGAATCCGCCTGCAGTGTGGGAGACCCAGGTTCAATTCCTGGGTCAGGAAGATTCCTTGGAGAAGGAAGTGGCTACCCACTCCGGTATTCTTGCCTGGAATGTTCCATGGACAGAGGAGCCTGGCAGGCTACAGTCCATGGAGTCGGATACGACTGATAAAATAAAACTTTCACTTTCACATCCCAAGTTGTTCCAGATATTAGTAGTATCAGCGGCTACAAACAAGGCAGGCAAAGCCCTGATTCTGGTGAAGCCCATATGTTCATGAGGGAAGTGGGCAATGCACAAGTGAACAAACAACAATCATTACAGGTGCTTACAACAGATATAATGTAAATAGACAAGATGCTATGATTTTCATTTATTCGTTCAGCAAATATTTTTTGATTATCGGCTCTGTACCTGCTACTGTGCTGAGCATCCCACAAAGCAGATGTATCTTTCCTTTTACTGAGTTGACACTCCGGTTGTCGTGACATATGTTAATTACAAATACGGTTAAAGTTACAAGGGAAAAGTAGTACAAGGTACAGACAGTTCAGAGGGGACTGACAGCTAAAACTTGAGCTGAGTATAAGACCAGAGAGAGCTTTCAGAGGATGTTGTGTATGGCGGGGCTTTGAAGGGTGAGTTTACTGGGAGTGGTGATTGTAGCAGAGGACAGCTGGTGAGAGACGTGCTCTCATCTAGGGAGAAAGGAGCCAGGGGTACATGCTGTGCCTTTCCTAAACTCAGTTTCCTTTTATTTAAATTTTTTGTTTTTAGGCTTTATCAGGCAACTATTTGCTTTCTTTATTGGAGTATAACCGCTTCACAGTATTGTCTTAGTCTCTGCTCTACAACAATGTGAATCAGCTCTTGGCTGTTGTTTAGTTGCAGAGTCGCATCCAACTCTTTTGCGACCTCGTGGACTATAGCCTGCCAGGCTCCTCTGTCCATGGCATTTCCCAGGCAAGAATTGTGGAGCGGGTTGCCATTTCCTTCTCCCAGAGAATCTTCCTGATCCCAGGGATTGAACCTGTGTCTTCTGCGTCTCTTGCATTAGCAGCAGATTCTTTACCACTGAGCTACCTGGGAAGCCTGAATCAGGTGTAAGTATGGCAACCCACTCCAGTATTCTTACCTGGAGAATCCTCATAGATGGAGGAGCCTGGCAGGCTACAGTCCATGGGGTTGCAAAGAGTCAGACATGGCTGAGCGACTCAACACAGCACAGAACATACCTAAATCCCCTCCCTCTAGAGCCTCCCTTCCATCCCTCCTCTGCATCTCACCCCCCTGGGTCATCACAGAGCGCTGAGCTGAGCAACCTGTACTAAGCTTCCCACTGGCTATCTGTTTCACCCACGGTACTGTAGGTATGTTAGTGCTGCTCTCTCAGTTCGTTCCACCCTCTCCCCGCCCCACCCCCAGGCCCACAAGTCTGTTCTTCATGTCTGTGTCTCAGTTTCTAAACTCTAAAACTGGCCATGGTCCTTCCATTGTAGGACACACCTGAAATCATGAAATGTGGGGAGCCCTCTGCTTTGCATACAGAGCTTTCTGAATATTCCCTCTTGGCCTCAAGAGGCAATTGAGTTACTGTGGCTGCAGAGTTAAAAGGAGAAGTTGGAGGGAAATGTCAAAAGGAAAATTCAGATGTGATTTAGTCAGTAGGTGAGGTTTCCTAAAGGCAACACAGCACGGGAGGAATTGGACCCAAATGCCAAGAGGCTCTGCGGGCTGGCAATGAATGCGAATGTGAGAAGGTCATGTTGGAGGAGATGAGCCTTGGATTCAGTATTCAGATAGAAACACACACTTTGTCTACATTTTAAATACATGCAGTATGTGAGTGAAAATATCACTGGATATGTATCCTTGGCTCATTTTTCTATTGCTTCTTTTTCTTTTTCCTTTTTGGCATTAATTTCCAAGAGTCTCATGTATTAGGGGTATTAATCCTTTGTAACCTATAAATAACACATGCTTTTTTTTTTTAACTGATTATCATTTGTCTTTCAACTTTTTCTGTAAGGCAAAAAACAATATACATAATTTTAATGCTTATAAATTCAAACCTACCTTCAATTTTTCCTCCATTGTGGCTTTTAGATTTCTCCTATTTAAAGTGCCAACTATTTCTTCTGCTCAAAGTTATACACTTGTTCTAAGATATTTTTTTCTTCTGATTTGGCAATCTTTTTTTTAAGCATTTATTCTATGTAGATTTTTTTTCTTTTACATGATGCTAGAGGCCGTTGATCCTTGATACGGGGTTTTTGTTAAAGTAACATATCAGCCTTGCCATTAAAAAGCGTCACCCTGAGTCTCTGCCATTAGTATGCGCCTGACACTCTCAGTGTTCTGATACTGGTTTTGTTCTAGTCTTTAGCCACAATGCATATACTTTGTGTCAAAAACTCAGTCGTCTAGGCAACAGGAACCTTTAAAAACTTTACAAGGGTAATGCCAGTGTCCAAGTCTTAACTGTATATTCCCTTCCATTTTGAGTAATGGGTCTGACTTGTTTAAAAGTTGAAAGAAAATCTATTTACACCAGACCTTCAATATTTGAGAACCTTGAAGAATATTACCACTAAAAGACCAAGCGGAATGGGAACCTTTTAGAAACACTGAGACAAAGCAAATGGCACACGTGGTATTTCTCCCGAGCCTCTAAGGCAGTAAGGGACCAGCTGTCATACAACAAAGTCTGAGGGGACCATGTCACCTAATGGGCATAACCAGAGTACTCAGCTTTAAAAGGCTCTTGTGCTTATAAAAACAATCAACGTGGCACCATTAACTCCATATGTTAGATTCAAGGCTTTTTTTACCCCAGCCTGCATTTGATTTACTTAAACATTTGTAATGCTTACCTTTTTCATTCAAATAGAGAATATAAGTGAATAAGATGTTTGTTCAGACTCTAATGTGAGGTTTTTCCCTTAGGAGGTTGTTTGGCAAATATTTGTTGACAGTATGACCTGGTACCTTCTTATTGTGCCATTAGGAAAAAAAAAAGATCAACTGACATTGATTTCTGAAGCTAAATTAGCTTCACAAAGCACATTGCTCCACTCGAGAAGGAATTCAGGAAGGAAATGATTAACGTGATGAAGAAAATCCAGGGTAGGGTTGCAATTGAGTACAAAGTCCCTAATTCAAACATTAAAGCAAGCTATTTCTGAAGTTCAAGGTACATAGTGCAGAGATATAATTATAAAATCACCAAGACCTCTCCTTCCTTTAAGTTCTATTTCCTAGAAATCTGTGACATTTTCCAAACATGTTGCTTGCCTCTCTGAGCCCTTCTTTGTCTCCCTCACTAGATCCTTCCCCAGTGTCTCCCCCAACCGCCACCCCAACACAGAGGGCATCACTCGGGGCTCTCTCTGTCTCTATGAGCTTTGTGTTCTCTGTCCCAAAGATGCTGGTCAATTTCACGGCTTTAGTATTACTAGTGTTCTGATGAGTCTCACGCCATTAGTTCCAGCCCTGGCTTCTGACCCTAATTCAGTCCCATATGTCCAACTGTCTGCTGAACATTTCTAAGTGGAAGCCAACTTCTTTGAAATAGTTCTTCCTTTCCCCCACAGTCTTCCCTGCCTCTGTTCCCAATTTTCATTCAATTGAGAGAACTCCCACCACCCCGAGTCAAAACCTCTGTTTTTATTTTTCCCTTAGTTCAGCTGCTCCCCACATCTCATCACTCCTTTTTTTCCTCAGTCTCCTTCAGTTTCATTTCTCTTGTGCCACCTTCATTATATCATGGTCATAATAAGCTCATCACTTGCCTCTCTGCCACCAGTTTTACCCACTCTGATCTGTTCTGCACATCAGTACCAAATTAATCTTCCTAAAGTACCATTCTCTGTTGCTCTGCTGATCCAGGGCCCTTCAGTAGGCCTTGACATTCCAAGAATCATGTCCAAATTAATTTGTCTGGTGTCCAAGGCACTCTACAACTTGGCCCTTTATAGCCTTTTCCTTTTCCCATTCTCACTCCTTTTTTCACTTTGAAACAAGTCTCGGTTCAAAGCAGAGGGGTCTGATCATCACTTGGCCACACTCCATTTACCCCCATCCTATCTATCAGGATTCTGTCCTTCACATTGTCCTCCTATCTGAAACGTCTGTACCCTTCAGCCTCTAGTTCCAAGTTGCATCTCTATCATGACCAAAAGATAAGTTCACAGATATGTCTCTCTCCTCCAACAGCTTTTTTGTCAACTCTGGGTAACTTACATGTAAGCAAGCCCATGTCTTCAACTACTTCAGACGGCTCTCCTCAGTTCAGTCGTTCAGTCATGTCCGACTCTTCGTGACCCCATGAATCGCAGCACGCCAGGCCTCTCTGTCCATCACAAACTCCCGGAGTTTACTCAAACTCATGCCCCTCGAGTTGATGATGCCATCCAGCCATCTCATCCTCTGTCGTCCCCTTCTCCTCCTAACCCCAATCCCTCCCAGCATCAGGGTCTTTTCCAATGAGTCAACTCTTCGCATGAGGTGGCCAAAGTATTGGATTTTCAGCTTCAGCAACAGCCCTTCCAATGAACACCCAGGACTGATCTCCTTCAGGATGAACTGGTTGGATCTCCTTGCAGTCCAAGGGACTCTCAAGAGTCTTCTCCAACACCACAGTTCAAAAGCATTAATTTTTCAGCACTCAGCTTTCTTCACAGTCCAACTCTCACATCCATGGCTCTCCTAGTGCTTCGTAAATAGTAAATGCTTGGAAAAGATTTATTTTGATTAGATTTAGAGCCTGGCCCATCGTCTTGAACAAGATTCTCAATTCAGCTTGCCCCAAACAGTCAAACAAACAAACAAAACCCTGCCAAAAGAAAATATTGGCAGCTTGACTCTTTTTTTATTCCCCTTTGTGGCTCAACTGGTAAAGAATCTACCTGCTGTGGGAGACCTGGGTTTGATCCCCGGGTTGAGAAGATCCCCTGGAGAAGGGAAAGGCTACCCACTCCAGTATTCTGGCCCGGAGAATTCCATGGACTGTATAGTCCATGGGGTCACAAAGAGTCAGATACAGCTGAGTGACTTTCAGTTCACTTCACTTCACTTCATTTTACTTTGCCTAAAGTTCAAACAAGAAGACAGTTCTGTGAATTGCATTTCACCCTCATCTGTCTCTGTTCAAATAATCTGCATATCCTAAAACTGGGAGATCTGTACTTGGGAAAAGGGATCAGCCCAGATAAAGATGTGGAGGAGAGACTATTGCCAGAGGAAGTTTTCTGACTTGCCAGCTTGATAAAATTCCTCTAGGGGGATTTTCTGAGATGTGCACTTACCACAGCCAGTACCTAACCCGTGGTCCCCCTGGAGGTGAGGAAGTCAGTGGACACAGACCTATCTGGTTTTCCTACAAAACGTTAAGAATTCTATGCTCCTGACGCTTATCCATCAGAAGTTATGATTTTACTGGCTGTGTTTTCTGTAGCCCAAACTAGCCTAAAAAGAATCAAAGAAAAATACAACTCTTAAAACTCTTGAATGAATTTCTGGATAGATATATTATTATCTTAGCGGTGCCACCCAGGATTGATTATGACTTAATGAACTTTGCTGTGGGGAATTGAGTAGTTTTAAGAAGTTAAATATTCTAGAAGTTGGTGAGCCTGGTGCTAAGTCATTTCAGTCGTGTTTGACTCTTTCATGACCTCATGGACTGTAGCCCACCAGGCTCCTCTGTCCATGGGATTCTCCAGGCAAGAATACTGGAGTGGGTTACCATGCCCTCCTGCAGGGGATCTTCCCAATCCAGGGATCAAACTCCAGTCTCTTGCATTGTAGGCAGATTCTTCACCATATGAGCCACCATGTAAGCTCTTGAACCAAAGTTAGCTGGCTTGGGAGAGTGCATAGGTAACTCTTCTGGAAAGCAGAAGAACATAACATTTTACACACACACACACACATGTCTTTGTGTCTTCAAGTGTTATAGATTCAGTCCCAAAGGCGTTTCCTCCCCAAAGCCTGCTTCTACCGAGGATGCTGATGAGGCTGAAATCAAGGCATCAGCAAGGCTGCACTCCCTCTGAAGGCTCTTGCGGAGAATCCACGCTGATTCGTGACCTCCTCTCTCCAAACTCTTCCTCTGTGGTCACATTGCCTTCTCTTCTATGTGTGTTAAATCTCCTGCCTCTCTGTATAAAGATACTTGTGATTGCCTTTTGTTGCTGTTTCCTTGCTCAATCATATCTGACTCTTTGCAACCCCATGGACTGCAGCCTGCCAGGCTTCTCTGTCCATGGATTCCCAGGGGGATCTTCCCAACCCAGGGATTGAACCTGCATTTCCTGCATTGGAAGGTGAATTCTTTACCACTAAGCCATCAGGAAAATTCATGATTGCCTTTAGGGACCTCACAGATAATTGACACTAATGGTTAAAAAAAAAAAAAAACCCCACCTGCCAATGTAGGAGACATAAGAGACATGGGTTGATCCCTGGGTCAGGAAGATCCCCTGGAGAAGGTCATGGCAACCCACTTCAGTATTCTTGCCTGGAGAATCCCATGGACAG
Organism: Cervus canadensis; assembly: GCF_019320065.1. Lineage (NCBI taxonomy): Eukaryota > Metazoa > Chordata > Mammalia > Artiodactyla > Cervidae > Cervus > Cervus canadensis. The sequence goes on along the minus strand of NC_057397.1, from coordinate 30,476,223 downwards.
AGGAGTTTGATGGGCTACAGTCCATAGGGTCACAAAGAGTTGGACATGACTGATGTGACTTAGTATACATACACAGATGCAGATAATCCAGGGTAATCTTGTATCTCCAGAACATTAATTTAATCATATCTGCAAAGTTCTTTTTTGCCATAAAAGATCATATTCACAGACTGCAAGGATTGGAGCATGGATATCTTTAGGGCGACGTTATTCAACCTATCACAGTGATTATTAATATTTTGTTTATATCAAATACTACATAATTTTAAAGTTATAAAGCATCAAGAATTTATTAGAAGAACATACAGCATATGGCTAACAGTTGTTATCTCTTAGGAGTAGAAGGCTGGCAGAATTTCACTTTCATTCTTTTGAAGCGTTTTACTTGCTTAAAAAGCAGAGACATCACTTTGTAGACAAAGGTCCAGATAATCAAAGCTATGGTTTTCCCAGTAGTCATGTACGAATGTGAGAATTGGACCATAAAGAGGGCTGAGCACTGAAGATTTGATGCTTTTTAATTGTGGTGCTAGAGAAGACTCTTGAGAGTCCCTTGGACAGCAAGGAGATCAAACCAGTCAATCCTAAAGGAAATCAACCCTGAATATTCATTGGAAGGACTGTTGCTGAAGCTGAAACTCCAATACTTTGGCCACCTGATGCAAAGAGCCAACTCATTGGAAAAGACCTTGACACTGGGAAAGACTGAAGGCAAAAGGAGAAGACAGCGGCAGAGGATGAGATGGTTAGATAATATCATCAATTCCATGGACATGAGTTTGAGCAAACTCCAGGAAATGAAGGACCAGGGAGTCTGGCATGCTGCAGTCCCTGGGGCTGCAAAGAGTTGGACATGACTTAGAGACTGAACAACAACTCTTTTACAATGAGGCATGTGATGGACATGTTTGTGTTTAGGGATAAAACTGTAAGAATTAATATAGATGTTTTTTAGATGCTTTCAGCAATACTGAAGAAAGCAAACAATGCCACGGTCAGGTCCCTTTTCTCTGTATTTTATAGCACTTGTTTCCAGCACTCCCTTCCCCCATCCCCTGTGCAGCTGTTCTTGCTCTCATCCATGCCGTTCGGATTGAAAACACACTTAAGGCAATTACATCCAAGCTCGGATTTGCTTGGCTTCAAAGTCCCTGCTGTTTCCTCTGCTGCAGGCTGGCCATTTTTCCTAATTTCTTCCTTCAAAGACCAAAGAAGGGTGTTTCCAGAAGGAAGGGGACAAGGAGAAGAACTGGTAAAAATAGAGAATATATTTTTTTTTTATCTGTGTACTGAGATTGTTTTGGTTTTGGTTTTCTCTCAATAAGGGCTGCAGTGCCTCACTACTTAATTAGGACAGATCCACTCCTCCTTCGTGTCTAAATACCTAATATTTGTGGAATGGTGTTTGTTTTTCTATGCTGCCAACACTGAAGGAATGATACATACTTTCAACCGATATTCTTGGAGCAGCTGATAGTTCTCAACTGTAAACTGAGGTAGCTCAGAATACAGTTATGAATAAGAAAAAGGCCATGCTCTAAAAACTCATTTTTTCCACTTCTTCATCAGTCTTCTATCAAGGCCCCATGCATGTGCATACAGTTGACTGGTGCCTAATTTCTTCCATCTCTCTCTTCTCTAACATTTGATTTCTTTACAAAGGCCTCAAAGTCTGAAGAGTCCATGTGTCTGATAACCAAAAAAAAAAAAGCATTTTGAATTAGATAAGAGTGCTGTTTCTCTCTAGAGAAGATTTCATTATTTTAAAGAACAAATTTGTAAATCCAGAACTTTTCTACAAATGTATTAATTAGAACAATTATTGTGTTTTGGGGCCATCTTAATAAAAGCATTTGCAGTTTCGTGCGACATAGGACATTTTTCATTGTTTTTGTGAAATAACCAACTGTTTTAACCTGTATATGTAATCAGGCATTTAATTAGATCAACTTGATTAATCACTAGGTGCATTTATTATACTGTCTACTCACAGAGGTAAACAGCTGGTATGTGCATGTGGTTGAAATACTCTGGAAAAAGGAGGTGGAAAATCTGTTAAAATCTGCCACTAATGTCTTCCTTTTTTCAATTTAAACATTGTAGAGAGGGGCTAATTTTATTGACAGTGAAGGCAGAAGCGGAATAGATATTTTTAAAAGAAAGTAGGAGAGAGCATCTAAGTATATGAATTGTGGAAAAAACGTACAGCCAAGCTTGTCAAACCTTGTGTGCTTAGGAATCACCTGGGGATTTTGTGAAAATGCAGATTCTGATGTAGGGGCGCTGAGGCCTAAGGTTCTGCATTGCTAACAGACCCCGAGGGGCTGCTGGTGCTGCTGCTGGGGTCGATCTTGTAGACTGGGAACACCAAGAGGGGTCAGTCAACCCAAGGCCACTGCTTTTGTGAAATCGAGAAAACAACCCATAGCTTGGCCCTGAGATGATGAAGTCTCATACCTTACCCTTTTCGGTGCCAAACAGTACTTTCCTTTTGGGAGACTTACAGGGACTCTAGTCCAGAGATGCCTGTCTGATATTGTAAACCTACAATAGATTTTCAGTTGCTTGGTTTAATCTGGATTTTTAAATTGTATGTACTTTTAAATTTTTATCTATTTTTGGCTCTGTTGGGTCTTCATTGCTAGGCAGGCTTTTCTCTGGTTGTGGCAAGCAGGGGCTAGCTACTCTAGTTGTGGTGTGCAGGTTTCTCATTGTAAGGGCTTCTCTTCTTGCAGAGCACTGGCTCCTGGATGTGTGGGCTTCCATAGTTGTGGCTCCCAGGTTCTAGAGCACAGACTCAATCCTTGTGGCACATGGGCTTAGCTGCTCCAAGGCAAGTGGGATCTTCCCAGACCAGGGATCAAATCAGTGTCCTCTGCATTGGCAGGTAGATTCTTTACCACTGAGCCACCAGGGAAGCCTAGTGTATGTATTTTAAATTCCCAAATGATACTGTAAACTCATTGAGAACAGAAATAGGATCCTGATAATGGATGCATATTACATATTCATCAAATGTGTCTCTAATTGAATATTATGATGGCTCTGTTTCTACAAAACAGTTCCAGTTAGCTCAGTCTGTGAGCTGCTGATTTTGCCAATTAAACAACTGACCTTGCTTAGGAAGGCACTTAATCTTAAACTTTAAATGTTGATTGAGGAAGTTCCCAAGATGGCAGAGTAGAGAGACTCTGAGCTCACCTGCCCTCATGGGCACACCAGAATTACAGCTATTTACAGAACAACTGTTGATGAAAAGATGGGAAAAACCAGGAAAGATCTACATGTGGAATTTTAAAAATAAAGTAGTGAATATAGCAAAAAATAGACTCACAGATATAGAGAAAAATCTAATGGTTACCAGTGGGATGAGGAAGAGGGAGACTCACCATGGGGTAGGGAAATAAAAGGTACTAGGTATAGAATTAAGTAAGCTTCAAGGATATATTGTGCAGCAAAGGAAATATAGCCAATATTTTACATTAACTATAAATGGAGTATAGTCTATAAAAGCTTTGAACCAACATGTTGTACACCTGAAACTAAATGTAATATTGTAAATCAACCATTACTCAACTGAAAAACACAAAATTTCTCACTCTGTTCCCACTCCATAAGTAAAGGATATTTTCATACTGAAAAAAGTTAACCCCAAATCTGCCTTCAATCCCAGTTAAGGCTCTGTATTAGAATAAGAGATACCCTAAGATCATTGGAGGTGATGGAATTCCAGTTGAGCTATTTCAAATCCTGAAAGATGATGCTGTGAAAGTGCTGCACTCAATAAGCCAGCAAATTTGGAAAATTCAGCAGTGGCCACAGGACTGGAATAGGTCAGTTTTCATTCCATTCCCAAAGAAAGGCAATGCCAAAGAATGCTCAAACTACCACACAATTGCACTCATGTCGCACACTAGTAAAGTAATGTTTAAAATTCTCCAAGCCAGGCTTCAGCAATACGTGAACCGTGAATTTCCAGATGTTCAAGCTGGTTTTAGAAAAGGCAGAGGAACCAGAGATCAAATTGCAAACATCCCTTGGATCATTGAAAAAGCAAGAGAATTCCAAAAATATCTACTACTACTTTATTGACTATGCCAAAGGCTTTGACTGTGTGGGTCACAATAAACTGTGGAAAATTCTGAAACAGATGGGAATACCAGACCACCGACCTGCCTCTTGAGAAACCTGTATGCAGGTCAGGAAGCAAGAATTAGAACTGGACATGGAACAACAGACTGGTTCCAAATAGGAAAAGGAGTACGTCAAGGCTGTATATTGTCACCTTGCTTATTTAACTTATATGCAGAGTACATCATGAGAAACGCTGGGCTGGAGGAAGCACAGGCTAGAATCAAGATGGCCAGGAGAAATATCAATAACCTCAGATATGCAGATGACACCACCCTTATGGCAGAAAGTGAAGAAGAACTAAAGAGCCTCTTGATGAAATTGAAAGAGGAGAGTGAAAAAGTTGGCTTAAAGATCAAAATTCAGAAAACTAAGATCATGGCATCTGGTCCCATCACTTCATGGCAAATAGATGGGGAAACAGTGGAAACAGTGACTGACTTTATTTTTCTGGGCTCCCAAATCACTGCAAATGGTGATTTCAGCCATGAAATTAAAAGATGCTTACTCCTTGGAAGGAAAGTTATGACCAACCTAGATAGCATATTGAAAATCAGAGACATTACTTTGTCAACAAAGGTCCATCTAGTCAAGCCTATGGTTTTTCCAGTGGTCATGTATGGATGTGAGAGTTGGACTGTGAAGAAAGCTGAGTGCTGAAGAATTGAGCTTTTGAACTGTGGTGTTGGAGAAGACTCTTGAGAGTCCCTTGAACTGCAAGGAGATCCAACCAGTCCATCCTAAAGGAGATCAGTCCTGGGTGTTCATTGGTAGGACAGATGTTGAAGCTGAAACTCCAATACTTTGGCCACCTGATGCAAAGACCTGACTCATTTGAAAAGACCCTGATGCTGGGAAAGATTGAGGGTAGGAGGAGAAGGGGACGACAGAGGATGAGATGGTTGGATGGCATCACCAACTCAATAGACATGGGTTTGGGTGGACTCTGGGAGTTGGTGATGGAGAGGGAGGCCTGGCGTGCTGCGGTTCATGGGGTCTCAAACAGTTGGACACGACTTAGCCACTGAACTGAAGATCACTGGGGAGTTGTCAGCACCTGAACACAACCTTTTTTTTTTCCCCCTCCATCCTCACTATCAGTATTTTGTTCACTTTCCCTTCTGTTTTAGTATAGTCTGTATACACAACCCTCCACCCACGGTATCATCCTGTGCATCTTTAGACACGGTGAAGAGATCCATGGTCTATCTGTGTACCCCAGGACCTACCATGATATATAGATATAGACACACACACACACACACACATACATAGTCTGCTTATTATACATGATTTATCGTGTATAATAAGCTGATGTGTTTATGGGCAGAATTCAAAATTTCTGGATATTTTGAATATTTAATGACAGCCCCATTTCTAGGCAAAAACTTAGCTTTGAGATTTTAAAAATACTTTTGTAATTGAATCTGGCTGCTGCTGCTGCTAAGTCGCTTCAGTCATGTCCGACTCTGTGCAACCCCATAGACGGCAGCCCACCAGACTCCCCTGTCCCTGGGATTCTCCAGGCAAGAACACTGGAGTGGGTTGCCATTTCCTTCTCCAGTGCATGGAAGTGAAAAGTGAAAATGAAGTTGCTCAGTCGTGTCTGACTCTTAGCGACCCCATGGACTGCAGCCTACCAGGCTCCTCCATCCATGGGATTCTCCACGCAAGAGTACTGGAGTGGGTTGCCATTGCCTTCTCCGAATTGAATCTGGAGCTTGTGTAAAACCAACAGGATTAAAATTCATATGTGGCTGGCATTTAAAAATCAGAGCACCCGAATTACACCTTAGTTCTTGTGCTAAGAGAAAGGAGCAGAAAGTAAATAGAATTGAATGCAGTCATTAACTAGAAATACAAACAGAAGTTAATATAGAATATTAGTTTCCCATTAGCCAGTATACTATAAAATCAATCTTCTTTTCAAAATGAAGAAAAACTGAATGAAACCATTTGGAGACTGGGAAACACTTTAGAAATGCTCCTTATGTCAAATGGCTATGATGGAAACTGCAATTATAAATCTGGATGACTTAGAAACAATGGGTGAGCTATTCCCAGGCTGCCTATAAACTTCCCAGGGCACTTAATGTCTGTCTTCTTGTTACATAGAAGGTGTCTGTTAGTTCCACAAAGTTTAATTGCTAGAGCAGGGAAACACTTTTTCCCTTCTCTTTTTTTGAAAAACAGAGCCATGAGGACTAAATGACTTGTAAGAGTCCCCCATAAGAATCTGAAGTGAGGGAATGACCTGGCTAAGAATCAGCTGAAGATAAGCTACCTAATTAGCTTCTCTATTCAGACTTTATTCATTTGCCAAGACAAAACTTCAGTTAATTATCTTTTGTCTATGGACTCACGTGCATGGCTGATCGCCATCCCTCCTCCTGCTATTACCCCGACAGAGCTGGCTGTCCACTGAGGGTGTGAATGTGTGTCTTCAAACTGGACAGTGGTGCCCTTGATGCTGCCAGACCCCCTCAGGATACAAGTTCGCAGCCCCATTTGCCCAGCTGACTGTTTCTCTCCACCTAAGTTGTGCCAAGGCCTCGTTAGGGAGCTCTGCTCCCACTATCTTCCTGTTGTGACCCTCGATCAACGCTGTCCCCCGTGGCTGAGTCATCTCCACCCAGGTTGCACTGGGTTTCACTTCTGTTCCAGCAGCTCCAGGGAGCCGCCCAAGTACACATATCAGTGTGGTTTGCTGCACATTTACCACGCCAAAGCACTGGCGGGATGCAGAGGCAGGGGAAAATGGAGGGGGAGAAAGCAAGAGAGACCCTCCTCTTCTGAGGGTCTGGGAATCTGGGATCCATAGCAATGAGGGTCAGCTTGGACTCTGAAGTATTGTATGGCTTTGTGAGTCTGTCCACCACTGTTTTTCCCTGGGGAAACCATGCTGCTGGGATGTTGACTGCTTTGCTACAAGACTGTCTTTCATTCAACTGCCACTTCCCTCAAACCATTCAATACTCACTGTCGACTGGTTCAGACACCGTCTCCCTTTCCCCTGAACCACCCCCACAGGATCTGACCTCCCTTTTTGAGAAATGACTTAAGAAAAATGTCTCCCTATCTCTCATGTATGTGTATGTGTGCACATGGGCACAGACACGTGTGCATGCACACACAAGTGTTTGTATACACACACACACATATTGGAGAAAGGGTTTGGATTCCCCCTCCCCTCACCCACTACAAACCTGGAGCCTTCTTAGGCTTGTGTCAATGAGCTGATGCAAACAGATATAAGAAGGAGACATGGTGCCCAGTTTCACAAACTGGATTAATCTGAGTGTGATCATCAGCCCAAACACAGCATCTGTTCTTATGTCCTGGGGCCCTGGAAAAGAGTGCTGGTACTTATAAATTTGTTTCAGATTTTCCATAGAGACCCTGATGAATCTGATAGTTTCTGTTATTTATCATGGATAGTCTGGGGTTTCTAACAAATTAGCATTTGAATTGCATATTGGTTAAGGGTTTTTTGTTTGTGAGTAACAGAAGCCAATTTGAGCTACTTTAAACCAAAATGGGAAATTTGTTGCAAGGATTCAGGCAGGGCTCAGGGGACTTCAGGGCAGGATCATGGACCTTTCTTTAAGAGCTCTGTGTTCATCTGATCTTTGTTTGCAGTCTCTGTATCATAGTTAAAATCCTAAATTGTAGGCAGAAAGAATTTGGTGTCTCTTCGGTCACATTCCAGCCAGTCAAAATCATGGATATAGATTCAGGTCATTCAAAGCAAATGTTTGGGGCTCAGCCCTGTAGACACAGTGGGGAGGTCTATGGACAAGACGCCAAAAGATGTCCATCATAGGGAGCATTCATTCATCATTTTATATTATTGAGACAACTATAATGATCAAATGATGATATCTCGTTAGTCCTTTGGACTTCCAGGAGCTCAAACTAGTCAATCCTGAAGGAAATCAACCCTGAATATTCATTGGGAGGACTGAAGCTGAAGCTTCAATACTTTGGTCACCTGATGCAAAGAGTCGACTCATTGGAAAAGAACTTCATGCTAGAAAAGATGGATGGCAAAAGGAGGAGGGGGTGACAGAGGATGAGATGGTTGGACGGCATCACTGAGTCAATGGACATGAATTTGAGCAAATTCTGGGAGATAGTGAAGGACAGGGAAGCTTGGTGTGCTTTAGTTTGATGGGGTCGCAAAGAGTTGGACACAACTTAGTGACTAAGCAACAACTTTAACTCCTAGGTCATATGAGACTATTTAAAATGCTTTTTCAGAAAGGAAAGGAATCAGTAAAGTAAACCCGGTGGTTCTGAACTTGGGTTCCCTGGACCTATAAACATACAGACAGGGCCTCTGGATGTTCCACGGCTCCAGTATTTACAAAGGCTTTCATTTATTTGCTATGATAAAGCTGCCCCAAATCATTAGGACCTTTAGTTTCTTTGTTCTTTGGCAAAAAAAAAAAAAAAAAATGGCATTAACATCATGTGGTAGTGTTTCTGGGTCTGCATGAGAATTATTTGTGATATAAAATATTCTTTTACTAAACAACGGAGAAATTATTTAATAAGCTGAATATAGTAGTGTGTGTGCATGCTAAGTCCCTTTAGTCATGTCCAACTCTCTGCAACCCTATGGACTGCAGCATGCCAGGCTCCGTTGTTCATGGGATTTTCCATCAAGAGTACTGAAGAGGGTTGCTGTATCCTTCTCCAGGGAATCTTCCCAACCCAGGGATCGAACCCACGTCTCTTATATCTCCTGCATTGGCTATGGAAGGCAGGTTCTTTACCACTAGCACCACCTGGGAAGCCCGCAATACAGTAGCACTTGTAATAATAACAAGTACACTCATGCAAGGTTTTCTGTGTGCCTACACCCTCCAATGCATGGCAGATATGATCTTTCCAAACCTAGAATTCAAGAAAGAGTGGGGAGAAGAGGCATTTAAGTCCCAAAGAAGATTGAGGGCCACTGAGCTAGGTCTCCAGTTACTGTTCAGCATTGCGGGTAATTTTGATGCAGAAGTAAAAACATTCTGCTCTTAACAGAGAATTACAGTTCTTCCCAAGAAAAACTTCATAAATGAGCCTTCTCTTGCTCACCACCTCTGAATTTGATTCTAGCCACAGCTTCACACATTCCTAAGTTGAAGTTTTGATCTGTTTAAAACCTTCAAAGTTTTCTCATTTCTCTTGCTATGTATAGGGCATCTGAAGTTAAATGCAGTTTCGTGGAAGAAAATAATCACTAGACTATAAACACTTTCAGGAAACCATCATGAAGGGCTGTTGCACCCTTTGTTTTTTAAATGGAGTCTAGAAAAGTGGTACTGATGAACCTATTTGCAGGTCAGGAATAGAGACGAACAACAACAACAGAGATGGAGGCGTAGAGAAAGGACTTAACGCACACAGCAGGGGAAGGAGAGGGTAGGACAAATTGAGAGAGTAGCATTGGAATGTATACACTTGTTGTCTAGTTGCTAAATCATGTCCAACTCTTTTGTGACCCTGTGGACTGTAGCCCAGCAGGCTCCTCTGTTCATGGGACTTCCCAGGCAAGAATACTGGAGTGGGTTGCCATTCCCTTCTCCAGGGGATCTTTCCAATCCAGGGATCTAACCCACGATTCCTGCATTGGTAGGTGAGTTCTTTATCATTGAGTCACCAGGGAAACCCCAACCGTGTATAAAATAGATAGCTAACAGGAAGCTGCTCTATAACATGGGGAACTCACGTCATGCTCTGTGATGACCTAGAGGGCTGGGATGGGGAGGTGGGAGAGAGGCTCCAGAGGGAGGGGATATGTGTACACTTATGGCTGGTTCACACTGTTGTACAGCTTTACACACATTGTAAAGCAATTATTCTTCAATTAAAAATACATTTTTATTAAAATTGGAAAAAAAATAATGTGAAACATGTTCTCTGATCTGCCACAGTTTCACAGCCATGGTGTGTCTATCCCTTTGAAATTAAGTAACTATCTAATAATAAAGGGCTTCCCAAGTGGCTCTAGTGGTAAAGAATCTGCCTGCCAATGCAGGAGATGCAAGAGACTCAAGTTCAGTCCCTGGGTCAGGAAGGTCGCCAAGAGGAGGAAATGGCAACCCACTCCAGTATCCTGGCCTGGGAAATCCCATGGACAGAAGGGCCTGGTGGTCTATAATCCATGAGGTCACAAAGTCAGACACGACTGAGCATCTGAGCAAAGCACAGGATATCTAAGAATAATTCAGTTTTAAATATAACCTGTTTCTCAGATACTGAATCAGGTACATCTTCATATGTGCTCTTCACAACGCTCTGAGAAATGAGTGTTACTAATCCCCTTTTACAGATAAGGTAACTGAGGTCCAGCCAAGTAAATACAGAGGATGCGATTTTTGGATAGCATCATTGATTCAGTGGATGTGAGTTTGAGCAAACTCCGGGATATAGTGAAAGACAGGAAAGCCTGGCATGCTGCAGTCCATGGGGTCAAAAAGAGTCGGACATGGCTTAGAGACTGACAACAACAAAGTAAATACTTGATTCTTAAGTTGTTGTTCAGTCACTAAGTCATGTTTGACTCTTTGCAACCCCATGAACTGCAGCACGCCAGGCTTCTCTGTCCATCACTGTCTCCCTGAGTTTGCTCAAACGCAAGCCCGTTGAGTCAGTGATGCCATCCGAACATCTCATCCTGTCACCCCCTTTTCCTCTTGCATCTGGGTTTTTCCCAGATGCATCAGTTTTTCCCAGCATCTGGGACTTTTCCAATGAGACAACTCTTTGTTCACATCAGGTTGCCAAGGTATTGGAGCTGCAGTTTTAGCATCAGTCCTACCAGTGAATATTCAGGGTTGATTTCCTTTAGGATGGACTGGTTTGATCTCCTTGCAGTCCAAGGGACTCTCAAGAGTCTTCTCCAGCACCACAGTTCAAAAGCATCAACTCCTCGGTGCTCAGCTCTCTTTATAGTCCAACTCTCACATCCATACATGACTGCTGGAAAAACCATAGCTTTGACTATACAGATCTTTGTTCACAAGTCGCATCCTCTGAATGGAAGCTATTATATTGTAGGCAGCAAGACTGTGTTCCTGTGTTTCCTGTTGTATTCTCTAGCACCAAATGGGCCCAGGAGGACTATGTGAGTAAGGGATAAATGAATGACTGACTGATTCAGTCTGTACACTCTCCACTGTACCATGTTCCCTCTGATGTTACCCTGGAATGTGCTCTGTGCCTGAGTGAAGAGAGAACTGTTTCCATAGGCACTAATTAATAAGTGTACAGCAGTCTACTGTCATAGAGTATATGTATATTCCCAGCTATTGGCTTGTCTTTAAGTGTTCCTGGCATAAAGAATGGTGGTTGGAGCATATGGAATTAAGTCATCACAAGTCTGTGATTCGTGGGGAGGGAGGGAGGATCAGAATCTTATGTTTGAATAATACCTGTTTTTACTGTTGTTGCTATTTAGTCTCTAAGTCATATCCAACTCTTTGTGACCCCCTGGACTGTAGCCCACCAGGCTCCATGGGGTTCTCCAGGCAAGAATACAGGAGTAGGTTGCCATTTCCTTCCCCAGGGAATCTTCCTGATTCAGGAATCAAACCTACATTAGCAGGCAGATTCTTTACCAGTGAGCTACCCGGGATAACCCACCTGTTTTCAGCAGAGCCACAAAAATTCAACTAATTCTGGAGTATTTTTCTTCCCCGATCATGATATATAAAATGCGACTTCCTTGAAGTCAAATTATTTTACATTTTCTCTTGTCAATACATTTAGTTTTTGATGTTTTACAGCATAAAAATATATTTACTATAAGCCCCAACATAAATCACTAGAAGGAAAGATGAAAGCAGAAGACCTAGGCTATAAATATCATCCTTGAAGTGAAGGGAAGTTGCTCAGTCATGTCTGACTCTTTGCAACCCTGTGGACTGTAACCTATCAGGTTCCTCCATCCATGGGATTTTCCAAGCAAGAGAAGGGAAACATTGTTTCAATTTATCCATACATTTTTTAAAATTTATTTTTAATTGGAGGAGAATTGCTTTATAGTGTTGTTTTGGTTTTTGCCATAGGACAGTGTGAATCAGCCATAAGTATACATACATTTGTTGACGATGCCACATTGTTTTAAACCTTGGAATTGTAGATCTAATGATTCCCTTGTCTCTAAAAAATACTGAAAAAATTACAATACCCATTGACTTGTAAGTCTTTTGCTCACCTAAGAACTTCAGGAGATGCATTGTCGGGGTGAAATGCCTCCCAACGATGGCTAGAGAAGATGGCTGTTGGTTGAGAATGATAATTTTTATTAGCTTGGCAACTACAGTTTGAGGTTAATTACCAGCAATAGTGGTTTTTCTTTCAGCATTTATATATTCCCCGATAGGTACAAAACTGAAAGAATGTGTGCTCTGCTACTTTGTAACCAAGATTATTCAGTGAGACTCTTTCAGTATACAAACATCTGGCTCCCAGAGATCAGCAAAGACATATAGACAAAGATCAGGTCTATAAATAGTGCCTCTCTATTAGAGCCACTGTATTAGAGTATTTGAAATGAACTTTTTAAAATGTCATCTAGAGAAACACATAAGAAAAACTCTGGTTTGGTAAGCCTCGTGGTTATATTAGCCAAAATAAAATCTTTATACCAGAGAGTGATAAACTCCTTTTGAGTTGTGAATTCTTTTTGATGAATTTTATATATCTGCTCCTCCACAGTGGAAATAGGTGGAAAATTTTACACATAGTTTTCAAGAATTCTCTAATCTCTGAAGCTCATCCATCTCAGTTAAAAATGTAAATATTGCTTCAATTCTTAGGCACAAGCCTACCTGGACTTAAAACAGTTAGTGAATTAATCCCCTGGAGGAGGGAATGGCAATCCAATCCAGTATTCTTGCCTGGAGAATCGCTCAGACAGAGGAGCCTGGTGGGCTACAGTCCCTGGGGTCACAAAGAGTCGGACATACTGAGCAACTAACAGTACTACTGTTAGTGGATTAATTTCCTTGTCTGTTTTTCTGTGTGACCTCTTTATTACCTTGGAATGGCTATGCGTGCCCAGAAGCCATAATGATCTAGCATTTGGGAAAAGTTTACTCCAACAATGTGGGAGTTGATGCCATGCCATCCTTTCAGGTCTTTCTTTTTTTATTGTCAACTACATAATACCTTGCATTGCCTACCTTATGTGGAGTGGCCTGCCATGAGCTTCTGGTCTTTGAAATATATGGTTTTCTCTGGAAACTTATTTGAAGCCATATTCAGGAAAGAAAAAGCAACTAGACCTGGAATGTAGTAATGGAGCTTTTAGATGCTATTCTTGCTATTCACAACTAATGCCATTGTAGGATCATTTAGCTAAAACAGCCTGTGTATCAGCGCCCTTGCTTTCTTAGTATCAGTTATCATGTTGGCCTTGTGTAACACAAAGAACTTAAGAAATGCATATGCCTGTCTCAAGGATCTTTCAAGTTATAACGAGGAGATCTACACCTGAAACAGGGAGTAAAACAAGAAAATAGTTAATTCAGTGTTGACACAGAATAAGGAAACACTGATATGTGCTAACTGATTCTAACAGCAAGTATAAAAATACATCATTATAAACTTAATGAGTATTTCTCAGAGTGTGTTCTCAAACTTATTTGGCCATAAATCCTGCCTTATAACACCAGTTAATATCCTGAGAGCACACTTGGGAATCCTGAACTAGAATTATGAAAAATTATCCTAAGGGAGAAAGATCTTGAGAAACAGGTAGGATATCAGTTAAGTGTGGCCCAGAATAATCTGCACCAGAATCATCAATGGTTATTTTTTTAAACACTTATTACTGGGTCCTACCTTGGTCCTTGTTGTTCAGCTGCTAATTCATATCCAACTCTTTGTGACCCCATGCACGCCAGGCTCCTCTGTCCTTCTCTATCTACCGGAGTGTGCTCAAATTCATGTTCGTTCAGTCGGTGATGCCATCCAACCATCTCATCCTCTGTTGCCCCGTTCTCCTCCTGCCCTCAATCTTTCCTACTGTCAGGGTCTTTTCCAAAGAGTCACCTGTTTGCATCAGGTGGCCAAAATATTGGAGCTTCAGTATCAGTCCTTCTAATGAATATTCAGGGTTGATTTCCTTTAGGACTGACTGGTTTGATCTCCTTGCTGTCCAAGGGACTCTCGAGAGTTCTCCTGCACCATAATTCAATAGTGTCAATTCTTTGGTGCTCAGTCTTCTTTACGGTCCAACTCTCACATCCATACATTACTACTGGAAAAACCATAGCTTTGACTATATGGACTCTTGTCATGGTTTCTCTCTGTAAAGAATACTTTTTAAAAGTAAACTGTATCCTTCTTCTGATTATTCAAGAGTGATTATTTTTTCATCTCAAGAGCGAAAAGGGAAGGGAATTTACTTTCATTGAGGGTCTACTAAGGGTCCGGTCTTTTTTGTTTATCTCACTCAACACCTAAAACAACTTAATAAGGGAGGTATCATGTCTTATGAGATATTTGTATAGATTAAGGAATTAAAGTTGAAAGAAGTTGAATGGCTTGCTTAGGTCTTGACTGTTAAGTGGAAAAGCCAGAGTTTTAACCTCCTTTTGTGCCTCGTTTTCCCCATGAGAAAACACTGGCTCTGAGAAGAGCAGAATCTCTAGACACCTTGTGTCTAGCTCAGCACTCCCTCCTCACTCCTGGCCACAGACCATTTCTGTAGAGGGCAGCAGTCTGTAAGGCTTCAGCTCTGGTGAAAGTTTGCTGACCCTAGGAACTCCCACCAGCATCATGATGTTCCAAGCAGCTCCCAGAGCCCAAACAAGCAGTGTGGAGAACTGATTGCCAACATGAGCTTAGATTTGATAATGACTAGCCACTTAACCAGAGAAGGCAATGGCACCCCACTCCAGTACTCTTGCCTGGAAAATCCCAAGGATGGGGGAGCCTGGTGGGCTGCCGTCTATGGAGTCGGACACAACTGAAGCGCCTTAGCAGCAGCAGTAGCAGCCACTTAACTTTAAGTAAATTAATTGCCCAGCCTCTGACACTGTTTTCTCAGTTTCACAATGGGAATAATGCCTGCTTATAGAATTGTGTGTGTTTCATTAACAGGTTTATTGAAGTATAATTTATATTCAATAAAATCATTCAAGTATACCATTCAGTGACCTTAGTAAAAGTCATTAGTGGGACAACTGCCACCAGAATCTAGTTTTAGAAAATTTCCATCACCCCATAAAGTATCACAGGGCCTTTTTTTTTCCCCTTCAATTCCCAACCCTTACCCTTGGTTCTAGAAAACACTTATATGCTTTCTATAATAATAGTTTGCTTTTTCCAGAATACCATATAATTGGAATTATACACTATATAGTCTTTTATGTTTATTTTCTTTCACTTGATATGCTGTCTTGTGGTTCTTTCATTTTGCTTGTAGTTTTTATCAGCAGTTCATCCTTTTGATTGCTGAGTAGTATTCCATTGTATAGATAACCACATTTTTCATCTCATCAGTTGATAGATATTTGGATTGTTTCTACTTTTTGGCTATTATAAATAATACTGCTATAAACAATAAGCATATAAATATTTCTGTAGACATAGTTTTTATTTCTCTTGAGTAGATACCCAGAAGTAGAACTGCTGGGCCATGTTATAAGTTATGTTTAATGTTATAATTTGCAGTCAAACTGCTCAGAGTATTTGTACCATCCTCATTTACAGGGCATAAGGGCTTCAGTTGCTTTACATCATCACCAGCACTTAGTGTTATCAGCCTTCAACATTAACTATTCTAGTAGGCTTGTGGTAGTTTCTCAGTATAGGTTTAATTTTTGTTTTCCTAATGCACAGTGGTATTGAGCTTCTTTGTGCTTTGTTGACAGTTCATTTCTGTTCTTCTGTGGATGGTCAGTCCAAATTACATATCCTCTTTTATGAAGTATTTATTCATAAAAGGATTTTTTAAGATATATATCTTCTTTTGCTTAAGCTCTATTTAGATATTTTGTTCAATCCAAAAAATTTCTTGTCACCTTACTGTGTGTTTTAAGAGTTCATTATCTATTTTGGAAACAAATCTATCATTATATATGTTTTGTAAATATTTTCTCCCAGTTGGTACCTTGGGTTTTTATTCCCTTGATAGTGTATCTCAAAAAGCTGGTCCTTAATTTTGATGACATCTTGTTTATCAATTTCTTTCTTCTATAACACAATCAGCACAACTCAGAAAAGAAAATGTTATTGGTGTCACATCTAAGAAAACCATGTTCATAAAAATTTTTTTCTTAGGTTTTCTTTTATAGGAATATAGTTTAAAATTTTTCACTTTTATATTTATGACCCATTTTGACTTACTTTTTTTGTATACTATAAGGGAAGAGTCAAGGTTCATTTCTTGCATGTGGATAGCCAATTATTCTAGCACAATTTATTGAAAATATTTCTTCACTATTAAATTATTTGGTGCTTTTGAAAAACTCATTGATTATATAAATGTGGGTCTCTTTTTAGATTCTCTAGTCTCCTCATTGATCTATACTTCTATTCCTGTGCCAATACCATGCTATTTGATTACATGATTTTCTGTTAAATCTTGAAGTCAGGAAGTATAAGTCATCTAACTTTGCTCCTCTTTTAAAAATGTTTTGGTATTCTAGATGTTGTCAGTTTCTCAAAAATGCACACTAGGATTTTGATTGGAATTGTACTGAACCCATACCTCAATTTGGGGAGAGTTGCTATCTTAAGTTTTCTATTCATGAACACAGTATCTAACTCCATTTGTTTATGTCCTAATTTCTCTGTGATACTTCACAGTTTTCTGTGAGGTTTTATACATAATTTTATTCCTGAGTCTGTCATGTTATGAATGGAATTATCTTTTATTTTTGAATTTTCATTGTTAGTATATAGAAATATAATTTTTATATTGCTCTCTGTGTCAGTTTTCTACTGATGCTATAACAAATCACACAAACTCAGTGGCTTACCACAACACAAACCTATTGTCAACAATTCTGGAAATCAGAAGTCAGAGCTTGGTTTCATTGGCTAAAGTCAAGGTGTCAGCCTGGCTGATTCCTTCTGAAGACTCTGAAGAAAAAACTTCTTTTGCCTTTTTCAGCTTTCAGTGGCCACCTGTCTTCCTTGGCTTATGGTCCTTCCTTCATCTTCAAACACTGCTTTCATCATCATGTCACCTTCTTCTCTTTTATAGTCAAATCTCTCTATGCATCTCTCTTACGAAGACACCTATGATTCTAGTTAGGACCCACCCAGATAATCCAGAATAATCTTTCCATCTCCAGATCATTAACTTAATCATATCTACAATGTCTTTTGCCATAAAAGGTAAAAATCACAGGTTCCAAATATTAGAACCTGAATATCTTTGGGGGCCATTACTCAATGTACCTTATGGCCCTGCTAATTTACTTAGCAGTTCTAGTAGGTTTTATGTCCATTCATGTTGTCACAAATGGCAAAATTTCCTTCCTTTTTATGGCTAATTAATATTCATGTGTGTGTGAAAGAGAAATCACATTTTCTTTGTCCATTCATCTATCAATGGATACTTAGGTTGTTTCTGTATCTTTGCTATAATAATAAATGCTGTAGTGAAAATGGGAGCATATGTATCTTTTTGAGTTAGTGTTTTTGTTTTCTTCAGATAAAACACTCAGAAGTGGAATCTCTGGATCATATGATAGGTCTACTTTTAGTTTTTTGAGGAAACTCCATCTTGTTTTACACGGTGACTGCACCAATTTACATTCCCACTAACAGTGCACAAGGGTTCCTTTATCTCCACATCCTTGCAAACACTATTATTTCTTTGTCTTTTTGATGATAGCCATTCTGACAGATATGAGGTGATATCTCATCAAGGTGTCAAATGGAATTTTCCTGATAACTAGTGATGTTGAGCACCTTTCCATACACCTCTTGGCCATCTGCATGTCTTCTTTGTAGAAGTACTATTCAGATCCTCTGCTATATTTAAATTGGATTATCTGAGGTTTTGTTATACGCATTCTTTATATATTTTGGATTCTAACCACTTACTAGATATATGATTTGCAAGTTTTTTCCCTTACAATAGGGATTACTTTTTCATTGTGTTCATAGTTTTCTTTGCCATGCAGAAACTTTTTAGTTTGATGTAGTCTGGCTTGTTTATTTTTGCTTTTGTTGCCTTTGCCTCTGGTGTCAAATCAAGAAACCATTGCCAAGGCCAATGTCAAGAAACTTACTGCCTATTTTCTCCTAGGAATTTTATGGTTTCAGGTCTTACATTCGAGTTTTTATTCCATTTTTGAGTTTATACTTGTGTGTGATATAAGAGAGGGGTCCAATTTCATTCTTTTGCATGTAGCTGTCCAGCTTTCCCAACTCCATTTATTAAGAGACTGTCTTTCCCTGTTATATATTCTTGGTGCCTTTGTCATAAATTAATTGACCATATCAGTTCAGTTCAGTCGCTCAGTCATGTCCAACTCTGTGACCCCATGGATCTCAGCACACCAGGCCTCCCTGTCCATCACCAACTCCCGGAGTTTACTCAAACTCATGTCCATCGAGTCAGTGACGCCATCCAGCCATCTCATCCTCTGTCGTCCCTTCTCCTCCTGCCCCCAATCCTTCCCAGCATCAGCTTTTCCAATGAGTCAGCTCTTCGCATGAGGTGACCAAATTACTGGAGTTTCAGACATCAAACTGCCAACATCTGCTGGATCATCAAAAAAGCAAGAGAGTTCCAGAAAAACACCTATTTCTGCTTTATTGACTATGCCAAAGCCTTTGACTGTGTGGGTCACAATAAACTGTGGAAAATTCTGAAAGAGATGGGAATACCAGACCACCTGACCTGCCTCTTGAGAAACCTGTATGCAGGTCAGGAAGCAACAGTTAGAACTGGACGTGGAACAACAGACTGGTTCCAAATAGGAAAAGGAGTACGTCAAGCCTGTATATTGTCACCCTGCTTATTTAACTTATATTCAGAGTACATCATGAGAAACGCTGGGCTGGAGGAAGCACAGGCTGGAATCAAGATGGCCAGGAGAAATATCAATAACCTCAGATATGCAGATGACACCACCCTTATGGCAGAAAGTGAAGAAGAACTAAAGAGTCTCTTGATGAAAGTGAAAGAGGAGAGTGAAAAAGTTGGCTTAAAGATCAAAATTCAGGAAACTAAGATCATGGCATCTGGTCCCATCACTTCATGGCAAATAGATGGGGAAACAGTGGAAACAGTGTCAGTCTTTATTTTTGGGGGCTCCAAAATCACTGCAGATGGTGATTTCAGCCATGAAATTAAAAGACGCTTACTCCTTGGAAGGAAAGTTATGACCAACCTAGACAGCATATTAAAAAGCAGAGACATTACTTTGCCAACAAAGGTCCATCTGGTCAAGGCTATGGTTTTTCCAGTGGTCATGTACGGATGTGAGAGTTGGGCCGTGGAGAAAGCTGAATGCCGAAAAAAAAAATTGACCATATAAGCATGGTTTATTTTCTGAGCTTTCTACCCTGTTCCTTGATCTATGTTTCTGCTTTTATAGCAATTCCACTCTATCTTGGTTACTTTAATTTGTAGTATAGTTTGAAGTCAGCCTTCAGCTTTGTGCTTCTTAAGATTGTTTTGGTTATTCGGAGTCATTTGTGGTCTCACAAGTTTTAGGATTGTTTGTCCTAGTTCTGTGAAAAATGCCATTGAAATTCTGATAGGGATTTGCATTGAATCTTAGGCTTGCCTTGAGTAGCATGGACATTTCAGCAATATTCTTCCAGTCCATGAGGAAAGAATATCTATCAACTTATTGGTGTCAGTTTCAACTTGTTTCCTCAACATCTTCTAGTTTCTAGTGTACAGAATTTTCACCACCTTGGTTAAATATATTCCTAAGTATTTTTAATGCAATTGTTAAGTGGGATTTTAAATTTCTATTTCTGCTAGTTCATCATTAGTGTAAAGAAATGCAACAAATTTTTGTATACTGATTTTCTATCATACAACTTTGCTGAATTTGTTTATTCTAAAATGTTTAATACAGTCCTTCAGTCAGTTCAGTCAATCAGGTGTGTCCAACCTTTTGCGACCCAATGGACTGCAGCACGTCAGGCTTCCCTGTCCATCACTACCGCCTGGAGCTTGCTCAAACTCATGTCCATCGAGTTGGTGATGCTATCCAACCAGCTCATCCTCTGTCGTCCCCTTCTCCTCCTGCCTTTAATCTTTCCCGGCATCAGGATCTTTTTCAGTGAGTCAGTTCTTCACATCAGGTGGCCAAAGTATTGGAGCTTCAGTTTTAGCATCAGTCCTTCCAATGAATATTCAGGACTGATTTCCTTTAGAATTGACTGGTTTGATTTTTTTGCAGCCCAAGGGACTCTCAAGAGTCTTCTCCAACACCACAGTTCAAAAGCATCAACTCCTCGGTGCTCAGCTCTCTTTATAGTCCAACTCTCACATCCATACATGACTGCTGGAAAAACCATAGCTTTGACTAAATAGACCTTTGTTGGCAAAGTAATGTCTCTGCTTTTCAATATGCTGTCTAGGTTGGTCATAACTTTTCTTCCAAGAAGAAAGCGTCTTTTAATTTAATTTCATGGCAGTCGCCATATGCAGTGATTTTGGAGTGCCCCCAAAAATCAAGTCTTTCAATGTTTCATTGTTTCCTCATCTATTTGCCATGAAGTGATGGGACCAGATGCCATGATCTTGGTCTTTTGAATGGTTAGTTTTAAATCAATTTCTTCACTCTCCTCTTTCACTTTCATCAAGAGGCTCTTTAGTTCATCTTCGATTTCTGCCACAAGGGTGGTGTCATCTGTATATCTGAAGTTATTGGTATTTCTCCTGGCAATCTTGATTCCAGTTGTGCTTCCTCCAGCCCAGCGTTTCACATGATGTACTCTGCATATAAATTAAATAAGCAGGGTAACAATATACAGACTTGACATACTCCTTTACCAATTTGGAACCAGTCTGTTGTTCCATGTCCAGTTCTAACTGTTGCTTCTTGGCCTGCAAACAAATTTCACAAGAGGCAGGTAGGTTGGTCTTGTATTCCCATCTTTCAGTATTTCCCACAGTTTATTGTGATCCACACAGTCAAAGACTTTGGCATAGTCAATAAAGCAGAAGTAGATGTTTTTCTGGAACTCTTTTGCTTTATTGATGATCCAATGGATGTTGGTAATTTGATCTCTAATTCCTCTGCCTTTTCTAAATCCAGCTTGATCATCCAGATATTCACAGTTGATGTACTGCTGAAGCCTGGCTTGGAGAATTTTGAGCATTTCTTTGCTAGCATGAGAGATAAGTGCAACTGTGCAGTAGTTTGAGCATTCTTTGGCATTGCCTTTCTTAGGGATTAGAATGAAAAGTGATTTTTTCCAGTCCTGTGGCCACCACTGAGTTTTCCAAATTTGCTGGCATATTGAGTGCAGCACTTTCACAGAATCATCTTTTAGGATTTGAAATAGCTCAACTGGAATTCCATCACCTTCACTGGATTTGTTCATAGTGATGCTTCCTAAGGCCCACTTGACTTTGCATTCCAGGATGTCTAGCTCTAGGTGAGTGATCACACCATGGTGATTATCTGGGTCATGAAGATCTTTTTTGTATAGTTCTTCTGTGTATTCTTGCCACCTCTTCTTATATCTTCTGCTTCTGTAAGGTCCATACCATTTCTGTCCTTTATTTTGCCCATCTTTGCATGAAATATTCCCTTAGTATCTCTAATTTTCTTGAAGAGATCTCTAGTGTTTCCCATTCTATTGTTTTCCTCTATTTTGTTGCATTGATCACTGAGGAAGGCTTTCTTATTTCTCCTTGCTATTCTTTGGAACTCTGCTTTCAAATGGATGTATCTTTCCTTTTCTCCTTTGTCTTTAGCATCTCTTCTTTTCTCAGTAAGGCCTCCTCAGACAACCATTTTGCCTTTTTGCATTTCTTTTTCTTGGGGGTGGTATGGGTCACTGCCTACTGTACAATGTCACGAACCTCCATCCACAGTTCTTCAGGCACTCTATCAGATCTAATCCCTTGAATCTATTTGTCGCTTCCACTGTACACTTGTAAGGGATTTGATTTAGGTTATACCTGAATGGTCTAGTGGTTTTACCTACTTTCTTATATTTAAGTCTGAATTTGGCAATAAGGAGTTCATCATCTGAGTCACAGTCAGCTCCTGGTCTTGTTTTTTCTGACTGTATAGATCTTTTCCATCCCTCCATCCACAGGAATCTCCAGGCAAGAATGGTGGAGTGGGTTGCCATTACCTTCTCCAGGGGATCTTCCCGACCCAGGGCTCGAACCAAGGTCTCCCGCATTGTAGGCTTACGCTTTACCATCTGAGCCACCAGGGAAGACTTTCACTTTCTTTCATAGATCTTCTCCATCTTTGGCTACAAATAATATAATCGATCTGATTTCAGAATTGACCATCTGGTGATGCCCATGTGTAGAGTGTTCTCCTGTGTTGTTGGAAGAGGGTGTTTGCCTATGACCAGTGTGTTCTCTTGACAAAACTCTGTTACCCTTTGCCCTGCTTCATTTTGTACTCCAAGGTCAAACTTGCCCGTTACTCCAGGTATCTCTTAACTTCCTACTTTTGCATTCTAGTCCCCTATGATGAAAAAGACATCTTTTTTGCTGTTAGTTCTAGAAGGTCTTGTAAGTCATCATACAACCACAGTTCAACCTCAGCTTCTTCAGTACTACTTATTTGCGCTTCAACTTAGATTACTGTTGTATAGAATGGTTTGCCTTGGAAACAAACAGAGATCGTTCTGTCATTTTTGAGAGTCACCCAAGTACTGCATTTCGGACTCTCTTGTTGACTATGAGGACTATTCCATTTCTTCTTAGGGATTCTTGCCCACTGTAGTAAATTTAATGGTCATCTGAATTAAATTCACCCATTCCAGTCCACTTTAGTTCCCTGATTCCTGAAATGTCGATGTTCACTCTTGTCATCTTCTGTTTGACCACTTCCAGTTTGCCTTGATTCATGGACCTAACATTCCAGGTTCCTATGCAATATTGCTCTTTACAGCATCGGACTTTGCTTCCATCACCAGTCACATCCACAACTGGGTGTTGTTTTTGCTTTGGCTCCGTCTCTTCATTCTTTCTGGAGTTATTTCTCCACTGATCTCCAGTAGCATATTGGGCACCTACCAACCTGGGAAGTTCATCTTTCAGTGTCCTATCTTTTTGCCTTTTCATACTATACATGGGGTTCTCAAGACAAGAACACTGAAGTGGTTTGCCATTCCCTTCTCTAGTAGACCACATTTTGTCAGAACTCTCTACAATGACCCATCCGTCTTGGGTGTCCTTAGGGTTTTCCAGATATAATATCATGTTATCTGTAAATGGTGAATATTTTACTTCTTCCTTTCTACTTTTGATCACTTTCTCCTCCTTCTCTGATTGCTCTGGTTAGAGCTTCCAAAACTATGTTGAATAAGAGGATGATAGTGGGTATCTTGTCTTGCTCCTGATTTTAAACAAAATGTTTTCAGTGCTTCCCTGTTGAGTATGATGTTAGCTGTGGACTTGTCACAAATGGCCTTTATTATGTTGAAATACATTTCCTTTTTACCGACTTTGTTGAGAAGTTTGTTAAGTCACCAACAGACATTTATAGATGCTCTTTACAAGATTGAGTAATTCCCATCTATTACTAATTTGCTAAGATTTTTTAAAATCAGGAATGGATGTTAATTGTCAAATGAGTTTTCTCACCTATTACGTGGTCATATAACTTTTTTGCTTCATTAATATAATCTATTCCTTTCTTGATTTTTTCTTTTACTATTAAGACAACTTTTTAGTTGTAGAATAAACCCTATTTTGTCATGCATAATATCTTTTTCAAATGTTACTAGATTTGACTTGGTAAATATTTTTTAAAATATTTTAGCATGTGTATTTGGGAGAGATATTTGTCTATGTTTCTTTACTCTTTCATATTGTTGTCTGGTATTCATGTTTAATAATACTTTGTAAATGGAGAGTATCCGTTTCTGTTTTGTGATTTTATTTAATATTTGCAGTCTTCTTAAATATTTGTTTCAGTTCACAGTAATGTTATCTGTGCTTTGGTCTTTCTTTATAAGAAAGTTTTAAGTTACTGATTTAATTTCTTTATATAATAAAAGTATATTCAAATTTTTTGTTTCTTCTTGAGGCAGTTTTGGTAATTTTGATCTTCTGAGGTATTTTCCCTTTCCTCTGAATTGTCAAATTTGTTGGCACAAAGTTATTCATAATGTTCTTTTATTAGCCTCTTAATGTCTTTAGAATTTGCAGTGATATCCTGTTTTATTCCTGATGCTGGTAATGTATACATCTTTTTCTTGATTCGTTTATCATTTTCTATTTTATTGATTTTTTTAAGAAAGCAACTTTTTCTCATTGACTTTATCATTTATATCTTTCATTTTTCATTGATTTTTAATTTTTTTTCTTTTACTTACTTTGGATCAAATTTACTCTTGTTTATAAAGTTTCTTAAGGTAGTATCTTTGATCATTTGTCTTCAATCATTCTTCCTCCCCAATATAAACATTTCAAGTTATTCATATTCTTCCAAGCACTGTTTTAGGTTCATGTCACATGTTTTAATATATTATATCTTTTATTTCCATTCAGTTCCAGACTACTTATTAATTCTCCCTGTAATTTATTGTCTCTAATTTAATTCCATTGTGGCTGAAGAATAAATTCTGTATGCTTTCGGCTCTTTGAAATTTATGGAGGTTTTTATGGCCCAACATTTGGTTATCTGGTGAATATCTCATGTGTATTTTAAGAATGCTTATTTTGCTCTTGGATATAGGGAAGGTTCTATACATGGTCTTCCCTTGTGGCTCACCTGGTAAAGAATCCGCCTGCAGTATGGGAGACCTGGGTTCAATCCCTGGGTTGGGAAGATCCCCTGGAGAAGGGAAAGGCTGCCCACTCCACTATTCTGGCCTGGAGAATTCCATGGACTGTATAGACCATGGCGTCTCAAAGAGTCGGACACAACTGAGCGACTTTCACTTTCATACATGTCAGGGTTGTTACTGTGTTTTGGGTTTCCTTTATTCTTACTGACTCTTTTTTTCTATTTGTTCTGTCAGTTACTGAGGGGAGAGTGTTGATCTCTTGCAAGGGTTGATTTTGTATTCTCCTTTCATTCTGGCAGGTTTTGCTCCGTGTATTTTGGAGCTCTGTTGTTAGATACATATACATCTATAATCTTCCCTGCTGTGTTGACCTTTTGAAAAAAGGTGAAATGTATCTCTTGGTTTCTTTTCATTTTATTTGCCTTTAAGTCTATTTTATTTACTCCAGTTATCATATATATTGCTTGGTAGATTTCTTCCATCTTTTAACTTTCAATATATTCATGTTTTTTGCTTCAAAGTGTCTGTATCTTACTTTTTAAATCTCATCTAATGATTTCTGCCTATTGATTGGAGTATTTAATTCATAACTTTTGATATGATTGGATTTGGTTGTCCATTTTATTTTCCATTTCTCTCATGACTTTTTTATATATTCTTTCTATAAAATTAATATTTTTGTATGACATTTTAATTTCTCTATTAAAATTTGTAGCTCTATTTCTTTGCCACTACAATATGCCTTTTTTAACTTCTAACAACCCATTTCAAGTTAATATTGGGTTTTTTTTTTACATAAAATATGAGAACATGATATATATCTGTACGTTCATTCTTTTTTACTATTATGTCATATACACTTCATGAATGTAAGTTTTAAACCCAATAACACCATTGAATTATTTTTGCTTTAAGAAGTCATATCTTTAAAAGAAGTTCAGAAAGCAAAGAAAAAATTGTAAGTAGAAATACATGTATGCATATGAGTAGGCCTATTTGTGCCTATATATACATATGTACACATACTTATACGCACATAAAGGCATACCACATATACTTATATCCCAGTGCTCTTAATTCCCTCCTTTGGATCTTAGTAACCTTTTGGTATCACTTCCCTTTAGTCTGAAAAACTTTTTAAAAGCATTTCTTGTAGTGTAGGTCCATTGGCAATTTGCTGAGTTTTCGTTTTACTTGAAAATAGTTTTATTTCACCCTCATTTTGAAAGAGTCATTTCCCTAGAAAGAGAATTCTTGACCAAAGTTCTCTTCTTTCAGCACTTTGAATATGTCTTTCCAACATCTGTGGTCTTCATTGTTTCTGATGAGAAGCTAGCCATTACTCATATCATGGTGACCCTCTATGTGCTGTGTCATTTTTATATTGCCTGCTTTCAAGATTTTCTCTTTACCTTTGACTTTCAAAAATTTGATTGATCAAGTTTTTGGTATTATTTTTTTTCACTTTAGTTAATACATTTTTTATCTCTAAAATGCTCATCTGGATCTTTTTATAGTTTTCTTCTCTTTTGTACTCACTATCTGTTTATATTCTTTAATTTCTTTAATTTTCTTTAATTTCTTGAACATAATTTAAGTTTTTTAGTATATTTATAATAACTTTGAAATCTTCATCTTAAATCCAACATCTGAGTTCACTCAAAGTCAGTTTCTAATGACTATCTTTTTTCTAAATATGAGGCATACTTTCCAGTTCCTTTTCACATCTCAATTTTCAGTTTAGAATTAGTAAATATTTGTAGATAATACCTGTAGTGACTCTGGAATGTGATTTCTCCTTTGGAGAGATTTTGGAGTTTTTATTATTAACATGTCTGGAGTTAAATTGAAATCCCCAGGTGCCATTTTTCTTTTTTTAAACCAGAGTCTCTTGAGGGGCTGTAGGGGAATTTCTCCCCTGCACCTTCAGTTTAGATGTCAGACAATAATTTGAGTAAAGATTAGGCTCTGATGGGGCTTCCTTGGTGGCTCAGATGGTAAGGAATCTCACCATTGTCTCCTGCAATGCAGGAGACACAGGTCCCATCCCTGAGTCAGGAATATCCCCTGGAGAAGGCAATGGCAACCCACTCCAGTATTCTTGCCTGGAGAATTCCATGGACAGAGGAACCTGGTGGGCCACAGTCCATGGGGTTGCAAGAGTAAGACACAACTGAGTGACTAACAGTATCAGAACTAGGCTCAGAGACTTCAAGGCAGTAGTTCTTTCCTCCTCTCCTGCTGTGGATGGCAGTACACATTCAGAGGTGCGGCATATTCACAAGCCCTCCTGCTTTTAATTTTTGTTACTTTCGCTGGAGTATCAGATGAGCACTCACAGTGTTTAGCAGTCAGCCAGGGAAGTTTATTATATCTGCTCTTCTATAGTTCTTTCATATCCAAAATCTCTCTTGAGTTTTTAACTGCTTTCCCACCAGCTCTTAATGGAGTCTGTCACCTCCAGCTGATAAATGTGTGGATTTTCAATGCCCACATTGGGTAGTTGGTGGAGGATAGGAATACTTCCAGGACCAATGCCCCCCTACCAAAAAAAATAACAGCTGCCAACCCATAGTTCTTATTCCATGCAATATCAGTTTCTCATAAATAAACATTTATCAACTTGCTGCCTATATTTGGTTGTTTTTCCAGTGCCCTGAAGAGACTGTTGTTAATAATTTAGTCTAGTGCATAGTCATTTTCTATGGAGAATAGTCATCTGACCTTCACATGCTGTCATCACCAGAAGTAGAGTCTATAGGATTATTTTGAGGATGAAAAGAAATAGTGTACATAATGCATTGGTTGGGCTTCTCTGGTAGATCAGACAATAAAGAATCTGTCTATAATATGAGAGACCTGGGTTCAATCCCTAGGTCAGGAAGATCTACTGGAGAAGGAAATACCAAGCCACTCCAGTATTCTTGCCTGGAGGATTCCGTGCACAGAGGAGCATGGCGGGCTACAGTCTATGAGGTCGCAAAGAATCAGATACTGCTGAGCACCTAACACACACACAATGCATTGGGTACAGTCGCTGGCACATGGTAAATACTCAATAATAGCTATTTCTGTTATTGTTATTTTTACTTAAAAGATTCTAGACACCCCCCCCCCCAACTAGGCCCCCAGCATGACTCATTCATTTTCTTCTCTGGAACCAAGCATCTAAACTATATGCAGGGAAATCCATCTTACTAACCCTGAGGTTGCCTATCATCTCCTCCTCATGCAGGAGTCCAAATTCCTCAGTTTACCCAAATATTTCATACAAATACTCTCATTGTCCACATGTGCTGTGACATGGAAAGGTTTAGAAAGCGCTACTCTTGAGGACAGCCCAGAGTCAGGGCCTGATTGGACTTTGTAGGTCAGCTTTCAAGCAGGTTTTTTGGGAACAAATCTTTTAAGGAATATTTTCAAAGTTCTCTAGAACAGGAGTTCATCTGCATATAAGACCATCCATTCAGCAAGTAATCTTGATGACTTGAAATGTGCCAGGCCCCTTTGCCCAACTTCCACTAATTCCGGAGTAAGGCAGAGGTCCTGACTCCCACCATGGTCCATGATATGTTCTACCCTCTATGAGTGTCCTGTTTCTCCGGATAGTTTATGCAGTGTGTGTGTGTGTGCTCAGTCATATCCGGCTCTCTGTGACCCCATGGACCCACCAGGCTCCTCTGTCCATGGGATTCTCCAGGCAAGAATACTGGAGTGGGTTGCTGTGCCCTCCTCCAAGGGATCTTCCCAACTCAGGGATCAAACCCATGTCTCTTGCATCTCCTGTACTGGCTCTTGACCACTGAGCCCCCTGGGAAGCTCAGTTTGTGCACCAGGGTAATTTAAAAGTCCCTAACTAAGTTTGTTGGCTTTACCAAAATCAAGTGGGTAGAGGGTGTATGTGCAGGGGGAGCTCTAATAATAGCTCTGAGTATCCTATCACTTGTTCCATATGTGTAGGGAGTGCCATCTTAGTTCTGTAGAATTTTAAAAAAGAAAGTTATCCTGGTCTACACAGTTTACAAATGCTGCATGGTAAACAAAGGAATTTTGTTCCACAGTTATTTTCCTGTTTGGGGCCAGTCTTTTCATAGTCATCTATACACTGATACCATAGCAGCCATCAGCCTCATTAACTAGAGATGGACATCATGGTGGGGCTCAGAGTCACTGGTGGAATTTTTATTCAGGTTTCTATTCCTGCTTGAACTGGCCCCTCAGTAGAGTTCTTTGAGTCCTAGGCTTAGGATTTGTGTCCTAGGCTTAGCTTAGCATTGTCTGTGCTATTTGGTAGGACTCTGTGAGTATATATTTATATTCATAGTTCTAGCATATTATCAGCCAATAAAGATTACATGTGAACTACTTTGGGTATTAATTTGTACTGATTATCTATGCCCAGTTTGAAGCAAAGAGGTCAACACATTTTAAGGAGACCTACGATGTAAAGGAGAAGTACACTCACTTCCCATTAATAGGGCCTGTTGCTACTTAATAAACCCATCAATTAAGGGTCAGCATTTCTGTGTGATACTAGGTTTAAAGAAAAATAGCCTAGCACGCCCACTCTAGAAATAATATAGCTAAGGAATGCATGATATGCACATAATAAGTTAGAGTAAGAAACTTCACTGTTAAAATTCTCCATAGTGTAAAAATGTTAACTTTTCATCATTAAAATGCTCTACAGAACAGTTTCAATAAAAATAGTACAGTGATGAAATGCGTTATGAGAGACTTATGAAGATAAATTATATTTCCAAGCAGCTGCCAGCACATAGTTCACACTTTAATAAGTGAAATATCCCTTAATCACACTCAGGTTTCTCTACTCTCTTGTCCTTAAAAAGTCTGTTTTTTGTCTCTGCACAGGCATCTGCTAGGACAAAAAGATGATGTGTCAATAAAACAACTCCAGATAGTTCATGAGGGAATTATTCTCTAGCAACCAAAAAGGTTTTTGGAGTTGATGCCAAAGATATGTTTGGAGTTTCATTTTAATTTATCAGTTCATGTTTTGGTCCCTGAAGGTAATATTTTCCTTCTAAAATGGACCTGTATTAGGTTATTTTCACTAAAAGCCAATTTCCTGACGTCTGTTCAGCATTTCAGGGTGCTATGGAGATAAACATTCAAAAAATTGAAAAATATAGGACTGTGAAGTAACTTGGTAAAGTGAAAGAGATATTTATATCTCAAGTTTAAATATCACAAACCATCATAGGCACAGAAATATATGAGGAGCACTCAAGATTTGTCGCTCTTGTCTAACTGAACATGAGATCTTTACTTTTTATTGTATAAAATTGTACCTTAATAAATATTATAGATTTGTATTAGAAAAAGAAAAAGAAGATTTGTTT
Organism: Cervus canadensis; assembly: GCF_019320065.1. Classification (NCBI taxonomy): domain Eukaryota; kingdom Metazoa; phylum Chordata; class Mammalia; order Artiodactyla; family Cervidae; genus Cervus; species Cervus canadensis. The sequence continues at coordinate 30,445,810 of NC_057397.1, read as the reverse complement.
GTTGCTCTTGACACAATGTGGGGGCCAGGGGTGCTCTCTCTCAGAGAGTTATTCGGAAGTCCAAGCTCTTTCCATCTTTCCTGCCATCTTCTCTGGCCCTAGGGTTTAGTCATGGACCCTCTGCACTCCTTCAGCAAATGGGGAAAGGGAGGTAGAAAGGATTTTAAGGGAGATTTCAGGGGCCAGACCTAAAAGAGGCACACATCATTTCTACGTACATGCCAACCAGACTGGTCACCCAAGGTCACGTAGATGTCAGCAGATGAAAAATACAGTCTGTGATGTGCCAAAGAGAGGGTGGGAAACAAAAATACTGAGCCCCACTAACCTCAGTCACGGAATTAGAGCTACGGGTTTATGTAAACCTGTAACAGGCACTCTGAACAGATGTATGAGGCCAACATGTCTTATTTCTAAAAAGAGACAAATAGTTGGTCGGTATGTGACTTTCCTGTCTTGTTTCCATAAGGTTCCCTTTTGTATTATTAAGTGAAAACAGTAAAGTGACAAACGCTTGCAATTATCAGACTGTAATTTTCAAGTTAATGTACAGTTTTATCCTTCAGGAAATAGGATTTAGTTAGATTAGTCACTCATCCTTAATTATTTTGTTTAGAAAAATGATTTGTACTATAAATATGTTCTAGATCAACTTGGATCATACTATGTGATATAGTTAAACTTGCCATCACAAGTTGGTATTCATTGGCATTTTGTTGTCTCTTGAAATATATCCCACATTTGAATATATAATGACGTTTTCCCTGCAATTTATCCATAAGTTGAATGTATATTTAAGTTAATTTTTAAAAAGTCTCTGATTGACTGCAGTATTTTCTTACTCCTATTTTTAATAAGAATTTCCTTCTGTAGTTACCTTTTCTAATGTGTCCTATATCAACTTCTTCGGTTGATATGGCTGTTTATCTTGCTTCTGAGCATTTAATAGGACTCTTAATTTCAGAACTTGGACTCCTGAACACCAATATTGCTTTACATGCAGTTGTGGTTTAAAATAACATGCCTTTGAATAAGCACTGTGATCATTTGACTAAAAATATCACGTCTCCAATAGATTGCTAGAATCAAATTTATTCATATTTTAAATTTATTTGACAAGGATAATTATTCATACAGATTTTTAAATTCTAATCTTGGACAGTCGTTAATAATCATGTTACTTTAAGTTATTTATTTCTCTTATCTTTGACTACTTTAAATATATTAATCTCTGATATATTAGCCATTGATCTACCAAGACCAGTCAAGTCTTAACTACCAAACGAAATGTTATGGAATTTGATCAAGATTAATTGAGTACCTGTGAGATACAAAGATAAACAGCAATTCCCACCTGCGTGCTCAGTCAATCAGTCGTGTCCAACTCTGACCACATGGACTGTAGCCCAACAGGCTCCTCTGTCCATGGAGTTCTCCAGGCACGAATACTGGCGTGGGTTGCCATTCCCTCCTCCAGGGGATCTTCCCAACCCAGAGATTAAACCCAGGTCTCCTGTGTCTCCTGCATTGCAGGCAGATTCTTTACCCTCTGAGCCATCTGGGAAGCCCCTAACCCGTATTTATCGAATTTTGCAATAACCTTTTGAGACAGGGACAGCTGCTAGTTGCTGTAGTTGTCTTCACTTCACAGATAAGGAAACCAAGGCTTAGGGAAGTGAAGAGACTTGGCTGAGGTCACAGTGACAGATGACTATAGAGCCAGAACCCGAACCTTGACTTTAAAGCCCAAAGGTGATGATGAACTACCATGTACTGCAGCTTATTAAATATGTGGTTACTAAATACTGGGCCCAGCACCAAGACATTGCATGTCTCCATGTTTAATTTGTATCACCAACAGCACTATTAGAGAGGTAAGACAGTCAAGTGGTTTGCAAAAGGTCACAAGCCTAGAAAATGCAAAAAATGTGATCTGAGGGGAAAAAAAGAATGTCTGCCAGACCCTAAAGTCCCCCCATCCAGCCTAGGTCCTCTGACCCTGAGTCTATTGTGCTGCCCTTGGTACATCAGACAATGGCTTCACAAGACCCAGAAAACAGTCCTGGATCTTATCTGAGAACTCAGGGTTCATCATCCTACAAGTAGATACCTAAAAAATGACAACCATCCCAGTTTGCTCAGGATTAAGGGGTTTTCCTGGTGATGGCTATTTTAGAGCTAAAACCAGAAAGTCCTGGATGAACCAGGATGCCTTGGTCACTGTAATTATCTGGTACTCTTCTGTCCATGAATGTGTCCCATGGGAAATTCCTATTATTATCCCAGTTAATTTGCTATTCTGTTTCCTGGAAGAGCTAATTTATCAATTTGCTGTTAAGATATCACCTCTAAGAAGCAAGAAAGGAGGAATTTAAACCCTGACAGGTACAGATAACTTTGGGTAGACTGAGACTTTTGGACTCTGAAAACCCAGAGTAAAGACTATGTATGAGTGTCTATTGCTTCCTCGGTGGCTCATAGGGTAAAGAAGGTGCCTACCAATGCAGGAGACATGGGTTCGATTCCTGGGTCAGGAAGATCCCCTGGTGAAAGGAGTGGCTCCCCACTCCAGCATTCTTGCCTGGAGAATTCCGGGGACAAAGGAGCCTGGGGGGTCTCAAAAGAGTCAGACATGACTGAGCAACTAAATAGCAATGAGTATCCATTACATAGCAGTTTAGTTTAATTGAATTTTATTCGTGAAAATTCTTTTCTTGAACTCTCTCACACTGATCATGTAAAAGTCATTTCTCATTATAGTTTCCCATCCCCTAACCTCTTAAAAAATTATTTGTTTTTATATTTTTTGAGACACCACTCCCAAGTTCTCCCCTTTTGTAGTTAAGCAGTGTTCATAAATTTATTCCTTAGCTGACATGCCCTCTAAGAATAACCTCAGCATGTAAACTCTTCTTTCATACAGTTTGAAATTGCAAAATCCCCAGATCCCAGCTTGGAACCCAACCCAACCTCAAGCTCCTAACCATTTTGCTTGAGAGCCTACATACTAAAGCAAAAGCTCTGACAGTTTTCTTTTGCAATCGAAAGTGGGTTGTGGTCAGCCAAGATAGAACCCCTCAGTCCAGAAACTCATAATTCCTGCTCTCAGCGCTTGCCTTCCCCCAAGTTGTCGTTGTTCGGTAGCTCAGTGATGTCCAACTCTTTGTGACCCCCATGGACTTCCCCCAAGTTATACATACATAATTCTTACTTGCTTTTTGGCTTCTCCTATGTATATTCATATGATTAAGAGGTAATTTTTAAAAAATACTAGTGTGTGCCTGAACCAGGTCTTTTTTCTAAAATTGTGGTAGAACTGCTTCAGAATGTTGGGCCAGTTTCTGTTGCACAATGAAGTGAATCAGTTGTATGTATGCAAAAATCGCCTCCATCTTGGACCCCCATCCCTCCTCTCTAGGTCATCACAGAGCACCGAGCTGAGCTCCTTGTGCTCAGGTTTCCACTAGCTGTCTACTTTACACATGGTAGTGTATATGTGTCAAACCTAATCTCCCCATTCATCCCCCCCTCCCCTTCCCCACTGCATCCACATGTCCATTCTCTATGTCTGCATCTCTCTTCCTGTCCTGGAACAAGGTTCATCTGTACCATTATTTTAGTTCCACATACACAATATACAATATTTGTTTTCCTAACTTACGTCACTCTGTCTGACAGGCTTTAGGTCCCACCTACTGTGGAGAAAAGTATGGAGGTTCCTTAAAAAACTAAGAATAGAACTACCATATGACCCAGAAATCCCACTACTGGGCATGTACCCTTAGAAAACCATCATTCAAAAAGATACATGGACCCCAATGTTCATTACAGTGCTATTTACAATAGGCAGGACATGGAAAGAGTCTAGATGTCCATAGACAGAAGAATGGTTAAAGAAGATGAAGTACATATGTACAATGCAAAGTTACTCAGCCATAAGAAGGGACAAAGTTGCGTCATTTGTAGTGATCTGAACCAGGGTTTTATGAGAGTTGATTAATTAAATGACAGATGGTGGTAGCAGCCCTGGCTAAGGGGAGAATGTGACCCAAAAAAGATCCTAATGGCTTGATCTTCTGTCTTGGTGATCTCTCTCAAATAGACAGTTGAGCTGGGTCACTCCCATGATAACTACTCATGTGGGTACTACTTGATAAGAGAAGTCATGAAGGGGCTCATGTGATACTGTACTGGTACCAAAATGATTGTGTATTAAGCAGAACTTGAGAAAATTTTGCCTCAAGAGTCTAAATGAGATCCTGACCAAAGAAAAACATGTTCCAGCCATTCACTGATTCTCACTCATTCAACAGATACTTTTCTGAGCATTTGCTATGTGCCAGGCTTCATTCTAGCCATGTAGGCCCCACGTATATTATGGTGGAGAAGCAACAGACAAATGTATCAAACAGATGTGTGTGCTATTATTGAGCAGTATAAGGTGATATAAAGTTAAGGATAGAGGGGGAGGGCTATTTTATTATTTTATTTTATTTTTATTGACCATACCACACTGCATGTGGGATCCCAGTTCCCCAACCAGGGATCAAACCCATGCTCCCTACCTGGAGTTTCAACCACTGGACCACCAGGGAAGTCCCAGGGAGGGCTACAGTAGCTACTGAGATTGGAGAAGTGTTCTCCAATGAAATGATTAGAACTTTGAATGAAGTGAGAAAGTAATCTATGCCTGTGTCTGAGGAAGGAATCGTCCAGGCAGAAAGAAAGTTAGAATATAGATCAGTATCTTTGGTCAACTCAAGGAGATAGTGATACACCCCACAGACTAGAAAGTGACTGTGAGAATGGCACCTGTGGGAGTTAATGACTCTGATCTTTAAATGTGTGCCATAGTACAAAAAGTAGCCAGAGGGCTAGTTACATCAGGAGGATGCTGAGAATATAAAAATAGAGATACAAAAAGAAATCCCTGTAAGGTACAGGGTCCTCTTTGACACAAGGCTTCTCAAGTGGTGTTAGTGGTAACCTGCCTGCCAATGCAAGAGAAATGAGATGTGGGTTTGATCCCTAGGTTAGAAAGATCCCCTAGAGGAGGGCATGGGACCCACTCTGGTATTCTTGCCTGGAGAATCCCATGGACAGAGGGGCCTGACCACCTACAGTCCACAGAATCACAGAGTTGGACACAACTGAAGCAACTTCACACACAAGCAATCACTCTTTGGCACATCTGGATACAGAGCCAGAAAGGACCCTGCTCTTTGGATGTCCACTGCTCCTGAGAGAGAGTGGGAAAGTTCCTGCCTCTCTAGGGTTGATGTTGGCTGAGACCTGTACAAGTGCCTAGATTTCCCAGGCATCAGCTCAGTCTTGATCAGGGGAGAATCTGTGGTCTTTACACTAATTCATTGGTATTTGGTTGTTCCATTGGCATCCATCCACCTGTCATAAAAAATAATCCCATGTGGAAGGATACTGGTGATTTGTTCTTGACGGTCAGGGAGGTAAGAACTTAGAGTCCAACAGCCCATCACCTTGAAGCTTTGTGGAACTGACAGATTATCAGGGATAGGAAACTTGTATTTGCATTTTCAGTGAGAGACTATAACAGGATGGAGAAGACCATGAAACATTTATTAAGCTCCTACGTGGATGACAGAGTATGAGATGGTTGGATGGCATTACTGGTTCAATGGACCTGAGTTTGAGCAAGCTCCAGGAGTTGGTGATGGACAGGGAGGCCTGGCGTGCTGCAGTCCATGGGATCGCAAAGGGTTGGACACGACTGAGCAACTGAACTGAACATGACACATGACAGTGATAAGCGTAAGCACTAGGGCAGTGATGTGTAAGACCAGCTTCTGATGTCAAGAACTCTCTCATCCAATGTAAAAAGAAATCAGAATTGCCTATCAAAAATTAATTAAGGATGACAAGTACCTGAACTTTTGAGCTTTGTTCTGAGAAGCTCTTAGATAACTTAGGAAAACTGTTACGTTACTTACAAACTTTCTGTCTTAGTAGGCAAGTCAATAATTCAGGCAATAAAAGCAAAAATATATATAGGAGCTTCATGGATTAGAGTCTTAAAGGATCCGTTAAGGAAATAGGACTTAAACCGCTTCTTGAAAATTGGTAGAACTTGAATAGGCTTAAAGGAGAGTGTTCCTCATGGGGGGAATATTATAACCAGGCAAAGAGACTATGATTCACAGGTAATGTTGGAAACCTGTTTAGTTCAGCCTGGCTGGAATAGTAAGAAGTAAGTTTGGAATGATCACTGGAGATCAGAAGGTGGAGGATCGTGTGTGCCAGACTAGGAATTTGAATTGCATCCTAAAGCCAAGGGAAGATGCCACTGGTTCTGAAGAAAGCCATGATATATAAAAATTTACTGAGACTGAGTTAGAGGGAATGCATGACAAATAACAGAGTCTAAGGCAAGAAGAGTTGTTAGAAAAATTACTGTAGTCAGTAGTTCAGGTGTCAGATGATGTGATGTTTCAAGTTGGGTGAGTTGGACAAAGATTGACCCAAGTGGTTGAACAGGGGACTGCAACTTCTACTTTTAACCAAGAGGGATTAGCAGAGATTGGCTCTAACTTCCTCCCTAAACAACTAAGAAAACAAAATGAAACAATGGTATTCAGATACTGAACATCAGACCTGACAATGATCAATGAGAAGAAACAAATAAGGTTAGTAGTCTGATTGCTCCAGCTTCCTTACTAGAGTCTCCAGGAAGCAGTTGGGGTAGGGGTCAGGGGAGGGCTGAGGCAGAGCCTAAAAGTCTCCCTGAGTTGAGGAGACAAAGTTGGGAGTGGAAGGTATAGCTTATGCGGAAAATACAGGAAACAAGAAAGTTCCAGAGATCTGCAGGGAGCTCCTCAAATCTTCCACTGAGTATTAATCAACAAATCAATGTGAAACTACTCAACCCTGGAGAAAGAACCAGCACAAAGATTAAAGAGAACCTGTATTCCAGGTAGGGCAGGAATGCAAGAATAGTTTATCTTCCCAAAGGATTGTTATTATTGTTCAGTCACTCAGTTGTGTCCAACTCTTTGCCACCCTGTGGACTGCAGCACACCAGGCTTCCCTGTCCTTCACCATCTCCCAGAGTTTGCTCAAACTCACGTCCATTCAGTCAGTGATGCCATCCAACCATCTCATCCTCTGTCGTCCCCCTCTCCTCCTGCTTTCAATCTTTCCCAGCATCAGAGTCTTTTCTAATAAGTTGGCTCTTTGCATCAGGTGGCCAAAGTATTGAAGCTTCAACATCAATCCTTCCAATGAATATGCAGGATTGATTGCCCTTAGGATTGACAGGTTTGATCCTCCTTGTAGTCCAAGGGACATTCAAGAGTCTTCTCTAACACCACAGTTCAAAAGCATCAATTCTTTGGTGCTCAGCCTTCGTTATGGTCCAGCTCTCACATCTGTACATGACTACTGGAAAAACCATAGCTTTGACTATATGAACATTTGTATCCCAGAGGCTAGAGTAGAAAAATCCTCTTCATTCACAGGACCTCAGGGACAGAACTAAGAAGGATCTTCCTGTAGTAGTGGAACAAAAATGATCTGTAGAACAGAAGCTATTCTAATCCTGACTAGCAATGCTTCAAAGCAAGACAGGAGAATCAAATTGTGTCCAGGTACCTTAACTTCTAAGAACAGAACTTAAAAATATTAGAATACAAAAAGTGTCCAAGACCCCCAAGTTGGAGTTTTTTACCCAATGACTGGTGTTCCAATCAAGTATTACCAGGCATGCAAAAGAGTGTTCGATGCATGAGACAGGGTGCTCAGGGCTGGAGCACTGGGATGACCCTGGGGGATGGGATAGGGAGGGAGGTGGGAGGGGGGTTCAGGATGGGGAACACATGTACTCCCATGGCTGATTCATGTCAATGTATGGCAAAACCACTACAATATTGTAAAGTAATTAGCCTTCTTAAGAAAAAAAAAAGAGTAGAAAAAGATGAGCCATAAAGAGAAAAATTAATAGAAACAGACCTACACATGCCACCAATGATAGTACAGGTAGATAAGAATGTTGTAACAGTCATTATAACAGTATTCCATGTGTTCAATAAGGCAGACAAAAGATTAAGTGTGTAAGTAGCAACATGGAAAATATGAAAAAGACACACTGAAATTCTAGAGATGAAAATTATAATGGCTAAAATGAAAAAAGAAACACTGGATAGGATGAATAGCAAACTAGTTAAGGCTGAAGAAGAGATGAGTGAACTTGAAGAAGACATGACAATAGCAACCATTTTAAATGAAACAGAGATAAAAGTGCCAAAAAAAAAAAAAAATATGGCTCATTAGTAAACTATGAGAAAATATCAAGCAGCCTGATATACATGTAACCAAAGTCCCCAATGGCCAGGAAAAAGGAAATGGTAGGGAAGAGGAGAGAAAAAACACTTGAAGGGATAGTGGCCCCAAACGTGTACAAACTGGAAAAAATTTAACCATTTTGCCAAATAAGATACACAAATGGCCAAATTAGCCCAAGAAAAAAAGCATTCAACATAATTGGCTACGTCACAGATTAATTACAGCTACAATGACAGTTAAGTTGACTTCAAGTTTTGGACCTTGAATAACAGAAAGGTTAAATGGTATATATGACGGCTAAAGTAGGAAAGCCAATTAGGGCTGGAGGTGTAGGGTTGAATTTTAAATGTGTTCCTTTTGTGGTACAGAAACATTCAGGGTGGAAATATCTAACAGACAGATTGAAAAAAATAAGACTACAACTAAGAAGACAGGTGATGTCTGAATATATAATTGTTAAAAGTAGAAACAATTTAAAAAATCAATACTCTGGCAAAAACCACTACAATATTGTAAAGTAATTAACCTCCAACTAATAAAAATAAATAGAAAAAAAAATAATAATAAATAAATAGAAAATCCAAATACAAAATTCCAAAAAAAACCAAAAGCAAACAAAAATCAATACTCAAATGATTTCTTTCTGGATAATAGATGTTTCTATATATGTGTATGTGCGTGTTTCATGTATGCTCACATATATAGTCATGTGAAAGGCTTGTAAGTTTACCTAACTGCACTGAAAGTAGCAAACACTCATGTTAAATTAAATTACACTTCGTGTGAATGGAAACAGATGGCATTCTCAACTCATGTCTAATCTATTCTGTTCGGAGTGACATAAAGATGGGAATCCTGGGGAAAATGCATTTTAATACTAATCTTTAAGAAAAGGACAATGAATAGCTTTAAGTCCAGCCTGCACACAAGTTAGTTTTATGTGTGTGTCTTGTGCTCCATGGCTTCCATCAAAAGCAATGCATAATCCTCAGCACAGCCCGCCTCCAAGTCTATACTATGATTACCACCAACAATTGCAGCCAAGGAATAACAGGATGCACCACTTACTGAGGAAATGAGACAATTAAGCCCTAAGAGTCTTGGATCTAAGCCTAACAATAGATTGAACTATGTGAGGAAATGCTCTATAAGCAGTAAACAGCCATTCACATGAGAACAAACTAAAACCCGGTAGAACGCTCATTAATTTGGTGAGGGTGCTTTGGCTAAACAGTTCTTGATTGTGACTTCCTATCCATCAAAATCATGATAGCTATTGACACCCCTGGCTATTCTGCCATTTGATTACTTTATGTAGGTAAAGATATTTCCACTCTGGAATCCCAACTATCAAACTGATTAGCATAAGCATTTGTTGAACTTTTAGTAGTAAAAAGCATAGTATGCAGTACTCAAGTCAATGATACGAAATTGAGAATGTTTAGCTTAGCACATTATCAATAAAAAGACTTTCAGAGGCATTAAAATCCATTCAAAACAGATGCCTAGAAGCATTTTGTCTCAAGAGTGTTTTCTCTTCCAAATAGTAAGTAAGGTTTTTAACACAGAGGCATATGTTTGAGCTGAGCAAAAATGTCCTTTCTATAAAAAAGCAGGGTAACACCGAGAACTGTTTAATCAATAAGCTCTTATGGATAGAATACATGTGGTATACTTTTGGTTTTTAGAATGTTTGAGGCTATTTTTTACTGTGAGCTTTTTATTGGTATATAGTATGCAAGTATAACGTCTGAAAAAGAAGTTTCATACACACAAACCATAGGTGTTCAGTTGAATGACTTTTCAGAAAATGACCAGATCCATGTAGTTGATAACTAGACCAAGACACAGAGTATTGCCAGCACCCTTCAGTCCCTGCCCCTCCCCTCAAGGATAACCAGCATCCTAATGTAACATCATTGCTTAGTTTTACCTGTGTCTGAACTTTATATTAAAGGAATCACACTCAGGATCTGGGCTTCCTTCTGTCAGCATTCAGGAAGGGTGTTCATGTCTGTGCACTGTCATTGTGTTTTATTTTTATCTAATAATATACCACTCCTGGGTTATTTCTAGCTTGGGGCCTAACAAATATTACTGCTATGAACATTCCTGTATGTGTCTTCTGCTGAACATATGAATGCATTCTGTCGGGGATATGGTAGGAATTGCTGAGTTACTGGGTAGCTTTAGTAGATACTACTATAAACAATTTCCCCAAATAGTTGCAACAATTTACACTTCTATCAGCAAGCATTATAGTTGCACAATTTGGCAAATTCTTGATATAATTTGCCTTTCATCTGAGCTATTCCTGTGAACATGTGGTAATATTGCACTGTGTTTTGGCTTGCATTTCTCTGATGACTAACAAAATGCCATTTTGTATGTTTATTGGCTATTTTGGATGTCTTCTTTCGTGAAGAACCTATTCAAATCCTTGCTTATATTTCTAATGGATTATTGTTTCCTGTTGAGCTCTGAGAGTCCTTTATATATTCTGGATGTATGGTTTTATTGGCTACATGTAGAGTAATTATAATAATTTTTTTAAGTCATTTAGTCATGTCAGAAATACGCGACCCCATGGACTGTAGCCCACCAGGCCCTTCTGTCCATGAGATTGTCTAGGCAAGAATACTGGAGTGGGTTGTATTCCCTTCTTCAGGGGAATCTTCCTGACCCAGAGATCCAACCTGGGTCTCCTGCATTGGCAGGTGGATTCTTTACCATCTGAGCCACCAGGGAAGCCCAATTGTAATAATGATTTGTAACAAATTCTACATGTCCTCTTGTATTTTATGTTGTCTTTTAAAAAAACGTATCTATTTATTGAAGTAAAGTTGATTTACAGTGTTGTGTTAGTTTCAGATATATAGCAAAGTGATTCAATTACGTATATATATGAGTACACACAGACACACACATACGCTCTTCTTCAGATTCTTTCTCCTTATAGGTTATAACAAAATATTGTGTATATTTCCCTATGCTATGCAGTAAGCCCTTCTATGGTGCCTTTTGATGAAGAGAACTTTTTTTGTTTTATTGTAGTCTAATTTATCAGATTTTTTTAGTTTTGGCATTTTCTCTGTTCCTTTTAATAAATCTTTGCCTACCCTGAGGCTTTGAAGATATTCTATTTTTTTCCGAAATCATTGTTTTCTCATTTAGAGCTACAATTGACGTGGAATTAATCTTTATGTACTGTGTGAAATAGAGTCAAGAGTTGTTTTTTTCTATATGGCTATCCATTGTTGCCTGGATATTTATCAGTCTGGGCATTTGATTATTTCTCTAGTGGAGCAAGAACAGTAACTTGCAATAACATATGTATGTGCAAATACATAGATATTTATATATACCCACATATGTGTGTACACATTTATACACACATATGTTGAGATGCAGATTGTGCTGCAAACATTCATTTGTGAGGCAATGTTTTTTTATGCTTCTCCATCCAATGTTATCAATGTTTAATTTCCAGGACAGCTTATAAAAGCCTCATTGGCACCCATTGTGCCAGTAAAGTGTAAGACGCAGTCAAATTCCAGTTCTGAACCACAGGACATCTTCCATTTCACTGGCAGCAAGATGAAATAGTGCTTTCAGAGTGAATAAAGGGATAGACTTCAACAGAAGTGTGTGAAAGAGTGAAGTAGGTGCCACTGAACAGTCGACTCATTAATAACTTCTGTATAGCAAAGTCTGACTCTTCCCAAGTGTTCTGAATTGAGAAATGCTATATTAAAAAGCAGAGACATTACTTTGCCAACAAAGGTCCGTCTAGTCAAGGCTATGGTTTTTCCAGTGGTCGTGTATGGATGTGAGAGTTGGACTATAAAGAAAACTGAGCGCCGAAAAATTGATGCTTTTGAACTGTGGTGTTGGAGAAGACTCTTGAGAGTCCCTTGGACTGCAAGGAGATCCAACCAGTTCATCCTAGAGATCAGTCCTGGGTGTTCACTGGAAGGACTGATGTTAAAGCTGAAACTCCAATACTTTGGCCACCTGATGCGAAGAGTTGACTCATTTGAAAAGACCCTGATGCTGGTAAAGATTGAGGGCAGGAGGAGAAGGGGATGACAGAGGGTGAGATGGTTGGATGGCATCACTGACTCGATGGACATGGGTTTGGGAGTTGGTGATGGACAGGGAGGCCTGGCGTGCTATGGTTCATGGGGTCACAAAGAGTTGGACACAACTGAGCAACTGAACTGAACTGAAGTACCTCACATGGCAAGGCAAAAATTGTATTGGCAGATTCCAGGCCCTCCATGGTAAACTGTGAAGACTATGCTACACACCTCGTGGGAAGCGGGCAGACTTGAATGGTACCTATAGAGCTATGTAGTACAATTTAGGACAGTGGTCCTGCTGAGTTGGAAACAGATATATCTATGGAGATAGATATGCCATACAAATTTTTCAGGTATCAGGGTGAGTAGTTGCTAAAATTGAAATGTCAAAATTTGCAGACATAATATCCTTACTAATAGTTATAAGCTAGGATTTCAGCATTCAAAGGCTTTTATACTGGAAGCATTTAAAATAGCAATATACTTTTATAAAAGGATAGAGTTTATAATCCTCTATAACTCTTTAAGTGACACAAACTTCTTTTACTATTTCTGATGCTAAAGTTCAGGGCTCTAAAGGAATGTTCACTAGGCATGTAAAAGCCTGTTTAAGGAAAAGAATTCAAATGAACCAATTATAACTGGTACCAGTTATTTCTGTGCAATTAATCTATAAAAATTTTATAACATAGCTGAGTGTCCAAGTTGAAAACTAAATGGCAATGCAGTAAAATAGTGGCCTGACAGAAGCTATACCTTTGAAGTTTCTGCAGTTAACCATCGTTGGCTTAAAAACTAAAGTAATATCTGACATGTCCAAACAATCATAGAGAATAATTAAGACCAGCGGTTTAAAAGAAGCTGTAGGCTTGCCTAAGCTTCGTATTTTAGTAAATGTGGTCTGATTTCTTTTAAGCCTTATTTGAATGAGTGGGGAACCTTATAAATGCAGACCCTATTGGATGTCATTCGGTGAGAAGTGAAAGCACAGCCACCCCTCTGTATTTATGAGCTGTCCAAGAGAACTGTAACTGGGGAGATTAAATAATAATAAATGTTCTCACCTCCCCCTGCTTATGCTCCTGTAACCCTATTAAAAAAGCAAAAGACCAAAAAAACAAAAAATACTCCTCTAATTATACAGTTGACATAGAAATAGAGTGTGTCTCACCATATGTGAAAGCACTGAGTTTAGGAGTGTGGCTCAGCAGAAAAATAAGATTTTTCTGGTCTTAAAATGAATAAGACCTTGATATTTGCCAAAGGAACAAATGTGTTTCAGAGCAAAGATGCCCTGCAGTGTAAGTGTTGTGGTAGCTCAGACGGTAAAGAATCCGCCTGCAAAGCAGGAGATCCAGGTTTGATCTCTGGGTCAGGAAGATCCCCTGGAGAAGGAAATGGCAACCCACTTCAGTATTCTTGCCTGGAGAATCCCATGGACAGAGGAGCCTGGCAGGCTACAGTCCATGGGATCACAAAGAGTCAGACATGACTTAGTGACTAAACAAGTATTATAAGTAGGTAAGGCATTTAGTGGTGTGATTTGAGGGTTCACACAAAGCCCCTCTTCCCCAGCCCCACAAATGGCTTTCACATCAAATCACCTTTGACTTTCACTGCAAAAAAAATGTCAGTTCAGTGGGTTGAGGGATTGCCTTCTTTTAAGACAAATGCCCAAGAAAAGGAAGCACTGAGTGAATTAAGTAATCAGATCCTCTCCAGTGAAAAGTAGTGGGTCAGATAGAGTCTGTTTTGTTGGAATAGGGGAGGGGTGAAAAACCAGGGTACCAGAGTGGTAAGAACTGAATGGGAAGAGTGTAACTGGAATAAAAATTGTGGGGGGAAATAGGATGAGTATAAAGGGGGACAAAACTATCTCCAACAGGTGCCATCATACCAGCATCAGTTCAGTTCAGTTGCTCAGTCATGTCCAACTCTTTGCAACCCCATGGATTGCAGCATGCCAGGCTTCCCTGTCCATCAACAACTCCCAGAGCTTGCTCAAATTCATGTCCATTGATTTCATCCAACTACCTCATCCTCTGTCATCCCCTTATCCTGCCTTCAATCTTTCCAGCATCAGGGTCTTTTCCAATGAGTTCTTTGCATCAGGCAGCCAAAGTATTGGACCTTCAGCTTCAGCATCAGTCCTTCCAATGAATATTCAGGATTGATTGCCTTTAGGATTGACTGGTTTGATCTCCTTGCTGTCCAAGGGACTCTCAAGAGTTTTCTCCAACACCACAGTTCAAAAGCATCAGTTCTTCATGCTCAGCTTTCTTTATGAAAAAAGAGGTTTTTTTCCAACTCTCACATCCATACATGACTGCTGGAAAACCATAGCTTTGACTAGACAGACCTTTGTAGGCAAAGTAATGTCTCTGCTTTTCAATAGGCTGTCTACGTTGGTCATGGTTTTTCTTCCAAGGAGAAAGTGTCATTTAATTTCATGGCTGCAGTCACCATCTGCAGTGATTTGGGAGCTCAAGGAAATAGTCTGTCACTGTTTCCATTGTTTCCCCATCTATTTGCCATGAAGTGATGGGACTGGATGCCATGATCTTAGTTTTTTGAATGTCGAGTTTTAAGCCAGCTTCTTCACTCTCCTCTCACTTTCATCAAGAGGCTCTTTAGTTCTCCTTCACTGTCTGCCATAAGGGTGGTGTCATCTGCATATCTGAGGTTATTGGTATTTCTCCCAGCAATCTTGATTCCAGCTTGTGCTTCATCTAGCTCAGCGTTTTGCATGAGGTGCTCTGCATATAAGTTAAATAAGCAGGGTGACAATATGCATCCTTGATGAACTCCTTTCCCAATTTGGAACCAGTCCATTGTTCCACGTTCGGTTCTCATTGTTGCTTCTTGACCTGCATACAGATTTCTCAGGAGACAGGTAAGGTGGTCTGGTATTCTCATCTCTTAAAGAATTTTCCACAGTTCATTGTGATCCACAGAGTCAGAGGCTTTAGCATAGTCAATGAAGCAAAAATAGATGTTTTTTAAGCATATCTTTGAGAATTGAAGGAAGCCATCCCCCACTGCTGTGGAGAAAGGAAGGTTCAAGCAGGAGTGAGGTGGGCAACCAACCCAGCATTGGGACAGGATATGTCTGGTGGGAAAACAAACCCAGAGCCAGTTTCACTCTGGTGATACTGGCATCTTTATTTGGAAGCTTTCAATGATCAGTAAATCTGCAAAGAGAATCAGCCATACAGTCTACCCAGCATACCCAGAAGACTTCAAGTAGAGTCAGATATCCATATGATTCCAGCATTGTATGGGTAAGATGCTGGCCAACAATAGTTTTCAGTTAAGAGCCTTAAGAAGCAAAGATTTTACAACTATAGAATAGAGTTCACAGTTCCTACATCATAGCCTTGTTCTAAGAATTTAGAAAAATTGTACATAGAAAATAGTATGGAATATGTCACTAGCTATTATTATTATTATCTATCTGAATATTCTCCCTTTATTTACCTTTACCTCATAAAGCAAGTCTTCTAGAATGTTCTATATATACCAATTTTATGAAAAGCTTCTTGAGGGGAAAGGCCTTTGTATTTTTTGTCTCCATCTTGTATATCTTTGACCCACATCAGATGCTCAATGCCTCAAATAGTACCTCTTGCATAAGAGGCATTTAATACATCTTTGTTAAATGAATTTTGCTGAATTAAGTCTGTTCCACTCCCTGCAAGTGCTAAAATGTTATTTTCTGAGGGTAAAAAATATTAAAACTATTGAAAGAGACTACAAAATAAAAGCCAGAAACTATAAAACTCCTAGAGAAAAACATAGGCAAAACACTCTCTGACATATATCACAGCAAGATCCTCTATGACCCACCTCCCAGAACATTGGGAATAAAAGCAAAAATAAACAAATGGGACCTAATTAAACTTACAAGCTTTTGCACAACGAAGGAAACTATAAGCAAAGTGAAAAGACAGCCTTCAGAATGGGAGAAAATAATAGCAAATGAAGTAACTGACAAAGAATTAATCTTCAAAATATACAAGCAGCTCATGCAACTCAATACCAGAAAAATAAACAACCCAATTAAAAAAATGGGCCAAAGAACTAAACAGACATTTCTCCAAAGAAGACATACAGATGGCTAACAAACACATGAAAAGATGCTCAACATCATTCATTATCAGAGAAATGCAAATCAAAACCACAATGAGGTACCATCTCACGCCAGTCAGAATGGCTGCTATCCAAAAGTCTACAAACAATAAATGCTGGAGAGGGTGTGGAGAAAAGGGAACCCTTTTACACTTGGTGGGAATGCAAACTAGTACAGCCACTATGGAAAACAGTGTGGAGATTTCTTAAAAAACCAGAAATAGAACTGCCATATGACCCAGCAACCCCACTGCTGGGCATACACACCGAGGAAACCAGATCTGAAAGAGACACGTGTACCTCAATGTTCACTGCAGCACTGTTTATAATAGCCAGGACATGGAAGCAACCTGGATGCCCATCGGCAGACGAATGGATAAGAAAGCTGTGGTACATATACACAATGGAATATTACTCAGCTGTTAAAAAGAATGCATTTGAATCAGTTCTAATGAGGTGGATGAAACTGGAGCCTATTATACAGAGTGAAGTAAGTCAGAAAGAAAAACACCAATACAGTATGTTAACGCATATATATGGAATTTAGAAAGATAGTAACAATGACCCTATATGTGAGACAGCAAAAGAGACACAGAAGTAAAGAACAGACTTTTGGACTCTGTGGGAGAAAGTAAGGGTGGGATGATTTGAGAGAATAGCATTGAAACATGTATATTACCATATGTGAGATAGATGACCAGTCCAAGATTGATCCATGAAACAGGACACTCAAAGCCAAAGCATTGGGACAACCCAGAAGGATGGGATGAGGAGGGAGGAGGGAAGGGGGTTCAGGATGGGGGACATGTGCGCACCCGTGACTGATTCATGTCAATGTATGGCAAAAACCACCACAATATTGTAAAGTAATTAACCTCCAATTAAAGTAAATAAATTAATTTTAAAAAATGAAAATAATACAACCTTGAATATTCAAATTTTAAACTGTTTTTAAATCTTACAATCAGAAAATTTTTACATCATTTATTCTGCCCCTTCAGGATCTGGTTTAATGCTGCCAGATAGAGTAAGAGAAGGGGATAGATGTAAGACAAACAGGACCAAAGAATTTATCTTTTTAAATTTTTTTTGTATTGAGACATAGCCAATTAACAACAATGCTGTGACAGCTTCAGGTGAACAGAGAAGGGACTCAGTCATACACATGCATGTATCCATTCTTCCCAAACTCCCCTCCCATCCCAGCTGCCGCATGACATTGAGCAGAGTTCCCTGTGCTATGTAGTAGGTCCTTGTTGGCTATCCATTTTAAATACAGCAGTGTGTACATGTCTATCCAAAGCTCCCTAACTACCTCATCCCCCCCTGTTTCCCCTGCCCCCGGCAACCATAGTTTGGTTCTCCAAGTCTCTGAGTCTGCTTCAGTTTTTTAAGTAAGTTCATTTGTATCATTTCTTTTTCGATTCCACATATAAGGGATGTCATACGATATTTCTCCTTCTCCATTTGACTTACTTCACTCAGTATGACACTCTCTAGGTCCCTCCATGTTACTGCAAATGGCATTATTTCATTCTTTTTAATGGCTGAGTAATACTCCATTATATAGATGTACCACAGCAGGACCAAAGAATATAGGCTTGATGTGACATTCCTGCTTCTTTTATTTGGCAGAAGTTTCTGTCTTTTTCCTTGTCCACAATTCATATTTTTATATTTCTCCCTGGGCTACATTTGATTAGCTGTCCAATATACCCACACCTACACATCACATCTAGTTGCCTTATTAGTTACTGTAGATTTGCTATTGTTCCCAACTTGCTATAATCTACCACTTTTGAAACTCACATTTTTATATAAAAATTTGATTTTTTTTAAACTTAGAGGAATAATGCCTTCCTTCTAGTGCCACAATCATCCTATAAGCTTAAAGAAAGCAAGGCAGTTAGGGCGTATTTGTTCAAAAGAGCCTCTGATTTGATATTTCATCAGCTTTAAAAGCAAAACCTCATTTTGGGGACTTAGAATAAAGCATCTTGATTGGGTTCTGAGCAGGACTTCAGACTGGTTGGTATCTAGGTTAATAGCATTTTCGCTATGATGCTTTATAAATGAAATATAAATTGCTCAGGATTTTGTCCCTACATGTTCATTCTGGACCTCAGCTCACTGACAAACCACCTCTTAGAAGTTCTGCAACCCCCTGGGGTGCTAGACGGACTCGGATGAATTAGCCTCTAGATACTGGAGGTGGGGGTGAAAAGGATTTGATGGATAGGATGAGTGAGGAAGACAAAAGAAAGGATGACTTTGAAGTTGCTGGCACGAGGACCTGCCTAAATAGTGATATCATTTACTGAGATGGGGAAAAAATAGAAAATCAACGGCTTTGGGTTGCATGGAACTATGAAAGGGTGATCTATATGATTTCCAGGTAACCAAAGAACATTTTTGGGCTTCCCAAGTGGTGCTAGTGGTAAAGAACAAGCCTGCCAACGCAGGAGACATAAGAGACGCAGGTTCAATCCCTGGGTAGGGAAGATACCCTGGAGGAGGGCACATCAACCCACTCCAGTATTCTTGCCTACAGAATCCCATGGAGGAGCCTGGTGTACTAAAGTCCATAAGGGCACAAAGAGTTGGACACGACTGAAGTGACTTAGCTTGCACACAAAGAAGAGTATTTTATAGTAGAATTGGAATTAAAATGAGTTCAAAGAGGGAAAAGAATATTAAATTTCCCATTGTTATATGACACTTGGATTCCTTTAGATACATTTTTAAATGTGATGTATTTTTTAAAGTGTCAGTATTTATGATACACTAAAACTATATCCATTGTAGCTATTTAAATTTGTGAAAATATTAGATGACAACTTTAAAACATGTGAGGAGATAGTTCTTCACGATTTTCTTGTGTGTAAGTAAGCAAAAACATTTGAAGACCACAACAGGAAAAAGCCAAGGTAATATTCGAGCCTATATGATGATCTGATGTCAAATTGTTTTCTTAACAATCAAAAAGGGAAAGCCTTTTCCAAAGCCTCCTGATTCTGCAGCAAAGTACACACTAGTGGGTTTCAGATTCAAGGACATCATGTTCTTTAGTGAGCTGGCAGAGCTGGTACCACATTTATATAAAATAAGGGGCCAGAATGAAGACATACAGGGAGACAGCAGTATTCTATCTTGTTTCATATATTTTTATGCTTGAGGCATCTCAGCCTGAGTCTGAATCATTTCTATTAGCATCACCAATGAACCCTATGGAACACTGGCTGATGTGAAAAAGCCAAAACATAGTGTGTCTGCTAGTTTTGCACAGATGTGTACAGTAATATGACACCACTGAGAAGGGCCTTTGTGAACAGCATCTCCTGCTGAGTGAGCTACAGTGTTCAGGTGGGGAGTGGGGCCTAACGAGAGAAAATAAAATGTTGTCAGGGGGACCCAGAGCCCAGGATCAGGGAGAAGGTACAAGATTTACAGACAACTGAAAGATAAATGTACAGGCAGGACTTAATTCCAAAAAAATATTTAATGAGTACCTAATACGAGCTGAACACATCAACATAAAAAAAAATACTGTTTTCCCTCCCCAAATAAAACTGATATTTCCTGAGCCATCATCTTGGACTATAAAACAAAGATGGTGAAACATATGTGAGTTTGTGTTTATGTATACAGGAATAATCAACATATAACATTATATTAGTTTCAGGCATATAGCATAGTGATTTGCTATTTGTATATATTGTGAAATGATCAGAGTAAGTCTAGTTAAATTAACATCCATTACCACACAGTTAATAAATTTTTTCTTGTGATGAATGCTTGTTAAGTCTATTCTCTTCAGTTCAGTTCAGTCACTCAGTCGTGTCCGACTCTTTGTGACCCTGTGAACCGCAGCACTCCAGGCTTCCCTGTCCGTCACCAACTCCTGGAGTCCATCCAAACCCATGTCCGTTGAGTAGGTGATGCCATCCAGCCATCTCATCCTCTGTCGTCCCCTTCTCCTCTTTCCCCCAATCCTTCCCAGCATCAGGGTCTTTTCCAGTGAGTCAACTCTTTGCGTGAGGTGGCCAAAGTACTGGAGTTTCAGCTTCCGCATCAGGCCTTCCAATGAACACCCAGAACTGATCTCCTTTAGGATGGACTGGTTGGATCTCCTTGCAGTCCAAGGGACTCTCAAGAGTCTTCTCCAACACCACAGTTCAAAAGCATCAATTCTTCGGTCCTCAGCTTTCTTTATAGTCCAACTCTCACATCCATACATGACCACTGGAAAAACCATAGCTTTGACTAGATGGACCTTTGTTGACAAAGTAATGTCTCTGCTTTTTAATATGCTATCTAGGTTGGTCATAACTTTCCTTCCAAGGAGTAAGCATCCTTTAATTTCATGGCTGCAATCACCATCTGCAGTGATTTTGGAGCCCAGTTAGTGTTTACCTTTGGATAAATCCTCAGAAGTGGAATTGCTGGATCATATGGTAGTTCTACTTCTAGTTTTTTGAGGAAACTCCATACTGTTTTTCATAGTAGCTGTACCAATTTACACTCCCATCAACAGGATACAGGAGTTTCATTTTTTCTGCATCCTCACCAAAATTTATTTCTTGCTGTTTTGACAATAAACATCCTAACAGGTATGAAGTGATAGGTCATTGTGATCATGACTTGCATTTCCCTGATGATTACTGGCCAGTTGTCTTCTTTGGGAAAATGTCTATTCAGATCCTCTGCTTATTCTTTAATTGAATTACTTGTTTTTCTGCTATTGACTTACATGTATTTTTTTATCAATTTTAGATATGAATCCCTTATCAGATACGCAATTTGCAAATATTTTCTCCCATTCAGTAAGTTGCCTTTTCATTTTATTAATGGTTTCCTTTGCTGTGCCAAAGATTTTTTTAGTTTGATGTATTCCCACATGTTTATTTTTGCTTTTGTTGCCTTTGCTTTTGATGTCAAATCCAAAAAATATCATCGCTGAGGCCATTGTCAAGGAGTTTATCACTTATGTTTTCTTTAAGAATTTTAAGGTTTCAAGTCTTACATTCAAGTCTTTAATCCATGTTGTTTGTTTTTGTGTCCACTGTAAGACAGTGGCCTAGTTTCATTCTTTTGCATGCAGCTGTCCAGTTTTCCCTACATCATTTACTAAAGAGACTGTCTTTTCCTCGTTATATATTCTTGGCTCCTTTGTTGTAAGTTAATGTAATCATGTAATGCCTGACATGATGCTTCGCTCTCTCTGAAGACTGCTTTAGTTAGTGGGAGTCTTTTGTGGTTCCACACAAATTTTAGGATTGTCTGTAGATTGCTTTGGGTAGCATGAACATTTTAATACTAATTGTTTCAATCTATGGACATGGAATATGTGTCCATTTATTTGTGTCTTAAGGTTCTTTCATCAGTGTCTTACAGTTTTCAGTGTACAGGTCTTCCACCCCTTTGATTAAATTTATTCCTAGGTATTGTTTTTGATACAATTGTCAGTGGGATTGTTTTCCTAATTTTTCTTTCTGGTGGTTTGTTGTTAGTACATAGAAACACAACACATTTTTGCATATTGATTTTGTAACATGCATCTTTACTGATTTTTATTAATTCCAACAGTTTTAATATCATGTTATCTGTAAATAGTGAAATTTTTAACTCATTTCCTACTTGAATTTCTTTTTTAATTGTTTAATTAATTAATTTTGGCTAATTGCTCTGGCTAAGACTCCAGAAATGATGTTGAATCAGGGTAGCAGAGTGGGCCTCCCAGTTATTTTCCTGATCTTAGAGGAAAATATTTTTACTGTTGAGGATGAGATTAGCTATGAATTAATCATATATGGCCTTTATTGTGTTGAGGTATATTTCCTCCGTATCCACTTTGTTGAGAGTTCTTATCATAATAGATATTGAATTTTATCACATGCTCTTTCTGCATTTATTGAGATGAGCATATCATTTTTAATGCTTATTTTATAATAAGGATTATGTGGATATCACATTATCTCATTAATGTGGTATATCACATTGATTTGTGGATCTTAAAGCATCTTTGTATCTTTGAAATAAATCCTACTTTATCATGATGTACGTACGATTCTTTCAGTGTGTTGTTTGAATGTAGTTCACTAATACTTGGCTGAGTAATTTTGCATCTGTGTTCATCAGGGATGTTGTTTAGTCACTAAGTCATGTCTGACTCTTTTGCGCCCCTGTGGACTCTAGCCTACCAGGCTCCTCTATCCATGAGATTCTCCAGACAAGAATACTGGAGTGGGTTGCCATTCCCTTCTCCAGGGCATCTTCCTGACCCAGGAATCAAACCCAGGTCTCCTGCACTGCAGGCGGATTCGTTACCATCTGAGCCACCAGGAAGCCCAACAGCAGGGATATTGGCTTCTAATTTTCTCTTCCTGTGGCATCCTTTACTGGTTGTAGTGTCACAGTAATGCTGGCCTCTTGAAATGAGTTTGGAAATATTCCATCCTGTTCTATTTTTGGATATGTTTTAGAATAGTTGGTATTAATTCTTCTTAAATGTTTGGTAGAATTCACCAGTGAAGCCATCTGTTTCTAGACTTTCATTTGTTGGAAAGTGTTTGATTACTTCCTTACTAGTAATGAATTTGTTCAGATCTTCTTTTTCTTCATGATTCAGTCTCAGTATGTGGTATGTTTCTGGGAGTTTATCCACTTCCAGGTTGTTCCATTTGTTGGCATTTAATTGTTCATTGTAGTTTGTTTTTCTGTAGAATCAACTGTATTGTCTCCTCATTGCTGACTTTGCATCTTTTCTCTCTTTTTATTGGTGAGTCTCGCTAAAGGTGTTTCAGTTTTATCTTTTCAAAAAAAAGACTGTCTTTCAATTTCATTGATCTTTTTACTGTCTTTTTAGTCTCTGTTTTATTTCCATTCTTTATTATGTCCTTTCATTACTAACTTTGGGCTTTACTTGTTCTTTTCTTTTTAGTTCTTTGTGGGTTTATTATTTCACCCAATGTGTGGGAGTCACTCAGTTTGAGGTTTTCTTTCATGAGAAATTTTTCCATATGTTGCTTATGATGGTATGTCTGTGGGGAAATGTGATCTCAGGGTCCTCTTATGTCATAATTGTGAACCAGAACTTGATGCATCATGAACATACAGGAGTTTCCTTTCTCAGAACATTCAGAATCATGTCGACAATATAGATTAAATATATTAAAATTGGTATTTGATGTTTTATTTGCAGTATCCCCTACTAAATTCCTCTGCAACTCTCCCTGCCTGTATTTCTGTCTCCATGCAGGACTCCTCTGAATTACTTTCCAGGTCACAGAACAGTTCAGGTAACCTGAAGAAAACGACGGACAAAGACATATACTTGGTGTTGATTGCTTCCCTGTAAATACACCAACACACACCTCTGTGTGTGTTCACACATCATGCTAGTAGACAAGATAATACTATGGCCCAGCTATTAATAGATACTGTTATTTGCATTGTTTTTTTTCTGGTAATAATGGAAAACTTGGGTCTCCTTTTACTCTCTTTGTAAAGTCCCTCTTGGACTTCCAGATCTGAGGAATTATTGTACATGGGAAGGGTGATGTTTGCTTAGACCAGTAGCTAATGACTTGCCAGGGATCTAATGTGTAATCAGTCTTTGAGTTAAAGAACATTATGTTTAACTTTGCTGAAAGGGGTGTATCTGGTGTCTTGGATGGGTAACTGGAGAGATTCCCCAGACCCCTTGAAAAATGCTATTCTGTATAGACTAGTATTAAAGGAGCTGGGAGCAACATAAACTTCAATGTTTTTACATTAACTATTCTAGCAGGAAATCATTCTAAACTATAACACATCCTAACTGAACAGAGGCTAATACTTGACCTTTTATAACCAAGATGGATTATAATCAGTGTCTCAGTTATTTGGAGGCATTGAAGTGCTGAGGTCTCTTGACTTCTGTGTTACATAGCTCCCAGATGCTCTTTCTTGTCCTTATGTCGGTTTTTGGTATCTTATATCCTTTTTTTGCTCTTAGTTATATGTATTACAAGCAAGAAGCACCAAATGTCTATAGTAAACTCTTCACTCCCTTTTGAATGTCTGCTCTTCTGTTACTATACTAGCGTGGTGATAGGACATGATAGATACTCAATGAGGAAAAGAGGGAAGAAAGGAAGGAAAGGAGGAAATGAAGAGAAAAGGAGAGGGCAGGAAGGAAGTTATTAGCTAAGAAGTTAGATTACTAATCATTAGAATTATCTCTAAATTAAATGTAAATAAGTTCTTGAATTATGTTACCTCAGCACAGATTCTGTAATATTGCCCTTGGCAACTGGGAAATGATTTTGCTTATTTCTTACTCCTGGGATGAGTTCTGGAAAGACCATATGTGTCTATAGAGATATATGTATAATTTGATTAAATTAACCATCTAACTGTTTTTTTAAAACTCACCTTTTCCTCTCTTTAGTCCGCATATGAAGAAAATTCTGAAACAATAATGAGTTGTTTCTTTACAGTTATATGATATTGCCACAGTTAGAACAATCCTCTTGTTGGGGACTACTTTCAGCCTCTAGTAATAAATTGCACTTATTTAAAATTGTGGTAGTGTAAACAGCCAATTTGCAATTAGCACTGGAATAAATCAGGTCATAATTCAGAGCACCTTTCCTAGGTGATTTTCTAGATGACTTTGGCAATATATCTTTGTCTAATGGGGGAAGAAAGCTTACTGACATCTGCACTGGTTTTCCCTGGAGAAGGAAATGGCTACCCACTCCAGTATCCTGGAGAATTCCATGGACTGTATAGTCCAAGGGGTCACAAAGAGTCAGACACGACTGAGGGATTTTCACCTCACCTTCACCACAGTGGTTTTCCAGGACCCACCTCCAGTGCATCCTTCCACTAACATTGAAGTGCTCCTTCCTCCATGACCCCCCGAACCTATAGCTTCTCCTCACCACCTACCTACAAAGAACTGTGACCTGTTGTTCTAGCCTCAGCTCAAACACTGCCTCTTTTAAGAAACTTTCCTTTCAGGAAGATTTGGGTGCTCTTTTTTTACCTTGCTCCCATGGTACTTCACTTCAACAAACATACCACCATGTCATTGTGTATTTGCATGTCAGTTTCCTCTCTAAATTATGTGCTTCATTGTTGCCTACTTAAAACATGTTGTATTGTTGGGTGCCAAGGAGGCATTTAGAAATGTTTTTTTGAATGACTGAATAATGGGAGATTTTGTAATCCTAAATCTCCAGAAGAACTTCTGAAGTAAGTCAATATCATACCTTCCAACAGGTATCCATTTCTCCTAATGAACATACCTTCAGTGGGATATGCTATTTTTCACTGAAATAAATTATTTTTAAACACCAAGTAACTAGAGAGGAGCTATTACTATACTGGGAAGAATGGTGGTAAGATGTTACAGAAAAACCTGAATGAACTTTAAGGCCAACCCAATAAAAATACAACCGACCCTTGAACAATAAATACAGGGGTGAAGGGCCCATCCAGTCAAGACTTTACATAAAACTTTACAGCTTGCCCTCTAGATTCCTGGTTCCACATCTATGGATTCAACCAAGCAATCACAGATGGTGTGGTACCTATTTATTGGAAAAAAAAAAATCTGCATAAAGTGGACTCAGTTCCAACTCGTGTTGTTCAAGGCCAACTGTAATTCCTGTTATAATTTAGAGACATTGTTTAACTCATTTTAATTGAAGCAGTTCTTTCACACTAGCAAAGCACTTTAGAATTGCCTGTGTGTGTGTAACTAATGGACAACAGATGAGGAACTGTGATGCCAAAGCCTTTTATTGGGTGTAAATTCATTTTTATGGCTCTAGGAACTGTTGTGAATAGAGAATATAGATTAATTCATTTGAGGCTATTGAAATTACTTTGAGAAACTATTTTACCAATATGTGGCAGCAAAAGCAGTTTCCTGTTCTTATATGTGTATGTGCTCAGTGGTGTCCGACTCTTTGCAGCCCCATGGACTGCAGTCCACCAGGCTTCTCTACCCTCCAGGCACCACTGTCCATGGGATTTCCCAGGCAAGAATACTGGAGTGGGTTGATATTTCCTATTCCAGTTCCACAGAATGAATAAATTCAAACTTTACAGGGGAGAAGCTTCTTAAATGACTTTTAAACTGGATTACCAATGTTAGTAATACATATACCCATTCAGTCTTCTGTAAGAAGTCTTCTCCTCTTTGGATGACTTTGATAATATGTGTATATGTGAAAAAAATCCGTGTGCATAGCCAGAAAATAGAAAGTGAAGTCGCTCAGTCGTGTCCAACTCCTTGTGACCCCATGGACTGTAACCTGCCAGGCTCCTCCATCCATGGGATTTTCCAGGCAAGAATACTGGAGTGGGTTGCCATTTCCTTCTCCAGGCGATCTTCCTGACCCAGGGATCGAATCCAGGTCTCCCACGCTGCAGGCAGACTCTTTACCATCTGAGCCATTAGGAAAACCCAAGTCAATTCAAATACTGCAGAACTTTCTGTATGTGTGCAGAATAGTGCAATGTCAATACTATGGAACAATTATCTTTTGGTCATAGCAAGGACTGGCTAGATAGGTTGTTACTTGAGAAGCTGGTGTCTTCCCAGCCACTTGGAAGGCTGGAATCAGCCTTGTTCTTCTTGCTATACTGGGTGCCTAGCATCCAAGGAGCACTTCCTAAGAGTGAACAGCCCATTATGGCAGCCATGGGGAGCTGGGCATTCAGTAATGGCCATGATCCCATCATGTAAAGCTGAGACATATCTTTAATTGGGAATAAACTAATTTCAGATTCATAAACCAAAAGAAATTGGATGGAGAGTGAGTTCACTTCAGTCGCTCAGTCATAGCCAACTATTTGTGACCCATGGACTGCAGCACGCCAGGCTTCCCTGTCCATCACCAACTCCCAGAGCTTGCTCAAACTCATGTCCATCAAGTCAATGATGCCATCCAACCATCTCATCCTCTTTCCTCCCCTTCTCCTCCTGCCTTCAATCTTTCCCAGCATCAGGGTCTTTTCCAGTGAGTCAGTTCTTCAAATCAGGTGGCCAAAGTATTGGATCTGCAGCTTCAGCATCAGTCCTTCCAATGAATATTCAGGACTGATTTCCTTTACAATTAACTGGTTTGATCTCCTTGCTATCCAAGGACTCTCAACAGTCTTCTCCAATACCACAGTTGAAAAGCATCAATTTGTTGGTGCTCAGTTTTCTTTAGGGTCCAACTCTCACATCCATACCTGACTACTGGAAAAATCATAGCTTTGACTAAACGAACCTTTGCTGGCAAAGTAATGTCTGCTTTTTAATATGCTGTCTAGGTGGGTCATAGCTTTTCTTTCAAGGAGCAAGTGTCTTTTAATTCCATGGCTACATTCACCATCTGCAGTGATTTTGGGGCCCAAGGAAATAAATTCTGTCACTGTATCCATTGTTTCCCCATCTATTTGCCATGAAGTGATGGGACCGGATGCAATGATCTTCATTTTCTGAATGTTGAGTTTTAAGCCAGCTTTTTCACTCTCCTCTTTCACTTTCATCAAGAGGCTCTTCAGTTCCTCTTTAGTTTCTGCCATAAGGGTGGCATCATCTGCATATCTGAGGTTATTGATATTTCTCCCCGCAATCTTGATTCCAGCTTGTGCATCATCCAGTCCAGCATTTCACATGATGTATTCTGCATATAAGTTAAATAAGAACAGTGACAATATACAGCCTTGACGTGCTCCGTTCCTGATTTGGAACCAGTCTGTTGTTCCATGTCCAGCTCTAACTGTTGCTTCTTGACCTGTATACAGATTTCTCAGGAGGCAGGTAAGGTGGTCTAGTATTCCCATCTCTTGAAGAATTTTCCACAGTTTGTGGTGATCCACACAGTCAAAGTCTTTGACATAGTCAATAAAGCAAAAGTAGATGTTTTTCTGGAACTCTCTTCCTTTTTCAATGATCCAATGGCTATTGGCAATTTGACCTCTGGTTCCTTTGCCTTTTCTAAATCCAGCATAAACATCTGGAAGTTCATGGTTCACATACTGTTGAAGCCTGGCTTGGAGAATTTTAAGCACTACTTTACCAGCGTGTGAGATGAGTGCAATTGTGCGGTAGTTTAAACATTCTTTGGCATTGCCTTTCTTTGAGAGTGGAATGAAGACTGATCTTTTCCAGTCCTGTGACCGAATTTGCTGGCATATTGAGTGTAGCACTTTCACAGCATCATCTTTCAGGATTTGAAATAGCTCAACTGGAATTCCATCACCTCCCCTAGCTTTGTTCATAGTGATGCTTCCTAAGGCCCACTTAACTTCACATTCCAGGATGTCTGGCTCTAGGTGAGTGATTACACCATCGTGGTTATCTGGGTCATGAAGATCTTTTTTGTATAGTTCCTCTGTGTATTTTTACCACCTTTTCTTAATATCTTCTGCTTCTGTTAGGTCCATATCATTTCTGTTCTTTATTGTGCCCATCTTTGCATGATGGGCAAATGTCCCTTGGTATCTCTAATTTTCTTGAAGAGATCTCTAGTCTTTCCCATTCTATTGTTTTCCTCTATTTCTTTGCACTGATCACTGAGGAAGGCTTTCTTATCTCTCCTTGCTATTCTTTGGAACTCTGCATTCAAATGGGTATATGTTTCTTTTTCTCCTTTGCCTTTCACTTCTTTTCCCAGAAATTTGTAAGGCCTCCTCAGACAACCATTTTGCCTTTTTGCATTTCTTTTTTCTCGGGGATGGTTTTGATCTCTGCCTCCTGTACAATGTCACGGACCTCCATCCACAGTTCTTCAGGCACTCTGTCTATCAGATCTAATCCCTTGAATCTGTTTGTCACTTCCACTGTACAATTGTAAGGGATTTGACTTAGGTCATACCTGAATGGTCTAGTGGTTTTCCCTACTTTCTTCATTTTAAGTCTGAATTTGGCAATAAGGAGTTCATGATCTGAGCCACAGTCAGCCCCTGGTTTTGTTTTTTCTAACTGTATAGAGCTTCTCCATTTTTGGCTGCAAAGATTATAATCAATCTGATTTCGACATTGACGATATGGTGATGTCCATGTGTAGTCTTCTCTTGTGTTGTTGGAAGAGGGTGTTTGCTATGACCAGTGTGTTCTCTTGGCAAAACTCTGTTAGCCTCTGCCCTGCTTCATTCTGTACTCCAAGGCCAAACTTGCCTGTTACTCCAGGTATCTCTTGACTTCCTACTTTTGCTTTCCAGTCCCCTATGATGAAAAGGACATCTTTTTTGGTGTTAGTTCTAGAAGGTCTTGTAGATCTTCATTGAACCATTCAATTTCAGCTTCTTTGGCATTACTGGTTGGGATGTAGACTTGGATTACTGTGATATTGAATGGTTTGCCATGAAAATGAACAGAGATCATTCTGTCATTTTTGAGATTGCATCCAAGTACTGCATTTCAGATACTTCTGTTGACTATGAGGGCTACTCCATTTCTTCTAAGGAATTCTTGCCCACAGTAGTAGATATAATTGTCATCTGAATTAAATTCACCCATTCCAGTCCATTTTAGTTCACTGATTCCTAAAATGTCAGTTTTCACTCTTGCCATCTCGTTTGACCATTTCCAGTTTACCTTGATTCAGGGATCTCACTTTCCAAGTTCCGGTGCAGTATTGTTCTTTACAGCATCAGACTTTACTTCCATCACCCGTCACATCCACAACAGGGCATTGTTTTCACTTTGGCTCCGTCTCTTCATTCAGAGCAGACATCGCATCCCACTTTTACTCCTAACTCTGAAGTTCTCCATCAGATGGGTCACCTACCTCCCTGAACCTGCCTTTTAAAATCTGTAAAATGAAAGGAAGTGTGAAGATGGACCCAGAATCTTACAGAGCTTTAAATTTTTATCTATAGTTGTTTGTGCAGAAATTAGAGAGTTGGGTGATGTTGGCATGAGATTTCTTTCCCACAGCCTGGAAGTTAGGACACCTTGGTCCTGATTCTAGCTCTGATACTAATTAGTCTGGGGACACTGGCCTGTTTTTGGAAGACTTGGGTACTGAGGGGTTCAACTAGTGAGTACTGAGTTCCTTCCCTGATCTAAGTATAAAGAGCCAAGCCCTAAGCCACCTGTGACATCACTGAATATGAAGCCTTCATTCCTGATCTGAAATGGTGCTGGGTGCCACTGGGTACGTTCCTCAGTACACTGAACCAGTGTTTCCTTTCTCAGAGGTTGTTAAAGAAGAAATGGGAATCCACCATCATGTTTTAAGATGCCTAGTCAAAAACTATAGAAATTAAAGTTTTAAATTCTTCTTTTGGCTGTTAAGTGTGATAATCGATTAACTCGTGGTGCATCTTGATTTTCTCATGGTAACTGGCTGGTTTCTTCTCTTTAAAACATTTAGTTGGCAGTTAAACAGATCTAACAGGAAACAGGTTGCTAATAATTACAGTCTGGTAGACCAAATTTGCAAAATATGATTTCCTTGAAGGAGATCTTTAGTAGTGAAAAATTGATAACCACTAGGCTATATCATGTTGGAATAACTGTTATTAAGTTCAATGAATCCAGAGCCTCTCTATGTAACAGATGATAGGTTTTTCTGATTCCAGATAGTTAAATGTCTAATTGAACATGTTGTGTAGACCATGCTCTGCTCGGCACTGTTGACAGTAATAACCACGTGTCTAAGTTCAAGGAGCCCACAGTCTGAAAGGAAAGGGAAAACAGACATGGAACCATATAATTTATAATATCGTGTGCAGCAGGTACTTCCTCAGGCTCTGCCATTCTGGATTAACAATAAGTAATACCTCTCAGACCTAAGGTTCCCACCGGTGAAATGTTTGGGGGACTCTCCAGAACAATCAAGGTTCAACCATTCTTCTCGAGCCATAGATCGACATGAACCTGAACTTGGCCTTTCCCTTTCTGCCAATGCTCCCAGTAGCAGGGCTTCACCCAGGGCCACTGTGTCATAAGTGACAAGCCTCACAGTCCTATCACCAGCAGCCCATATCCCTGGTCAGAGTAGCACAGAGACCCCCCAGCACCAGCCCAACCATGCTGCTATTCTGGGCTCTGAAGTAACAAGCTTTTCAAAGACTTGCCTCTCTTTGGACCACTGACCCCAAATGCTTCCTTCTTCTAATCACCAATAAGAAGGAGGAGCCAGGGGGGCTTTCTGTCCAGGTATTAAGGCTATAGGGCCCCAAGTCATGTCTCCCTCTGCAGTTTTACTGACCATTTCCAGGGCCCTCCACTGGCAAGAGTGACCCTCTGTTTTGTTTTTTTTTTTAATTTTTATATTAAAGCATAGTTGATTAACAATGGTGTATTAGTTTTAGATGTACAGCAAAGTGATTCAGTTTTATATATATATATATATTCTTTTTCAAATCCTTTTACCTTATGGATTATTAAAGACTACTGAGCAGAATTCCCTGTGCTATACAGTAAGTCCTCATTGATTATCTTTTTTAAATACAGCAGTGTGTACATGTCAATCCTAAATTCCCAATCTATCCGTCTCTCCTGCCCTTCCCCGCTGGTAACCTTAAATTCATTCTCTAAGTCTATGAATCTGTTTCTGTTTTGTAAGTAAGTTCATTTCTATCAATTTTTTTAGATTCTTCACATAAGTGATATCATATGATAACCTGTCTGTCTCTGTCTGACTCACTTCACTTAGTATGATGATCTCCAGGTCCATCCATATTGCTTCACATGGCATTCTTTCAGTCTTTTTAATGGCTGAGTAAAATTGCATTGTATATATGTACCACACCTACTTTATCCATTCCTCTGTCGATGGACATATAGGTCAATTCCATGTCTTGGCTATTGTAAACAGTGCTCTGATGAACCTTGGAGTGCATGTGTATTTTTGAAACATGTTTTTCCCCAGATATATGCCCAGGAGTGGGATTGCTAGGTCACATGGTTGCTCTAGTTTTAGCATTTTAAAGAGCCTCCAAACTGTTCTCCACAGTGGATCTACCAACTTACGTTCCCACCAGCAGTGTAGGAGGGTTCCCTTTTCTCCACACCCTATCCAGCATTTGTCGTTTGTAGATTTTTGACTATGGCCATTCTCACTGGTGTTAGGTCATATCACATTGTAGTTTTGATTTGTATTTCTCTAATTAAGGATGTTAAGCATCTTTTCACATGCTTTTTGGCCAACTATATGTCTTTTTTAGATAAACATCTATTTAGATCTTCCACCCATGTTTTGATTGGGTTTTTGTTATTTTGATAGGGAGCCACATGAACTGTTTGTAAATTTTGGAAGCTAATCCCTTGTCAGTCTCATCATTTGCGATTATTTTCTCCCATTCTGTGGGTTGTCTTTTTACTTATGATTTCCTTGGCTGTGCTGAAGTTTTTGAGTTTAATTAGGTCCCAGTTGCTTAATTTACATTAAAAAAAAAGTTTCCATTATTCTAGGAGACAGCTCAGAAAAGATATTGTTGCTATTTATGTCAGAATGTTCTGCCTATGTTTTCATCTACTAATTTTATAGTGCCCAGCCTTACATTTAGGTCTTTAATCCACTTTGAGTTCATTTTTGTGCATGATGTTAAAGAACATTCTAATTTCATTTTTTCACAAGTATCTGTCCAGTTTTCCCAATACTCTTATTGAAGAGACTGTCTTTCCTCCATTGTAGGGAGTGACCGTCTTTTCCCTCTGTCACCAATCCCCCAGGTCTCCTTGGACCTGTTTTTCTGAGGGAATGGGTAACACCTTACTTTGGAGAACTTTCTGGAAATGTTTTGCTTACTTCTGTGACTCTCCTCACCAAGCAAGGACTTATAATTCTCTATACTGAGAAAGTGTAGCAGGAAAGTATATATGGAACTAGCACTGCGGAGGGAACTGTCACTTGTGCCTGGGCAAAGGGGAGAACTCCTGAAGAGGTCGTGTTCCCGCCTGGGAAGAGCATGAACCTGCCATCCAATACAGAAGGCACTCTATAGCATGTTTGCAAAACTCAAAGTAGTTCAGTGGTTCTGTAATGTAAGCTCTAAGACTGGAAACAGCAAGAGATGAGTCTCTAGGGATAGTGGAGGACCACAAAGCCTTAAAGGGCACATATAGTTTATTAATTACCTGTGAAAAGGTTCATATTTTCCAGGCATTGCCATGAGAATTTATTCATTCTTATGGCCTTGCCTGTATTAATTCATCTAATATCTACTGCAATCTGATAAGATAGGCACTCTTACTCCCATTTTACAGATGAGGAAACTAGAGACTAGAAAAGTTAAGTAACTTGTCTAGTTACTTAACTTTAGTAACTTTAGTAAAGTTAAGTAACTAGAATCAGCCTGTCAGTGGAATAACTGGAACTCAAGCCCAGGTCTTTCTGGAATCTAAAGCTTGTACTCAAGCTTTATTGTCTGTGTCCTTGAAAATCATTGCTGTAGCAAATGGGGCCCCACTGACGATTCTCAAACAAGAATGATAAATAAAAACAGAACCATAGAAAAAAGTGTGCATGCAAGGCTATAAAGAAGCAAGAAGAGCCAAATGATAAAAATGTTAATGAATTTGGACTCATTATTTAGGCAGTGAGAAACCATGGTTATGTATGATTAACTTTAAAAGATTTCTTGTTAATTTTAAAAATATTTTCAAAACAGCTTTGTACAAACTGTATTTTCCATCTTTTCAGTCCCAACATTTGGAGATACTTATCCTGCTTCTTGAGAGATCTGTTCCTGTGTCATTTTTTTCATTCTTTTGGTGTCATACTATTCATTTTCAGCAGTGGAAATTGAGGTCAGAAAATAGGAAATTACAACTGCATGTAGAGAATCAGTCATGCAAGGTCTTGAAGATCTTAGTTGCACACAGATATGCCTATTAAGGAGCCCAGAAGGGGAAAGTAATGGAATAAACCTTAGCACACTTTCAAGCTGAATTGTGTCCTGGTGTTGTGTTTTGTTTTCCTGAGAAGAAATAAAAATCTTGTAGAACAAAGCCACAAAATTGGTACTGACAGTCTACGTGACCTTTAAAAGTAAAACCTTTGCTGATATTTTTGGGAGAAGAATAAGCAGTTTTTACTTATAAAATAAGTAAAATAAATTGTTTAGGATTTATTGTGTTACAGTAACCATTTTATTTTCACCTTTCCTGGACAGCACCTAGGTAATGTTGATCTCTTTTGGTTTAGGATACAGTAAACCAAGCGTTTATGTATATATGTTCCTTTTCTAGCATTTGACGTGTTCAACTAGCTTTGCAATCAGATGAGCCATAATTACCCAACTGCAACCAAAGTAATACTATTTCCTGATATTACAGCTAATATTACATCCAACTAGCTAGGTGAGAGGATCCTCTGCCCTGGGTGTCTTGCTCTGGCTCTCCTCCAACTGTATCTCCATCCTCCTCAAAGTGTACCCTTTCCATGGACTGTTTTGGGAATCCAGAGCCTTGGAGTCCATGCCCAAACAGCCTCCTTCCCACCTCCAAGGCCCACATAAGACTTGCCAGCTCCAGACCCAGGTGGTAAGAGAGGCAGATACTTGTGCAGGCTGCTTTGGAGCATGGATATGCAGACCTGGGTATCCACAAGCCAGGAATAGGAGAAGGCTGCATATTAGCAGCCAACACTCTCTGTGCTCCTACGTCTGGGCCCAGTACCCCGTGGAATCTAATTTGTAAATTTCAATCTGGATTTCCAGACTGTTAGGAAGGTATGCCTCTCATCCTGGGAGGATAGTACATTTTATTATCTTATCATCTTGATTTACATCTTTTAGTATTTACTTATTTGGCGCAGGGTCTCCTTTAGACTCTTAGCTGAGACCCATCAAAAGTTAAGGGTCTGGGTTGACACCTGACTCAAAACCATTGAATGTGATTCTCTCACCTGGGGTGTGGAGTGGGGTATGACCATCTTAGTTTCTACAGACCACTTAAGCTGAGAACATGCTGATGTAGGAACTGGGTGCTATCAATGGTAGGACCAACAAGCATAGTCTACAGACTTTTGGAATGAGACCCTTTGCCAGAGGAGAGCCTTTTGATGGTGCCAGTTCTTTTTCCTCTAATTGAGAATGTCAAGAAACTGATTTTTTGGAGGATATATGGAGGAGAGGAGAGATGTGCTTCTGTATTACTGACACAAAATAACTCTCCAAGGTGCCAGCTGTGGAGCATTGTGTTCCCTTGAGACACATATTAAACTAACACAACAAAGTACTTCATCATAAGGACCAAATCAGCAATAAATTATTAGGTGCAGGAGTAATATTCACTCCTTTCGAGTAGCTGTATAGTCACAATCTCATATTTTTAGAGCTGGATCATGAGTAGTAACTTTGTTCCACAAAACCCAAGGATGAATGCTGGTACCTGAGATGGAGACAGAATTGGGATGGACTGCCCACAGCAAGTTGTTGGCTTGCAAGCTCCTCTTGTGTTATATGTAGATTAAATTCCTCCTCATCTTACAAAGTTGGGTTTCCTGTATGGCACAGTGGTAAAGGATCTGCCTGGCAATGCAGGAGATGCGGGTTCGATCCCTGGGTCAGGAAGATTCCCTAGAGAAGGCAATGGCAACCCACTCCAGTGTTCTTAGCTGGGAAAGCTCATGGACAAAGGAGCCTGGTGGGCTACAGTTCAAGGGGTCACAAAAGAGCTGGACATGACTCAGCAGCTAAACAACAACAACATCCTACAAGAGGAAATAGAAGCCATTAAGAGCTCCCATTCTCACATGCTACCGTCCTAAAGTTGCCCACAATCCCAGCCATCCTCTCAAAGGAAAGAATGGAACTCCTCTGCCTTGACTCCAACTAACTACTTCCTCCAAGTCCCACCCCCAAAATTATTGCCTGAGGAAGTTGTAGTGACCCATAGGGATGACATCCAAGATGGTGATGCAGTGCTGAAGGATATATCCATGTGTGTGTGCGTGCTAAGTCACTTCTGTGAGACACTACAGACTGTAGCCCACCAGGCTCCTCTGTCCATGGGATTCTCCAGACAAGAATACTGGAGTGGGTTGCCATGCCCTCCTCCAGGGGATCTTCCCAACCCAGGGATCGAACTCACATCTCTTATATCTCCTGCACTGGCAGACAGGTTCTTTACCACCAGCACAACCTGGAAAGCCAACTATACCCACACAGTGGAATATTTTATTCAGCCATAAAAAGGAATGAAATTCTGGCACATGCTACAAAATGGATGAAACTTGAATACATTTCACTGAGTAAAATGTCAGACATAAAAAGATAGTATCATATGATTCCTCTCACATGAGATTCCCAGAGTAATCAGATTCGGAGACAGAAGTAGAATGGTGGTTGCCAGGGGCTGGGGAGGTGGGAGACATGGGGAGCTGGTGTTCGTTCTCTCTACCCCTGTGTGCTCTGTTTCAGGTTTCCCATTTCTCAGAAATTTTTAGAATATCCTCCCTGAGCTGTGTAATCGACACCTGTAGCATTCACCCCAGATTGTCCTGTGCTGTAACAGAGGCGTCTTCATGTTGGGATGGGTCATAGGTTATGTGACATTTACATGGAGCCCAAGGTTTATCAGATGCTTGAGCTTTGAGGGGGCCAGTTAGGGGACCAAGCCTCTCCCACGGTGGGCTATAGAAACTGTAGGGGCAAGATGCTTCCTGCTGCATGAAAAGGGTAACGTTAAAAAAAACATTCCCCTACTGCACTCGGATCAGACCATTCCTCTGCTTAAAACTCTCTGATGACCATCTCTGGCTCAGATTAGAAGCCAAAATCTTTACAATGGCCTTCAAGTCCCTGCCTCTCAGATGCCTCCTTCTGGTCCCCACTGCTCACTTCTGCCAGTCACACCAGGCTCCTCCTAACTCCTTAATCCCCAAGCATGCTTCCAGGCCTTGGTCTTTGCATTTGGCCTCCCTTTGCCTGGAACATTCCTTCCATAGGAATCCACATGGCTTTCTTGCTAGTGTTGTCTCCTCAAATACACCTTCCTTGACCACCATACTTTTTAAATATTTATTTATTCATATAGGCTGCTTTGGGTCTCAGCTGCCTCATGCAGAATCTTTCCTTGCAGTGCACAGGCTCTCTAGTCACGGCACATGGGCTTAGTTGCACTGCAGCAGGTGGAATCTTAGTTCCCCACCTAGGGATTGAACCTGCGCCCCCTGCCTTGCAAGGCAGATTCTTAACCACTGGACCACCAGGCAAATCCCTGACTGTCATATGTAAAATTCAACAACCCTCCTCTGGCACTTGGTAGAACTCTTCCCTGCCTTCTGGTCTCCATAGTGACCCTCACCATCCACAGACTGTATGGGTTACTTATGTATTAAGTATGAATGGTTCCTCCCCAATGGAGGTCAGAGATTTTTGAATTTTTGACCATTTTTGTTTCCTCTTTGCTTTAAAACAGTGTGTGGTGTGTTGTACACACTCAGTGAATATTTGAATAAATTACTAAATAAAAGAATGAACTAGTGTTTACTCCCTAGAATGGTCAGAAATCATATTGCTGCACAAAAAGCTCTCTCTTTAGAATGGAATTATAAATGGAATCTGAACAGGTCCACAGTGATTCCAGAATTCTGTGACAACCAGGGTATGTTAATCCAGATTACTGCCAAAATCATTAGGCCTTCAAGTGAACCATAATACAAAAGAAACCCAACTTTCCCAGGAAACCCACATGCTCTGGGAAATTAATGGAATCAAGTCTCCTTATTAACTGCAACTTTCCAATGATACAAACTCTGAAGTTTGGCATTTTCCTTTGCGAGTAAGTAAGGTCAGGAGAGGATGGAAAACTTTGCACCATTACAAGTCATTGAAACTGCAGTTTTTAACCCTTGTCACCTGCCCAACTCTACACCGGCAGTAAGATCATTTATGCCTCCCCAGTGGGGCCTTCCCTGGTGGCCCAGTGGTAAAGAAGTCACCTGCTAATGCAGGAGACTTGGGAAATAAGGGTTTGATCTCTGGGGACAGAAAGATCCCCTGGAGAAGGAAATGGCAACCCACTCCAGTATTCTTACCTGGGAAATACCATGGACAGAGGAACCTGACTACAGTTCATGGGGGTCACAAAAGAGTCAGACACAACTGAGCGACCAAACAACAAACCCCAGTAGTAGGTGGAATATTCTTCAGAGAAACCTGAGGCTCAGAAGTCAGCTTCCCAAATTTATTCTGCCATGTGATTCAAACTTAGGTTTTCTGAATCTACCATCCAAAGCCTTCCCATCATAGTACAGTGCCTCCAAAGATAATAAAATCATACCATTGGGGATTTGTTTTTGCTGACCCTGAACTAGATTTGAAATGACCAAGCCTCAACAACAACTTTCTACCTGGATTATTAAAACACTGACTACGGCGATGAAACTTTTCCACAGCAGAAGGAAATGATATTTTAAAGGCTCTTATCTTTTCCAATTCATGTTTTGAAGATCATCTTGGCTTATCACTGGGGGAAATCTCTAAGTAATAAAAGAAATGCAATGAAAAAGAAAGGCTATGTATCATAAAACGTGCTTTGCATCTTGATAGCAATGTGATTTATTTATTACTGATGATATATGTGAAAATAAATTGTTTTTGTGGAATTCATGAATAAGACAGTTTTGGTAATGTGAAGTCTTGCTTCTAGCATTCAGACAGTTGAATACTTTGTTGAAAAGTACAGTAAGGACCTTGGGGCAGTTTTGCAAATATAATTAGGTTTGCAGCTTATTAAAGTGTAGATTCAAAATTCCCCAATATATAATATATTTTGAATAATAATACAGATGCCAGGAGACTCTCTGAATGAGACTGGGAAAAAGGTGATAATCTTTTTTTTAGTGTGCATCAGAGGAGAAAAAATTATCTATCTTAGAACAGCCATTGTAACTTAATCTATTCCATTTTTTTCCCCAAAAAAAACTATATCCAAAATGAGCCCAGTTACTTCTAACTGAAATAAATAGGTTGGCATATTCCTATGCCAGTTATACATGTATATCACATTGTTTTGTATCTTAATTAACAATATCCTTAGTTTGAGTGATGACTGGCAGCCATAATTTAATTAGGAGGATCTCAGCATCCCCTGATAACTGATATATCTGAATTTGAACTCTATTATATGTCTGCTTCCATTTGGTACGGAGATTCCTGGCCAATTAAGAGCAAAAAGTAAAATCTGTATATGTGTGTGTGTGTGTATGTGTGTGTGCATGCACGCTAAATTGTTTCACTTGTGTCCAACTCTTTGCGACCCCATGGACTATAGCCCGCCAAGCTCCTCTATCCATGGAATTTTCCAGGCAGGAATACTGGAGTGGATTGCCATGCTCTCCTCTAGGGGATCTTCCCAATCCAGGGATCGAATTCTTATGTCTACTGCATTGGCAGCCTGGTTCTTTACTACCAGCACCACCTGGGAAGCCCAAAGCCTATATATTTGAAGCATACAAAGTGAGCATGTAAGGAGGGCAAGAAAGGAGAGGAAGGTAGAGACCTATTGGGATAGTGTTTTGCAGATTATGCTAATATTTTCTTAGAAGAATTTTCTCTTTTTGTGAGTGGAAAGGTACTGAAGAGTTTTAAACAAGTAAGGATGGGATGCTATTTGCATTTTCCTTTAAATTGGTTTACCTGCCTTGTGGGGAAGCAGGGGAGCAAGATGGTAGCAGAGACCCCAGTCATGAGGCTGGGAAAGTGGGCCACACAGGAGAGAGGAGGAAGGGAAAAGCAGTGGAGGTGAAGAAAGCAAGAAAGAATCAAGATCTGTATGAGAAGTGGAATGAACTAGATGTGGTAATGGGTTGAATGTTGGGTTAAAGAAGAAGGTAGTTTCAAAGACAAGGTCATGGCTCCTGACTTTGTCTTGGTGCCTCGACTTAGAGCAGGGAGTGGATGTTTTATTTAACAAATAGAATAAGTGGATTTGAGGGAAAGATTAACTTTGCTGTTGGATACTATATTTTAGATGTCTGGGAAACACCCAGGAAGAGATAATAAGTTAGATCTACAGTCAGAGAAGTGAGTAGGAACTGGGAAGGAAGGTTTGATGCAGAGATTAATTGTGCGGGGGGGTGGGGGCAGGGAGCAGTTATCAACAGAGAAGGGAACAGCTACCCACTCCTGTGTTCTTGCCTGGAGAATCTCATGGACAGAGGAGCCTGGCGGGCTGCAGTCCCTGGGTTGCAGAGTCAGACATGATTGAACGACCAATACTTTCACTTCACTTCTCAATATACAGATGCTTCAGGGTCATAGGATTAGGTGAGATTGCCAGGGGAAAGAGTCTTAGGGTGAAAAGGGAATGAGACCCTGAGAAAGGATGTTCAGAGGCCGGTACAGGAGGAGGATCCACAGGGAAAGCTGATCTCCTAAGTTACACCTTTGCTGCGATTCTCTGAGCAGATGTGTATTCCATCCCTCCCTAGGTGCTGGGCACGCCAGCATGCACTAGAACTAATGCCTGACCTCAGGAGGTTGGCACTGCAGCCAGGGAGATGGCCAGGGAAGGAAAGCGCTACAATCCAATGCTGTATATGTAATGACATGTGTGCAATACACAAATGTAACACACAAGCATGTGCAGGCAGAGCTGTAGCACTCAGGATACGCAAGGTACAAAGGTGTCGTCATTCTGGGTAGGGTAGGAAAAGCAGTCAGAGAGGCCTTTACAGAAAAGCTCCGTAGCTGGGTATTACAGGATGAATAGGAGTTCTTCAGACCGACAAGGCAGGGAAGGGTTTTCACTGCAGAGGGAACAGCAAAATCAGGAAAGGGATGAGTCAGCACTGCTCTCAGGCAGTGAGAAGGGCTCTGGTGCGGCTGAAAAGCCAGCCATTGAGATGGAGGATGAAGCCAGGAGAGGAGCCTGGTTACCGCGCAGTTCCACATGTGATGGAAAGTTGTTCAAGGGGATCTTTAGCATCTGAATAGTTGCTAGCAGGACACAGGAAGTCAGTAAATGTTGATTTAATGAACCCGTGATCAGATTTACATTTCACAAAACCCCACTTGTGGTGGCAGAGAGAGAGCACATGGGCCTAAGGAGACAGGGGAGCAAGAAGGACAGCAGAGCCAGCTGA
This sequence comes from Cervus canadensis, assembly GCF_019320065.1. Classification (NCBI taxonomy): domain Eukaryota; kingdom Metazoa; phylum Chordata; class Mammalia; order Artiodactyla; family Cervidae; genus Cervus; species Cervus canadensis. Next base: position 30,404,253 of record NC_057397.1, on the reverse strand, counting down.
GCCCTTGCTTGGAGCAATGACAGGCAGGAAGATGGACAGAGGGACAGGGAGAGGGGACAGGGCTGTGGAAGAGCCATAGGCAGCCCGAGTGCTATCATTATCCCACCTAAAGACAAAAGAAAACCAAAACCTTTAGAACCTCCAAGAGTTAAAGAAACTTTGATTCACCAAATGTTTGCTGAAGACATACCACAAACCAGGGACAGGACTTGTTGGGGGATACCAGTGAACAAAACGCATCAGATGTGCCTGGAGCTTCCCTATAGCAAAGAAGTAGAACCAATTGTCTTTGCTGGGCTTCCTGGGTGGCTCAGTGGTGAATCCACCTGCCAGTGCAGGAGCTATAATAGACTCAGGCTTGATTTCTGGGTCAGGAAGATTCACTGGAGAAGGAAATGGCAAACCACTACAGTATTCTTGCCTGGGAAATCCCATGGACAGAGCAGCTTGGTGGGCTACAGTCCATGGGATTGCAAAATAACCGGACATGACTTAGCAACTAAATAACAACATACCTAGTGGTAAGAGGTGGAGAGATGCGAGGTAGGTGTAGAAGGTGGGGTTCAGTTCAGTTGCTCAGTCATGTCCGGCTCTTTGCAACCCCATGAATCACAGCACACCAGGCCTCCCTGTCCATCACCAACTCCCAGAGTCCACCCAAACCCATGTCCATCGAGTTGGTGATGCCATCCAACCATCTCATCCTCTGTCGTCTCCTCCTCCTGCCCCCAGTCCTTCCCAGCATTATGGTCTTTTCCAGTGAGTCAACTCTTTGCATGAGGTGGCCAAAGTATTGGAGTTTCAGCTTCAACATCAGTCCTACCAATGAACACCCAGGACTGATCTCCTTTAGGATGAACTGGTTGGATCTTCTTGCAGTCCAAGGGACTCTCAAGAGTCTTCTCCAACACTGAAGGTGGGGTACTATTCTTTATTTTCTTGGTTTTATATTTGAGAGGAAAGGACAAAATAGCATCACATTGCCTCAGTTTCCCCAACTCAATCCTCAAGACCAAACTGCTTGGAGATACTTTGCATGAATCCAGAGATCCAGGCACAGGGACCTGTCTATTTGGTTCTGGCACTCTGTTCTTGACCATCAAGGAAAAGTCCCAAATTAAAAAAGACCATCTTTAAAATCCCAAGGGCTGTTATAGGACGTGTGGCTGCTTTACAAAAGCCTCCTTTCTGTTCTCATTCAGCCCTCCCGAGACTCTGTTACTTAGTGAGATGATCAGGTGTTGGGGAAGTGAAGCAGCTGGGCCAAGCCTTGAATCCATCTTGATGACTTGGACTCAAGGGCTCTTGTCACCTCCACATGGGTAAGGTCAGGTTTACAACTGGGCGTCAGTTGTCAATTGTGATCACATCACCTCCTGGTTCTACATCCTCCTCTGAGTTCTTTGTCATGATATGTGCTCCACAAGTATTTATAAATCACATAGATTTGCGGTTAATCAGTCATCACTGTATCGATCCATGTTTCCTGCTCCCTGGCAGTTGTGGGGATATTGGGAGGCAAAAGAATGGGGTACTGAAAATAGAAATGTCTCAGACAGAGACCACTTCAAACCAACAGTGTTTATTTAGAGTTACAGGTTTCATGGGAAGGTAGAGCGATGTCCGAAGTCAGGGTTGGGGGTGGGAAGCAGCTGCAGCTTTGGTTGATCTGGACTAAGTAAGCAAGGATATCCAGCCAGCCCTTTCACCGCCAGAGTTCTTTTCTCACCCAACTCCATGCATAGGCCAGCAGAGGAGGCAAAAATAAATCGCAGTAATAATAATTCCTCCAATTGCCTGCCTCATGTGCTTCTCTGTTTCCATAGACACTCAAAGGAGTTGGCTTCCAACACACACCAAAACCCATAAGCCTATGGTAATATGAAGACCAAGTGTTTTACATCCAGGAAGGGAGATGGACAAGAAATAACCTCAGGGAAAGCAGAGCTAAGGATGAACTCAGGGAAGGATTCTGTACAAAAATATATTGTATTTAAAAAAGAAATTCAGGTACTTCTGTCTTTGCCACCATCCCTCCTCAGGGCTGTGTCTTCTGACTCACACAGTGTGACTGCTCTAAAGTCAAGGATTGCAGGGATTAAACGTAGCTTTTTACTGATGCCATTACAGTCACACACGCCCAGCTGAGCTCGTCCTGCTCTTTCTTTTGAACGGGCATCAGAGTCAGACTATGTGATCCCCCTTAAGTTGGAAATAGAGAAGTTGGTTCACTTTCTTTTCTTCAGGAATCCTGATTACGCAAAACAGAAGATTGCAGCAGAATAAAATGTTACATTTAAGCAGTTCAGAGTAAGGAAGGACTTGAAATGTTTTTTTGTGGCCAACCATAATGAGGCTTTAGATTACTCTCAAAGGGGACATATATCCTCATATCCTTTTATCAAAATGCATGTCTCCTGACTCCTGTTACATATTTCACAGTAGGCATCCTTTCTGTCCATCTCATTAGAGCCAGTGAAATCGCAGAAACCGTGCTACTGCTAGAGCCGGAACCTGGTTATCAGAGGTTTGACTGCTATTCTACTTAGATAATAACAGCCCAAAGACTTGCATATGCCTTTTTCTCCTGTATCTAATTTTATAAAGTAGAAGCATCTTAGTGCTTTGCTTTTTAGAATGAGCAAATTGTATCACTGCAATGAGAATTCCCATCACAACAAAGAAACCCTCAGGCACATTGAAAGACTGCAGGGTTGAAACACTGCAGACCATTGCTGGTGTTTGAGAGATTAAATAATAACTCTCTCCCATTGTATAACTTGACAATTTGCAGAGAATGCCTTCATGCTCCTTAATTTGATCCTACTGGCGGTGCTGCAATGTAGGGCAACATTAACCATGTCTTATAGGAAGATCACAGAGGTGAAGTCATTTGCCTCGAGTCTCACAGCTAGTGATGGGAAAGCAAGGACTAGAATTTAAAGTGCAGAAGCGGAAGATGAGGTGTATCTGGCCTCCTATTGCTGTGAGCCTTCCAGGCCTGGGGTAATGTAGAAAAAGAAGAGGCCAGCATAGACATGTCAGAATAATATGATTCCCACAGAGCTGATTCTAGACCTACTCAGAGAAGGATATCGTCACAAAGATTACGTAGATTGGCACCCACCCTGTACCAAACCCACTTCATCAACTGTCCTCAATCCTCTTCCAACCCATATCATATTACAAAAGGTAGAGGCGTGTGACTTGGGGCAGGAGGGAAGCCAGTAGAAGGGCTGAGGTCTCTGATGTTTGTCCATCAGGGGCCCTACCCTCCTTCATATTCTGTGCTGCAGAATACAAATAAAGCCATTTGAATCCCAGAAATTCCCCACTATTCCAGACTTCCAGAATCCAATAACATTTTATATCTGTTTCTTCCCAAGATCTGGCCATTCATAAAGCAAAAAGCCTACATCATATAGATTTTATCCATCGAATGGGGAAAGTTAAGTACCTAGTAAGAAGACACTAAAACTGCAGCCTGAACAGGTGGTACTGCAGAGTCAAGGCCTTTATAGAATCATAAAGCCATTAAGCTTCACGTAAATTCCTTTTGGGGAGACAAAAGAAACACAGTTTAGTTTTTGCCTTTGAAAGAGCTGACAATTCTTTGATTCTTCAGCTTCTGTGTGGTTAATTTTAGACTGCTAATATTAACATCCCCTCACTGATTATTCTTAATTAAACTTACTCCTGAGTCACTGTTAAATGCCAAAATGTCTGTATCCTCAGAATATTCTTCCAGAAGGCTTTGGCTTGGAGGAGCCTGTAAAAATATTCTCCATTCCCACTCCTACAGTTTGTGCCTCGTGTATATGGACATTAAAACCTACCAAATCAGCACTGCCACCCACCCTCCACCCCCTGGGCATCCCACTAATCCTGGGTGCAATCTAGGAAAGACAGCTGTCAAGAGATTGGAAAGAAAGTGCACGTGGGATTGTGTCTTGGTTTATACACACAAACATTGTTTGTTTCCTCATTGTGAAATAGTCATGTGTTTTTATGGTACCTCCAGCACCATCACCACCATCTTCCCATCATCATCTGCAGGAGTGAGCCTAGATAACATGAAGAATACATTCTTCTTCTACCATGATTGCTTCAAAGATGAGCTTGGCATCTTATTGATCTAAATCTGTAGGACTCTTTCCTTTCAGTAGTTGAGAAGGAAAAGTAAGCCCTTCTTGTTGACAATGCGGTATATGGATGTGAGACCTGGGCCTGCTGCAAAACATTTTGTGACCGTGAGTAACGTGGGCTTGAGTGAACAAAGTTAAGAGAATTGTGGAGAAATCAAGCTGGAGCCCTGACCAAACTCCGCTGACTTATTGCTAGACTTTTCATTGATAAGCAAATAATTTCCCATATGATTTAGTTTATTGTAAGACGGGCTGTCTGTTACTTGAAACCAAAAGCATCTTAACTGAGGTGTTAATTACACAACCATATTTCTTAACCCCTGACTTAAGTGTTTCAGAATTGGTTACATTTATAGAGCCAGATAGTCCAAAAAAGAAAAGTACAGTTGGTTGACCCTTACCAAGGTGGGTTTGCTATGCCAGGGTCCACTTATGCATGAATATTTTTCCATAGTAAATATTACAGTACTATATGGTCCTTGATGGGTTGAATCATGGATGTAGAGGAATCTCAGATACTGGTGGGCCAACGATAAATTATGTGTGGATTAACCCCCGAGTTATTCAAGGGTGATCTGTAAATTCAGAATTTCCTCCAGGAAAGGAACTCAAAGACCTAAACCACCCAACATCATACAGAGAGTCACCACATTCATTAAATAGAGGAAATAAGGAAGGAAAAAAGGCAGATCCAGAGTTTGGGGCCTTTGCAGGCTCTTGGATCCCACAGGGGCAATGACAAAGGCCAGCTGCCTTTCTCTCTACAAGTCTCCTCATTTCCCTCCCACTGCTGCTGTTCCTTCTCCACAGGCTGGTTGTCGTCCTGCCAGTTTTCCTTAAGTCTTCACAGTATCAGCCACCACTGCCATGCAAGGAGCTTTGTATCAGGCCAAGCTTACCTCAAAGTTCTTTTTTTTTATTTTTCATTTATTTTTATTAGTTGGAGGCTAATTACTTTACAATATTGTAGTGGTTTTTGCCATACATTGACATGAATCAGCCATGGATTTACATGTGTTCCCCATCCCAATCCCTCCTCCCGCCTCCCTCCCCATCCCATCCCTCTGGGTCTTCCCAGTGCACCAGCCCTCAGCACTTGTCTCATGCATCCAACCTGGGCTGGTGATCTGTTTCACCCTTGATAGTATACTTGTTTCAATGCTGTTCTCTCAGAACATCCCGCCCTCACCTTCTCCCACCGAGTCCAAAAGTCTGTTCTGTACATCTGTGTCTCTTTTTCTGTTTTGCATATAGGGTTAGCGTTACCATCTTTTTCATTCCATATATATGCGCTAGTATACTGTATTGGTCTTTATCTTTCTGGCTTACTTCACTCTGTATAATGGGCTCCAGTTTCATCCATCTCATTAGAACTGATTCAAATGAATTCTTTTTAATGGCTGAGTAATATTCCATTGTGTATATGTACCATAGCTTCCTTATCCATTCGTCTGCTGATGGGCATCTAGGTTGCTTCCATGTCCTGGATATTATAAACAGTGCTGCGATGAACATTGGGGTGCACGTGTCTCTTTCAGATCTGGTTTCCTCGGTGTGTATGCCCAGGAGTGGGATTGCTGGGTCATATGGCAGTTCTATTTCCAGTTTTTTAGGGAATCTCCACACTGTTCTCCATAGTGGCTGTACTAGTTTACCTCAAAGTTCTTGTTCCTTAGAAATTTTCGGATTCAATAGAACAAATCACAAATGATGATAGCTATACAGTTCTGATGTCATACATTGCTCATAGACACAATAAACAAGTCTGGACAATTACTGACAAAGTAATCCTTCTAAGACATTGAATAACCCTTGACAAAATTCAACCCTAACTCTATGCTCTTGTATATACAGATAATCATTGCCTTTATCATTTCTTCAAGTCCTTAAAGGATAGAAATAATCAAATATACTACCTTAAAACTGAGCAAATACTAAATCATTAAAGGATCAAAAATATCAAAAAATGATCAAATGAGATAAAATATATAAAACACCCAGAACGAGATTGATAATAAGAACTCAAAAACTATTAGGTATCATTGTAATTTATTGTTTGGATTAAAAATAAACATGTTAAACATTGCAATTGAAAAAGTTCTCTGCAGACTATTCAACTTGGGCAATTATTGTAAGCCTAATTATTTTTCATAAAAGACAATTCCATATTCACACTGTATTCAGATAGCTCCAGTATGATTTTAAATAAGTTCTAGACATCTTTGTCAACATCCCCTGAAAATTTAGGCAGAGAAGATATAGGAATGTATGGGTAGTCTTTTACAGCTACCTTAGTCTCTGCATGAAAAAATTTAAGACTTGCACTTTTGATGTTTTTCTAACTTTGTTGAGATATAATTGACATGTTAAATTTGTGTAAGTTTAAGGTATAATATGATAATGTGAAATGTTTACTACGATAGAGCTGATTAAACACATCCCTTACCTCATAAATTACGATTTTGTTGTTGTTATGGGAAGGACATTAAAGTTCTGTTCTCTCAGTAACTTTCAAGTATACAGTACAATATTATTAACTATAGTCACCTAGTGCTATGCACTAAATTCCCAGAACTCACTCATCTTAAACTGAAAGCTTGTACACTTTGTCCTGCATCTCCCATGCCCCTCACCCCTCAGCCCTTGGCAACCACAATTCTACTTGCTATGAGTTTGGCTTTTTTTAGTTTCCATTCACAAGTAAGGTCATATAGTACTTGTCTTTCCCTGTCTGGCTTATTTCACTTAGCGTGATGTTCTCTGGGTCAATTCACGTTGTGGCAAATGGCAAGATTTCCTTCTTTCTTAGGGCTGAATACTATTCCGTTGCATCTTCATACTACATTTTCTTTGTCCATTCATCCAGCACTGGACATTTGGGTTATTTCCACATCTTGGCTATTGTGAATGATGCTGCAATGAACTTAGGAGTTTGCCCTCTCAATCCCATGTTCTGTATTAATTGTATATCCACAAAGCAGTAAACACAGTCACCTCCAAAGATATAAAGACCAACCCCTTTCCACAATATGAGAATGTTTCCCAGTTAAAAAATGTCCCCAAACAAAATTAACATCATAAAAAGACCAAAAAAACAAAAACTCCAAATTTCCAAACTGAGGAATACATTTGGCAAGAATGTAAACAGAGCCTGCTTTGTTTTTCCCGTTTCATTGGCTATTTCCCCCGGTTCGGTTCCCAGTAATTTCAATCAATTCTTGTTTTTGATTAACAAATTAAAGGCTAATTTAGAAAACTGGCTTATAGCTTCCAAGGGAAATTTTCCACAGCTTTCTGTAACTGCTTCATCCCTGTAGTGCACCAGAAGGAAAAAATACTTCTGCATGTCAGATTTCCAATAAGTGTTCTTTAAATCTCCTGTAGAATTAAAACCTCATTAAAAGCCAGTGCCCGTGTTTTGCTGATCAGGGGGGTGGACACTAGATTGGCTCTCTCAGCACCTACTGCAGCCTCTGCTTGTGTGTCTTTCTGGCCAGGAAAGGCTACAAAAACCTAAGCTCCCTTGGTTCCAGATGTGATTTAGGTTGCATTTGACCCTGACTCAGATTTAGAGCAGAGGTGTGTGGAGAGAGACATTGTGATAACAAAGCAGCATTGTATGTATGAGGTATGTCTTGTGGCATGGCAGCAGGGCTGTTCTCTCCCCAGCTCTCTTGCCTCATATGATTTCTACTGAACTCTCAAATCCTAAGTTTACAAACAGAATGAAGGAATAACTAGGAAAAGAGAAAGTCTGGCCAACAACTTCTGGGAAATCCAAATCCTATTTACAACATCTTACTATTCTCTAAACACTCTTTGCCCTAGTTAGGAGAAATGAGTATCAGGGTTTTAAATACTAACCATATGTTGTGTGCGTGCATGTGTGTGCACATGCCTGTGCTCAGTTGTGTCTGACTTTTTGTGACTGCGTAGACTATAGTCAGGCTCCTCTGTCCACGGGATTTTTCAGGCAAGAATACTGGAGCAAGTTGCCATTTCCTACCACAGAGGATCTTCCCAATCCAGAGATCGAACCTGCATCTCTTGTGCCTCCTGCATTGACAGGTCTATTCTTTAGTATTGAGCCACCTGGGAAGCACCAACCACATGTTAATGTCTCCTAAATTTGTGTATCTGACCTCAGCTTCCTGCCAAGCCCCAAATTCATATAATCCAACTGACTCATCACCTTATCCAAGGCCTGATAGGATCTCAAATATAGCATGTCCAGAAAGAAAAAGGAGCTTGATCTTTCCACCAAACCTGCCTCCGGTCTTCTCTGTCTCAGCTAATGGCCAAAATGTAGTAGTGGTCGTCTGTGGTTGTTCTCTAACTCTGCTTTGGTTATATATAAACTCAGCAGTGAATTCTATGGTCTCTACCTCTAGTCAAACCTGGATCTAGCCTCTCCCTCCCCCTTCGTAAGTCAATTCTGTCCTTCTTGTTTAGTCACTAAGTCGTGTCTGACTCTTTGCGACCCCATGGACTGCAGTACACCAGGTTTTCCTGTCCTTCACCGTCTCCTCGAGCTTGCTCAAACTCATATCCATTGAGTCGGTGATGCCATTCAACCATCACATCCTCTGTCACCCCCTTCTCCTCCTGCCTTCAATCTTTCTTAGCATCAGGGTCTTTTCCAAGGAGTTGGCTTTTTGCATCAGGTGGTCAAAGTATTGGAGCTTCAGCTTCAGCATCAGTCCTTCCAATGAGTATTCAGGTTTGCATTCCTTTAGGGTGGACTGGCTTGATCTCCTTGCTGTCTAAGGGGACTCTCAAGAGTCTTTTTCAGCACCACAGTTCAAAAGAATCAGTATTCTTTGGTGCGCAGCCTTCTTTATGATGCAACCCTTTCATCTGTACATGACTAGTGGAAAAACCATTGCTTTGACTATACAGACCTTGTCTACAAAATGATGTCTCTGATTTTTAATACACAAAGTTTGTCATAGCTTTTTTTACAAGAAGCAGTCATCTTTTAATTTCCTGGCTACAGCCACCTTGGGACTTACATGGGTAGATACCTGTTGAATGAATGGTTTGTTCTCTGTTGTGGTAACAGTTTTCTCTGATTGAGTCCTATTCTTCAATATCACAAGAAGGCGTTGTCAAACAATTATTTGACAATAATATACAAAAAGTCTTTGAGACATAATAAAGATAATATTTTACTGTAAGAAAAAAAGAACTTCATGGTAGGGTTGCATTTCATTGCTTTTTCCCTCTCTGACCTGTGCCAATAAGAGAATAGGGAATTTTTAAGCTGCACAATGGAAGCCAATTTCAGAAATTTGAAAGCAGTTTACAAAAAGCCAATTTCAATTCAGCAAATATTTCTTGATCAGTCATTACATATGAGATGTCAGAGTAGGCATTCAACCTCTTGAGAAATTGTCTGCTATAAAGTGAAGTACAAGAGTGAGGCTTTTGAAGACTATGTTTTCCTTTCTCTCTTGTGAAAATAACTGTAGCAACAACAACAAAAAGAAGGTCATCACTTCTGCCTAATGTTGATCCAAGAGTGAAGTCTAAATCTTCATGTTCTAGGCAAATTGCCACAGGGAGCTTCTTCATGTTCTGAGTACTTTATATTGCAACTATAAACTATGACCAAAGAAGGGAGACTCCATTTAGCTCTCTTGAGTATTCTCTGCCAAGTTGCTTCTTATTTATTGCTTTTTAATGAAATTTTTCATCTGCATCAAAACACAATCTTTCAACAAGGGAAATACAGCTCTGAAACCTCTATAATATAGACTACATGTGAACATTAATTTTTCTAGATGGGATTACTTAATAGATTTCTTTGTGCTTGGGCATTAAGGTTTTTTTGTTGTTGTTGTTCAGTAAGTGAACATCCTATTATTCATTCTTCCTTAAGATACAAGATTTCAGAAAATTCAGCAAATATTTTAAACTGTCCTATTTTTCTTACAAATGCAAGATGAGTCTTAGCTATTGAGTAAATCTCCCCTTTTGAAAGCACACACAGTTTTTTTAAGCTGCCATCAAAATTAAAGGGGTGTTTTAGAGAATGGTATTCAGGGAGGAAAGCAAGAATATCAATATGTTTTTTCCCACATGTGAAGTATGTTGTTTACTATTGTATGCATGCTAAGTCACTTCAGTTGTGTCTGAGTCTATGTGACTCTCTCTACTGTAGCCCACCAGGCTCCTCTGTTCATGGGGATTCTCCAGGCAAGAATACTGGAGTGGGTTGCCATGCCCTCCTCCAGGGGATGTTCCCAACCCAGGGATTAAACCCAAGTCTCAGTCTCCTGCATTGGCAGATGGGTTCTTTACCACTAGCGCCACCTACTTACGGTTCAGTTTGGTTCAGTTGCTCAGTCGTGTCCGACTCTTTGTGATCCCATGGACTGTAGCACACCAGGTCTCCCTGTCCATCACCAACCCCGGAGCCTAGTCAAATTCATGCCCATCGCATCAGTGACGCCATCCAACCATCTCATCCTCTGTCGTCCCCTTCTTCTCCTGCCTTCAATCTTCCCCAGAATCAGGGTCTTTTCTAGTGAGTCAGTTCTTCACATCAGGTAGCCAATGTATTGGAGTTTCAGCTTGAGCATCAGTCCTTCCAATGAATATTCAGGACTGATTTCCTTTAGGATGGACTGGTTGGATCTCCTTGCAGCCCAAGGGACTCTCAAGAGTCTTCTCCAACACCACAGTTCAAAAGCATCAGTTCTTCAGCGCTCAGCTTTCTTTACAGTCCAACTCTCACATCCATACATGACTACATAGCTTTGACTAGATGGACCTTTCTTGGTAAAGTCTCTGCTTTTTAATATCCTGTCTAGGTTGGTCATAGCTTCTTCCAAGGAGCAAGCGTCTTTTAATTTTATGGCTGCAGTCACAATCTGCAGTGATTTTGGAGCCCAAAAAAATAAAGTCTGTCACTATATCCATTGTTTCCCCATCTATTTGCCATGAAGTGATGGGACCAGATACCATGATCTTAGTTTTCTAAATGTTGAGCTTTAAGCCAACTTTTTCACTCTCCTCTTTCACTTTCATCAAGAGACTCTTTAGTTCTTCTTCACTTTCTGCCATAAGGGTGGTGTCATCTGCATATCTGAGGTTATTGATATTTCTCCTGGCCATCTTGATTCCAGCCTGTGCTTCCTCCAGTCCAGTGTTTCTCATGATGTACTCTGCACAGAAGTTAAATAAGCAGGGTGACAATATACAGCCTTGACATACTCCTTTTCCTATTTGGAACCAGTCTGTTGTTCCATGTCCAGTTCTAACTGTTGCTTCCTGACCTGCATACAGGTTTCTCAAGAGGCAGGTCAGGTGGTCTGGTATTCCCATCTGTTTCAGAATTTTCCACAGTTTGTGGTAATCCACACAGTCAAAGGCTTTGGCATATTCAATAAAGGAAAAGTAGGTATTTTTCTGGAGCTCTCTTGCTTTTTTGATGATCCAACAGATGTTGGCAATTTGATCTCTGGTTCCTCTGCCTTTTCTAAATCCAGCCTGACCATCTGGAAGTTCATGGTTCACATACTGTTGAAGCCTAGCTTGGAGAATTGGAAATAGCATTACTTTGCTAGCGTGTGAGATGAGTGTTTGCTGTTAAATAACATTAAATTTATTATATTGGTTTTCCTTATGTTATTCTTAAAAACATCCAAAATAAGTAAAATCACATTATTGTGCAGCATGCTTTTGGTTATAAGCAGATAACTCAAACTGGCCTACAGAATAAAGAAAAATGTTACACTATAAATTTTACACTATATAACAGGAAGTTCAGAGACAGGACAAGCTTGAAAACTGGTTGATTCTGTAAGATCATTAAAGACCTGGGTTCTTTCTGTCTCTCCATCCAATGGTCCAAAGAATCTGCTTCACCCCAAAGTTCACTCTCTCCTTTATTATACTGCCATGGCAAGCAGGGTTACACATTGTTTCTATTCAACAACAGAGTGGATCTTATTTTTCCTTAAACCTTGGAATATCAATCCTTCTCTTAAACCTAGTTGAGTCCATTTATAGCACGTGGCCATCTTCAGACCTCCAGACTAACAAAAGCTGCCAGGGATATCCCAGCTCTAATTGACTGACAAGACTTATTCCAGATATGGGGATGGGGTGTTTATCTGAGCGAGTCAGCTCTGTTAGGGTTTAAGGAGGGGAAATAGATTTAGGAGGTGCAGTCAAAAGCATCCACTACACTCATCTTATCTAATGCCTTGTGAAGTGCAACATTAGAAACCCTTTTCCACATCTGATAAATTGTCTTTATTAAAAAACTGAACATGGGTAGCTTGTACCAACAAAGAAGCCATTACTATAAGACTATCTATGAAATTTTCCCTTTATTTTATATAAATCATGGTTGTAGAAAATAATAGATTATCCATATGTATGTTTCAGATGCCAAAGAGCTACATGAGAAGAGAGGAAACAGTCCCAGAGAACCTGATCAATGATTAGATTCAAATATATGTGAAAATGTTAAGAAATAAAAACACTACCAATAACCAAAGAAAGTTAAAAATATCCACGACTAAATCATGGGTTGCTTCTGATATTTACAGTGAAACACACTTGGAAAAGCAACTGATTTCAGCTCTTTAAGTTTTTTAAAGGGTGAGAAAAATATTTTTCTGTAGAGGTAATAATAGTAGCTACTATGCACTGAAGGCTGTGATAAGTTAGGTGTTTCTCAGACAGGTGTTTCTCACCAGGGCTACGAGTATCAGCCCATCATGATAGGAACTATTGTATCCATAGCACCCACCACTGTGCCTGGCATATAACATAACTTTAAAAAAGTGTGGTCAAGTGATTTCACAACCACAGCTGTAAAAGATACATGTATCCCAGTGTCATGGCAGCACTATTTACAATAGCCAGGACATGGAAGCAACCTAGATGTCCATCAACAGATGAGTGGATAAAGAAGTTGTGGTATATATATACAATGGAATATTACTCCGCCATAAACAGAAATGAATTTGAGTCAGTTCTGTTGAGGTGGATGAACACAGAATCTGTTATACAAAGTGAAGTAAGTCAAAAAGAGAAAAACAAATATCATATATCAATACATATATATGGAAGCTAGAAAAATGGTACTGATGAACATATTTGCAGATCAGCAAAGGAGATGCAGACATAAGAGAACAGACTTGTAGACATAGTGTGGGAAGGAGAGGGTGGGATGAATTAAGAAAGTAACATTGAAACATATACCTTACCACGTATCTTTGAAATGGACAGCCAGTGGGAATTCACAGTATAACACAGGGAGCTCAGCCTGGTATTCTGTGGAAACCTAGAGGGGTGGGAGGGAGGTTCAAGAGGGAGGGGACATATGTACACCTATGGCTGATTCATGCTGATGTAAGGCAGAAACCAACACAACATTGTAAAGCAATTATCCTCCAATTAAAAATAAATAAATTTTTAAAAAAGAAAAATTCTCACAAAAACCTCATGTGACAATATTTTAGTGTTTCCCCAATTAAGGATCAGGTATTGTTGGCTCTACATGTTTGTACAGATTGGTCAAGTGGAGCAGCCCAGATTGGAATCCAACCTTATTCTTTTTTCTTTCCTGAATGAGAGGGAACTGGATCAGAGAAGATAATTTCAGTGACTTCGAGACAGGAATGAAAAACTGAAGTACTAGAATTTGTGTTCTTAATACCAGTGCATTTGTTAGGTTTAGAAAAGACATGTTCCAGATACATCAGATAGAAGTTTATCATGCTTGCTAAGTCACTTTAATCATGCCCAACTCTTTGCAACCCTATGACTATAGCCCGCCAGGCTCCTCTGTCCATGGGATTCTCCAGGCAAGAAACTGGAGTGGGTGGCCCTGCCATCCTCCAGAGGATCTTCCCGACCAGGGATCGAACCTGTGTCTCTTATGTCTCCTGCACTGGCAGGCGGGTTCTTGACCACTAGTGCCATCTGGGAAGCCCAGAAGTTTATCAGGAAACACAGAAGAAGGGGGACTATTTCTAACACAGGTCCTGAAACCAAATAATCATCACGAAGGGCTGTGCATCCAGCGCTTGTGCTTCCTGCTTGAGGACTTTGCCTCTGGGGTCACTCAGCAGTTCTGAGCCCAGTGCTGCTGCTCCAGACCCTGCAAACTAACTGATCTTTTGTTCTCTATGTCTCAAGTGCAAGCTCCCCATGACAGGATCTGACTGCGTCGGCTGTTGGCCGCCAGCCGTAGAGGGAGCCTAGCTGGGCAGGACTCACTTGTCATGCCACCCTACCATCCACAGACTGTCTTTAGGTTAGGTGTCAAGTTAGGTATGGTCCCCAGGGAAGCAGTTATATGATACCAAGAAAAAGACAGCTGGAAGGGAGAATGCAGACAGGTCACACATTCTGAGGCCCCCTGAAGGTCTGCTTCAAGCCAGTTCTTCTTGAGAATCTTATTCATTCTTCCACTCAACAGATTAGAACAGGAGAGAATATGAAGGAAGGATGTGTGAGGAACTCTCAAAGTATTAATACCGGATCAAATGGGAAAATGCCAAAATGTAATAATAATATCAAACATCTATAATATCTGACTATATGTCAGGTATTACTCTAAGCACTTGACTTGAATGCTCCTTACACCCTCACTCATTGAATAGCCCATGAATTAAGTTCAATTCTCCCCAATCCACTAAGAGAAGGACTGAGACACAGAGAGGTTAAGAACCTTGCCTAAGGCCACACAGATGATGTTGGCAACTTGCCTTCAGAGTGCATGATGCTACTGCCCTGTCATTTGTTTTAGTGGATAACTGAGCTTTGGAGAAAGAAAAAAAGAGAAAACTTACAGGTGCCAAACATTTGAGGGAAAAGAAAAACCAAAGCTGAAGTGGAAAGAAAAACGGATGCATTGTGGTCTGGGAGTCAGGACTTTGAAATGGGGCCCTCAAGCTGAGGATGGGGTTCCAATGCCCAGCAGTGGGACAGGAATGGGGTTCTAGAAGCAAGTCTGTATAAAGCAGAGAACCTCAAAGCATCTAGAAAAACTTCCCACTCAGCTGGAAGAAATTGAGGAAGGTTTTGGTCTCCTAGGGATGTGGGTGTGGGAGGTACCTCTGTAATATTTCGATTTTTATAAACATGGATTCATATACTAGCTCTAACTTACAAGGAAATGTAGAGTTTGATGATAGCATTAATTGTGAAAGGTCATGCCAGGAACCAGAGGAAAAATCTGGAGCTTCACATCTGTGTGTTTCAAAAAGAGGCTGAGGAAAAGGACTCTCAAAGTGCCCATTTGTTGTTGTTTAGTCGCTAAGTCATGTCTGACTCTTTTGTGATGCTATGAAATGTAGCCCACCAGGCTCCTCTGTCCATGGGATTCTCCAGGCAAGAATACTGGAGGGGGTTGCCATTTTCTTCTCCAGGGGATCTTCCTGACCCAGGGATTAAAACCTGCATCTCCTGCATTGTCAGGCAGATTCTTTACACTGAGCCACCTGGGAAGTCCCAAGTTGACATAAACGGATGTTCTTCCATAGTTGTGGTGTGGTCAAGGCATAGCAATGACTACAGCAGGCACTGAACTCAAACGATATAGTCTTTGTTGTTTTGCTTTGTGACAAAAGTCAGAGAAAGACAAATGCTACATGTTTTCACTTTATGTGCCTGTGCGCCTAGTCACCCAGTCTTGTCTGACTCTTTGCGACCCGTGGATTGAAGCCCACCAGGCTCCTCTGTCTATGGGGATTCTCCTGGCAAGAACACTGGAATGAGTTGCCATCCCCTCTCTCCAGGGGAGCTTCCTGACCCAGGGATCAAACCTGGGCCTCCTGCATTGCAACTTGCAGGAGACTTATATGTGTGACTTAAAACAACAAGACCAATGAACAAATAAAACAGAAATAGACTCATAGATACAGAGAACAAGCTAGTGCTTACAACTGAGAGAGGTGGGGCAGAGGGGAAAAATAAGTGAAGGGGTTTAAAAGAAACTACTAGTTATAAATGGGTCACAGAGATATACAACACAGGGAAGATAGTCAATATTCTGTAACTTTGGTGTGTTATCTATAAAAAAAATTGAATCGCGATGTTGTGCACCTGAAAATAATATAATGTTGTAAGTCAACCATACTTCAAAAAATTTTAGATGTATATATAGTTAAACTTAATTTTAAAATATAATGAAAAGGCAACTGGGTGTTCTTTCCCCCACTTCTGCAACAAGGACGCTGAGACTCAGATTGATGGTAACAAGTTTAAGATGGCACTCTCTTGCTGAATTCTCTTCTCTAAGATTATATTCTCACTAGACATTTTTTAATTTTTTTATTAAAATATAGTTGATTTACAATACTGTATTCATTTCAAGTGTACAGTGAGTGATTTAGTTATGCACATACATGCATTTTTTATATTCTCTTCCATAAAGGTTACTGCAAGATATTGAGTGAAAGTGAAAGTCACTCAGTGTTGTCTGACTCTTTGCGACCCCATGGACTATACAGTCCATGGAATTCTCCAGGCCAGAATACTGGAGTGGGTAGCCTATCCCTTCTCCAGGGGATCTTCCGAACCTAGGGATCGAACCCAGGTCTCCCACATTGCAGGTGGGTTCTTAACCAGCTGAGTCACAAGGGAAGTCCAAGACATTGAGTACCTTGTGTTTTATGGTAGGTCCTTGTTGGTTATCTATTTTACATATTATAGTGTGTAGATGTTAACCCCAAACTTCTAATTTATCCCACCCTTTCCCCTTTGGTAATCATAAATCTGTTCTTTGTGTCTGTGAGTCTATTTCTGTTTTGTAAATTAGTTCATTTGTATCCTATTTTTGGATTCTGCATATAAGCAGTATATTTGTCTTTCTGTCTGGCTTCACTTAGTATCTTATTAAACATTCAGTAATAGTTTCTTTTTAATTAATTTTTGATCAAAAGATAATTGCTTTACAATGTTGTATGGGTTTCTGTCATACATCAACATGAATCAGCCATTGTCAGACATATGTCCCCTCCCTCTTGAGCCTTCCTCCCATCTCCCAACCCATCCCAGCCCTCTAGGTTATAATAGTTTTTAAATCAATTAAATTTATTTACTCTTATTCATGTGGTTGCTATGGTGCATAAGGGCTTCCTAGGTGGTGCTAGTGGTAAAGAACCTGTCTGCCAATGCAGGAGACATAAGAGATGCAGGTTCAATCTCTGGGGTCAGGAAGATCCCTTGGAGGAGGGCATAGCAATACATTCCAGTATTCTTGCCTGGAGAATCCCATGAACTGAGGAACCTGGCAGGCTACAGTCCACAGGGTTGTGAAGAGTTGGACACAACTGAAGCAACTTAGCATGCACACATGGTACATAAGAATTAGTCATCAGATTTACAACCAGACCTGATGCTAACATTACAACAAAACCTCATTTGTCCTGTAAGACAAAGGGACAAAACATCAGTATAGCATTAGTGAAAGCATATTAATAAATACTGGGAGATTACTTACCTGTTGTCTATACTACATCCTTAAACTGTAATTAAAAACATCTGTGCAATCTGTCTGGCAACTTTATGTAGGCTGAGTTAGAAATCTCTGACTTACAAATGCCCATACGTGTGAGCAGAGCAGCTGGTTGCCCACCCATGCCCCTAACCTTAACCTGCGTTCAGACCTTTGAGTTGCTTCTTCTAATCCCAAAGGGCCTTAAAATGATGTTGCCACCTAGCGGTTGAAGAAAACTGATACATTATAAAGGATTGGGAAAATCTGGAGAAGGGAAGGGCGACCTACTCCAGTATTCTTGCCTGGAGAATCCCAGGGATAGAGGAGCCTGGCAGCTACAGTCCATGGGGTCGAAAAGTCAGACTTGACTGAGAGACTGACACTTTCACTATGAAGGAAGCCTCAGTTCATCTTCTTTGATAGTTGTGCACGGCTAGTTTTCCTAAGTTTCAGTAGCTACTTGACTTCCTGAAACTCTCCTGTTTGCGGTCCTGAATTTTTGTTTTGCTGGTTTTGTTTAGCTGCTAAGTCATGTCTGAGTCTTTGCAACCCCATGGACTGCAGGACACACAGGCTCTCCTGCCCTTCACTATCTCCCAGAGTTTGCTCAAACTCATGTCTGTTGAGTTGGTGATGCTATCTAACCATCTCATCCTCTGCCACTCCCTTCTTTTTTTGCCTTCAGTCTTTCCCAGCATCAGGGTCTTTTCCAATGAGAAGCTCTTTGCATCAGATGGCCAGAGTATTGGAACTTCAGCTTCAGCATCTGTCCTTCCAATGAGTATTCATGGTTGATTTCCTTTAGGATTAACTGGTTTGATCTCCTTGCAGTCCAAGAATTATTGTTTACCACTTTGAAAAAGACTAGCTAATGGATCTAGGGAGAATAAGTTTTCTGTTTGGTAAAACAAATGGGGCACTTGGGAGGCACTGGTCTTACATGCTGAATAAAGAGCTCTTGGGTTTTGGTTACTGGCTAGTTACCAATATAATTTATGAGCTTACAAAAAAGTATGACATTTCATGGGCTTTGTGAAATAGCTTTCCTTATTCTCTGTTCTTTGATAAGTAATCAAATGATAATAAACACATTTCTCAAGTCACACCTGAAAATTTCTACAAGCTGAGATGAAGTGGACTTCTTGTGATAAAAATGACAAAACTGGGGTTGAACAATCACTTTCAGGGTTAATAATCCCCAGGGTGGTCCCCTTTTATCCTGTGCTCACAGAGGAGGAACCAATTGCCAGGTTGAATTATCCATCATCTTAAAAAAAAAAAAAAAAAAACTTCCCATAGCTGTAAAACAGCTACAGATTGCTTTCTTTGCACTCTTGAGGAGCTGACAGGGCCCCAGATGGAGGTGTTTTTCAGCAAGCTGTCAAGCGATCCATCCCTCAAAAAACAACCAGATCATCCATTGGAATTGTTCTTTTCTGAGAATTATATTGGGTCAGGTGGGAGAGGCCAGGATATTATGAATCTGGAAAACACAAAGGTCAGAGAAATGTGTAATAGAAATGAAAAAAAAGAATAGAAGAAGAGGTGTAATTGCATTTAAATTTAAATTTAAAGTCATATTTGAAGTGTTTTTTTTTACAGTGACTTGATTTTTTTTTTTCCTTTCCTTCTACTTTTTTATTCTTTCCAGGAAAATGGACTTTATGACACAGGTAGCAAGAGGTTGTTTGGTCTGATGTTTTTGAGGAATACAAAAGCCAAAGCTACAAAGCCATATTGAGTAGGAGTGCGTACAACATACTAAATTATCATTCAGCATTCCAGGGGTCTTTTAACTCGTAGGCCTAAGGAAGGTATAACAGGGTCATTTGAAAGCAGAAAGCAAAAATTATGGGAAATGGGCACACAGCCCTAAAGAATGACTGTCCAACAAATCCAAAGTCTCCCTTGGGCTCTGATGTCCTCCATATCAATCTTAACCTAGTCTTTGAGACTGCAATTCATCTAAATGGTAAAACCATGGAAAAGCTCATAAATTCCATCCTTATTCTGGTACAACTTTGAGGCTGGAGAGAGAAGCTGTGGCTGAACTGCTAGAGTCTTTGTTTTGTGCTTTATATATGTGGTATTGATAACATTCTATTTTGCTGCAGTCATTGTAAAATGCCATTGAAGATTATGGAAAATACTCGTTCCTCTTATACTTCATTTTTCCTTACATTTCCTTTGGAAGCCAATTATTCTCAATGATCTCCTTTATACCAATCTGCTAATAAATATTTAGTAAGTTTCTACTCCATGAAAAACTCATTGAACAGCTGTGGGGTTTTTTACTATGATAAATTAATTTTTTTATTGAAGTGCAGTTGATTTACGGTGTGTTAGTTTCAGGCATACAGCACAGTCATTCAGTTATACATATATAGTTGTGATTATTATATACTAGAGTTGTGCTTCTCAAGCTCATCATGACAAAATTAGAAAGTGATAATATGTGTCTGGCACACCTGGGGGAAAAGTACCACTGCAGAGAACTCTCTGGTGGAAAGCATGACACCTCTAGTCTTCTCAGGCAATTCAGAATCTGTAGACTGCTCAGATGTAATTTTAACTGTGAAAAATTTTTAATGGCTGTAAAAATTGATTTTAAGTTTTTATCACTTTCAAAATGTTGTATAACAAACCATCATGGAAAATAATATGAAAAAGAAAAAATATATACATATATATATACATATATAACTGAATGAAAGGTGTACACCAGAAACCAACACATTGTAAATCAATTATATTTCAATAAAAATAAATTTAAAAAATAAAAATTAAATAACAAAAATTTTATAGTCATCGGTATTTAATGGCACACCCACAAACAATGGGGGCAGGGGGTTCCCTCCAGTTTGGTCTCACATACCGGTTGGTAAGCTGTGTACTCAAGAAATAAGATGTCTCTTAGAGATGGGCTTATCTTTATGTTCTCAATGTGGGAAGAATCCAAACCAGAAATGTTCCACTGTATATGGATGTCATGGGTCCTCTTATCAAAAGTCACGTTCCCTTTCAGCATAAAGTTAAAATTTTTAAGTAGGCTTTTTTTTTTTTTTTCCCTGTCATCGGGAATTTTCCTTCTCAGTATCTGCCCTGAGATATCATGGAAGTTCTTATCCTGTTGCCACTGTTAGTTTTTTTTTTTACCTTTCTCTGCTTGAGTGTGAATTTGTAATCTTCAAAAACTGATGGAAAAAATGAATAGTTTTAAGACAGAGGGAAAAAAAGATCAAAACTATCATAGAGTACCAAGAATGCAATAAAATTCCTACTGGCCAGTCTAAAATTTTTCTGATTTTTCTAAATGCAAAGGCAGTTTTTTTAAAATATAGAAATGGCTGTATCTTTATTTTTGAAAGGTATACCTCACCATTTTTTTTCCTTTTATTGTAGTGATAAGGTGATAAGATTTATTCCCAATACAGAAGAGGAAGCATTTGTACTGAAGAAAATATGCCACCAGCTGAAGGTAAGCAAGTGTCCACTCACTTGTCATTATGCTCATAATGTGTTTACAAGGCTTTGCTGACTGAGGCTGAATCACTGAACTTCAGTAGCCATGGGAAGAAAACAATAAGAGATAACCTGGAAGTGCGTTGAAGGTATAGTTAAGGTTACTCCCAGATTTTATGTATCTGACCAGTTTTCTATTTACTAGTCTATTTTCCATCTCCCTTAGAATGTAAGCTTCATGAGAGAGCTTTTCTATTTTTGTTTGTTGCTCTGTTCTCAATGAGTGTCTTGAACATCAGAAGCTCAGTAATGTTTTCTTAACGAATGAGTGAATTTAGTTAGTAATTTTCCAGAGCTTCACTTCTCCTCCTTGAAATCTTCCTGCTGATCATCTAGACACTTTCCTTCTAATTAAAACTTCAAGCAGACACGAGCGGAGGAAAATAAAGCTAGAAATTCAAGTTAATTAATTTTGCTATGTTTCAGTGAGTCTGATAAGAGAATTTTGTTGGCAAAGGTTGAATGACTTTGATTATTCAATCTTTGATGAATTCTATGGATTTTAGAATTAGAGGATTTCTCATCTCCCTATTACTATATATAATTGAGTGTTAACTTTAGCTAAAAGGTTATGATGAGAAGTGGGGTTGATAGTCTCTTTTCCGTGCCTACCAAGCACAGAAGCATCCCATAAAGTTTGTGGTGCTCTAGCTTCATTTTAATGGAAAGGAAAGCAGATTTACCAGGGGGTCTCATTAACCTCAGTGTGGGATAGACAAACAAGTGTCCTAGGACTGGCATACAGTTCTACCTGGAGATGGTGTTAGGGGGATGACAGAGGAAGGATAAATTCGGTAGCTTCTGGAGATACGTATAATTATCAGATTTTTGGTCTTTTATTTTTGGTTTGATGTTTCTCTTTGATGTCTTCCCTTCAGATACTGACTTTACTTGCAAAGGAAGATTATTTGAACTTTTGTTGATTGCTTTCTTCCTCCTCATCCATGGTTCCTACATAGGCAGTGCCAATTTAAGTTGGGGTCTCATGACAGGGGCTCATGAATGAGGATGCAGGAGTTTATTCCAAACTCCTATGATTTTCTCCAATACCAGTGAGGCTGAGCTCACCAGGCATGTCCTAAGTCCCGTCTCCCCTTCAAAGGAATCTCTGATTCTGGGTACTGACATTGAGCTACATCTGGTCACATATGATCATCAACCCCATTATAGATTTTTTAGCAGCAATACCTGAACACTCTCTGAAAAGTACCCCAGGGACTCAAAAGTTGCAGTGAAACAAAGCAAGGTTCAAATAGAAGCTTCTGTCTCCACTGACATTGTGTGGTAGACATATCACTGGAAAAGTAAAAGAGCCCCCTTTCATTTTAGTGTGCAGAATTTCAGGGAACAAATATTCTGAACCAAATATTGGGGAAAAAATTGTTCATCAAAGGACTTTTTCTCCATTTTGTGAATATGTTTACCTGGTAGACCTTAAAGAGTTATGAAAATGAAATTGCCTAGTTCTATATATGATAATCACTTACCATTATGAAAAGCAATAACATTATATCAGTGGGAACTGTGGGAATTCCTTATAAACTCAATTCAGTCATTGTAGATGAAACCAAAAGATGCTAAGCGTAGACAAGATGGTAGACCCTGATAACAGCACATTTCCATTGTGACTTTTGGTACTTAAGAAAAACACAAAATCGTATACAGAAAAAATGTGTACAGAAAAATGCGTTCCTGTGTATTGTTTTCATTTGGTCCTTAAGGAAAGGGAATAAACCAGAGAAGGAAATGATTTGGATGTGAAGGAACTTAGAAGACAACTGAGAGAAGGGGAAGGGACTGGTGAGGAAAGAGGGGAGCAGAGTGAAGGGGAGGGAGTTGGAGTTAATATTTCAAGTGGTGATGACACTCTGAGTCCACGCCACAGACAGTTACATCCAGTCCCTCACAGTCACCATGTGATGGTCACAGTGCTAAGTACTTTCCAGAACTGCCTCATTTCAACAACACAATGAATTGGGTATTGTTATTACTGCTGTGTTATGACCAACCTAGACAGTATATTAAAAAGCAGAGACACTACTTTGCCAACAAAGGTCTGTCTAGTCAAAGCTTTGGTTTTTCCAGTAGTCATGTATGGATGTGAGAGCTGGACCATAAAGAAGACTAAGCACTGAAGAATTGATGCTTTTGAACTGTGATGTTGCAGAAGACTCTGGAGAGTCCCTCGGACTGCAAGGATATCAAACGAGTCCATCCTAAAGGAAATCAATCCTGAATATTCATTGGAAGAACTAATGATGAAGCTGAAACTCCAATACTTTGTCCACCTGATGCGAAGAACTGACTCACTGGAAAAGACCCTGATGCTTGGAAAGATTGAAGGCAGGAGGAGAAGGGGACGACAGAGGATGAGATGGTTGGATGGCATCACCGACTCGATGGACATGAGTTTGAGGAGGCTCTGGGAGTTGGTGATGGACAGGGAAGCCTGCCATGCTGCAGTCTGTGGGGTCGCAAAGAGTCGGAATGACTGAGCAACTGAACTGAACAGACGGAGAAACTGGGAGAGACAGATAGAGGTTGAGGAACTTCCCAGGTCACAGTGCAGAACTGGAATACACATCTAGGCAGTCCAAACCTTCTAGAACCCAAGTCAGTCCACCTCCTGACTCTAGTCTGTGTTCTCTGACCCTAGTCATAATGGAGAGGGTTAAAGCTGAGTTTGCAGGGCAGTGGAGCCTGGTCTCAGAATGTGATCAATATTGTGCTCTTATCTACTTTATTCCTTGAGTCAGGGGGTCACCAAGACCACCTCCAGTTTCAGTGATTGCTGGAGGACTCTTAGGGCTCAGCCTATAAGTTATTTTATTGGGTTGAAGTTTGAGGCCCAGAGCTTAAATAAATTTCTATCCAAAAGCGTCATGTTAACTTGATGTCATTTTTAAATTCATGTGATTTCATCCCGTGATGCTCTTGCACTGCTGAAAATGGCAGTTTTGGCCAGGCAGAGAAAGCAGCCTGCAGAGAAGAAAGAATGTGACAGTCTGCCATCCGATGCCCTGTGGAGCTGGCGGGACAGAACTGGGGCCATTGTTAACAGCTCTTCAGCACACCCCGTGCACGGCCTCCACGGAGAGACAGGAGAGTTTGCCAGAGGCTTTCAGTTGCCTTCTTTCCCTGCAGCATACTGTGGCAGGCAGAATCCTAAGGTGGCCCCACAATTTCTACCCCATGGTGTACACATCCTGCATAATCCCTCCTCTGAGTGTGTGTGGAGGTCTGGGTGGCGGGCTGTTGCTATAAGATAGTCATTCTCTTAATATATAATGTATTATGTGGCAGAAGGGAGATTACCAGGGTGGGCCTGACCTAGTCAGGCAAGCCTTTTAAAAGCAGAGCGTTTTCTCCAGCTGTTCACAGACGAAGAAGTCAGAGAAGTGCTCCCACTGGCCTAGAATCAAGCTGCTGTGTTGTGAACCGAACATGGGAGCCCCGTGATAAGGAGAGTGGCCACGAGGACATAAGAGCCATCCCCAGTGATAGGCAGCAAGGAGATGGAGATGTCAGTCCTACAACCATTAAGCATTCTGCCACAAGCATACAAGCTTGGAAAATGACCCTGAAGTCCAGATGAAATTCCAGCCCAGCTTCTACCTTGATCTTTGCTTGGTGAAATCGTGAAGAAAAAATCCAGCCAGCTGCATCTGGACTTCCAACCTATAGAATTGTAAGATGATAAATGGGGATTGTTTTAAGCTGAGCTTGTGGTCATTTGTTCTGCAGCAATAAAAACGATTAAGCACAGTAAGATAACATTTCTACATCTTGGGCTCTGATGGCTCTTGGTTTAACATCATATATAAATGCTTTAGGACTTCCAAGGTGGGACTTGTGGTACAGAACCCACCTGCCAATGCAGGAGATGTTAAGAGATGCAAGTTCAATCCCTGAGTCGGGAAGATCCCCTGGAGAAGGGCATGGCAACCCACTCCAGTATCCTTGCCTGAGAGATCCCACGGACAGAGGAGCCTGGCGGGCTATGGTTCATAGGGTTGCTCAGAGTCAGACACGACTGAAGTGACTTAGCACATGAACATATGAACGCTCTAAGTTACTTTTTCTGTTTTCACTGGCTGTAACCAAGCATTTATGGAAAAATGAAAAACAATTGGAATATGTGCTTAGGCTAAATTCACAAGCCTTATTTAAAACCTGAACAAATGCAAAGTGTGTGTGCAATGCTGAATGGAATCTGAGAAGGTACTGTCAGAGCGTAGCTAATTAGACAGAGAACTGCTGTTACAAAGCTGGTTACTTTCCTAATTAAATTTTATGGTTTGGCTGAAGAATTAAAACAAGAAAGTTAAACAGAAAACCATGCCTCCAGAGAACTGGATTGAGAAAGCACTAACCAATTAAATTGTTAATTAAGAGCATAACCATGATTTAAATAAAATTATGATGGAAAGGGGACAGTTTGCAGGTGAGTAAAATTAAAGTCTGAATACCATGTTCTGCCTACATTTCTTTGCAAATTCGTTGTGCTCTGAAGAAACAAAAATGGCTTTATGTAAGATCACAAAGTTTCTCTAAGAGAATTGACACAGCCTTGGTGAAAGAAAAACTAATGATGTTTATTTCCAATTTTCTCTCCAGAGGTCTGTAGGATAAAAAACTGCCCTGTGTCCAAAAGTTTATCATTTTTTCAAACTAAGACATGTCCTCGAAAATATTAGTTTTCTTGGTATCTTTGAGTGACATATCTAGAGTCATAAATTTCCATGGGGAAAAGCTGCACTTCATATGAGGCAGGCTTTATCCTTTCTCTTTGCTTAGTTGTGAACTTGGCTGCTTCCTTGCCCAGGTGTGACCTCCCTCCTCAGCATTGTGCTCTAGTTGACTGCTTTCTTCTTTAATCCTCTTTGGTACCCGCCCAAGTCATGCAGCTGGACCCACAGGAGTCCAGAACACCTGTGGTCCCAAGGAGCTCACAAGTTCAAACATCCAACTGGATGGTTTAATGGATTAGGAAACTTGTAAGAAAGAAAATGGATGATAGAATTCTTGCTGCAGGAGTTACTTGTTCTGAGTTTCATTAGAAACTGATTGTGCCATTAGAGTATCTCTTACGCATTGCTATGAAAGACAGAAATCTAAGATGAGCTTTAAGATTTTTAGCCCTGGTATATACATACCTTCTCCCAGCTATTCCATTAAACACTAATCTAGGCGCTGCTTTTAAAGGATTTTGCAAATGTAAGTAGGGTACCAAATGAGTTGATCTTAAAGTAGGGAGATAGCTCAGGTGGGCCTGACCTAATCAGGTGAACACTTTAAAATCAGAGTGCTTTCCCCCACATGATTGCAAAAAGCAGAAATCAGAAAGATAGACTGCTGCTGGCCTGGAGGAAATCAAACATCTAGACTGAGAGCTGCCACATAGCAAGAAACTGCAGGAGGTCTCTAGTTTTTGACAGTTGACTAGAAGGAAAACAGGGACCTCAGTTCTACAACCACAATGAAGTAAATTTTACCATCAACCAGTGAGAATGTAAGAGGATCCTGAGTCCCAGATGAGACTGCATTTTAGGCTGACACCTTAATTGCAGCCCTGTGACACCCTAAGCAAAAACCAAGCCACTTCTGACCTACAGAAATGGTAAAAAACTGAGCCACTAAATTTATGGTAACTTAGCAACAAAAATCTAATAGAATAACCTCAAACAGCCAGTGGCTCAGTAAGTTAGCTGATGATACACACAGCATTTTGAATGATATTGAAAGATAAATGTGAAGAAGAGACCAAAACTTTAATCTGTCAAAATGTTCCAGGCAGGAAATAGCATTTACATTTTTCTGTTAAAGGCTTTGTAAAGTAATGAAGCAACTTTGCTTTTGCTTTCTCTGGCATGATTTTTGAAAGAAAGCCTCTTATAACCCAGGCAAGATGTTCAAATGCAGTTATGGATTACATTTCAGGATACAAACTTCAGAGGTGGTATAGTTTTTTCTCCCTTTGTGTGGCTATTGGTAATTAGTAAACTCAATAACAGAAACACTAAGAGAAATAATACAATCTGTGGGAAAGACAGGAATGCATTGGAAACATTCTTTCAAAAGTAAAAAAAAGAAAAAAGAAAAATCCTACAGTATTCTTATTCTGATTACCCTGATCCTTCACTTCAGGTTGACAACATGACCGTGGACTAATGCCACTGTATTTTTTAATTTATTTTTAATTGGATGACATTTGCTTTACAATGTTGTGTTGGTTTCCATTGTACAACAACGTGAATCAGTTGTAAGTGTGTGTGTGTGTATCCCCTCTCTCTTGAACCTCCTTCCTGCCCCATCCCCATCCCACCTCTCTAGGTTGTCACAGATCACTGGGTTGAGCTCCCTGTGTTATGGAGTAACTTTCCATTAGTTTTCTATATTACACATGGTAATGTATCTGTTTCAAAGCTACTATCTCAACTGAACCCACCCTTTCCCTCCCAAACTGTGTCTACAAGTCTGTTCTCTATGTCTGCATCTCTATTGCTGCCCTGCAAACAGGTTCATAAATGCCATTTTTCTAGATTCCATATAAATGCATTAATATATGATATTTGTTTTTCTTTCTGACTTACTTCACTGGGTATAGCAGGCTCTAGATTCATCCAACTCAGTTCAACTGACTCAAATTCATTCCTTTTTATGGCTGAGTAATATTCCATTTATATATGTACCATATCTTCTTTATCCATTCATCCATTGATGGACATCTAGGTAGTTTCCACATCCTGGCTGTTTTAAGTAGTGCTGCAATGAACATTGGAGCACATGTGTCTTTTTCAACTCGGTTTCCTCAAGGTATAGGCCCAGTAGTGGGATTGCTAAGTCATATGATAGTTTTATTCCTAGTTTTTAAAGGAATCTCCATACTGTTCTCCATAGTGGCTGTATCGATTTACATTCCCACCAATGATGCACGAGGATTATGTTTTCTCCACATCCTCTCCAGGGCTTATTCTTTGTAGATTTTTTGATGATGGCCATTCTGACTGGTGTGAGATGATACTTCATTGTAGTTTTGATTTTCATTTTTCTAACAATGAATGATGTTGAGCATCTTTTCATGTGTTTGTTAGCCATCTGTAAGTCTTCTTGGAGAAATGTCTGTTTAGGTCTTCTGTCTCTTTTTTGATTGGGTTGTTTTTCTGATATTGAACTGCATGAATGGCTTGTATATTTTGGAAATTAATCCTTTATCACTTGCTTCATATGCAATTATTTTCTCCCTTTCTGAAGATCATCTTTTCATCTTGTTTATAGTTTCCTTTGCTCTGCAAAAGATTTTAAGTTTAATTAAGTTCTATTTTTTAATTTTTATTTCCGTTACTTTAGAAGGTGGAATACCACTGTATATTTTGTTTACCATGTTTCTTTTCTGTTTGCAAGACTTCTTAGTTTTGATCTTTAAACAACCTGTTTTGAGATGAGTTTTTAAACTTTAAAAGTAGTTGCTCTTAGTGGATGATAGTAATTGTTATTCCTAAAGTGCTTGAAATTGGACAGTTTGAGAGGCCAGATCCAGCGCAGTCTCCCATAACAGGTGATCTCCACTGGGCTCATTCATCTACCTACCATCACTCTCATGGCTAGGGACTGGCTGTGGGCTGGAATGGCAGGACATCTGGACCACGTGTCTCTTACATCTAGGTAGCTAGTCCGGGTGTCTGAAAGCAAACTTACAAATCTTCTTAAATCCAAGTTCAAAACTCAGGACTTCTTCCACATTCCATCAGCCAAAGGAAGTCAAATGGCCAACCCAGACTCAAGGTAAACAGACTCCAGTTCTTGATTAGATGATTGCAAGGTGTGAACTGTGGGCTTTCGGATGGCACTAGTGGTAAAGAACCTGTCTGCCAGTGCAGGAGACATATGAGACTCAGGTTAAATCCCTGGGTTGGGAAGATTCCCTGGAGAAAGGGAATGGCAACGCACTCTAGTATTCTTGGCTGGAGAATCCCATGAACAGAGGAGCCTGGTGGGTTACAGTTCATGGGATCACAAAGAGTCAGACATGACTGAAGTGACTCTGCATGTCTGTATGCATGCTAGGTATGAATACAGACATGAAGAAAATGTGTGGCCATTTTTATAAGCAACTTCAAACCCCACACATACATATCCTTTCCAGTCTGCACCAAATATGAAGTGAAAGATGACAGCCGCTATCTTATCTGTAGTCTCGCTGCCACCACCTTGATTCTGGCCTTATGGTCTCCAGCCTGGTTTTCACTCATCTCCCAAACTGCCTTCCCATCACTCACATATGACTTCTATTTTTTCCCCATATTGTAGTCAAGGTGATCTTTCTGAAGTGAAAACTGACCACGTCATATCTCTACTTAAAGCTTTTGAAGTGTTCCCCATTGTCAAAACTGGAAAAGACCCTGATGCTGGGAAAGATTGAGAGCAGGAGGAGAACGGGGTGACAGAGGATGAGGTGGTTAGACGGCATCACCGACTCAATGGACATGAGTCTGAGCAAACTCGGAGTTGGTGATGAACAGGGAAGTCTGGCGTGCTGCAGTTCATGGGGTTGCAAAGAGTCGGACATGACTGAGCAACTGAACAACAACTCATTGTCAGTAGCAGTATTTCTAGTCCAGTCTGTACACTGAGTCTTCTTGGAAGCTGATATCCGGCCCCCACACCTGTCAGAGTTCAGATTCAATTCTGATAACCAAGGCTCAAATTCCAGATGACCCTTGGTTATTAGAGTGTTTTTAAAAGCTCCTTAGGTGCCTTCACAGGTAGTAAGGAGAATCAAGCACTGGCCGAGGGTATAAACTTCAAACTCTTTGGCATGACACACAGATCCCTTGAAAGCCCCACCCGGCCTGCCTCTTTAGCATTTCTCATCATCCATTATGTCCTTGGCTCAGTGCTCAGAACCCTTGCTGTTCTGACCTGACTGTCGTTTCTCTCCGAGGGGCCTTTTCTAAGCTATTCCTCTCGTCTGGAATGCTCTTCTCCTCTTTGCCCTACTCGTAAACATCACTCACCTTTGAAGATTAGGCTAACACTTAGGGTTCTCCTTGAATTCTGACCCTCTACAGACAGTATATCTGGGCATCTATGTCACTTTGTACTTAACCAACATCTTCCCTCCCCCAGTCCATCCCAATGGAATGAGTTGCTTACAGATCTGCAACTTAGTAGATGCCTGAATTTCAGCCAGTGCATTTAACTCCTGGGTTGGGAAGATCCCCAACCAGGAGAAGGAAATGGCAACCACTCCAGTATTCTTACCTGGAGAATCCCATGGACAGAGGAGCCTGGCAAGCTACAGTCTGGGGGGGTCACAGGAGTCGGGCACGACTGAGAATCTAAGCCCACACACACAGGGAGGCATTGATGGGAAAGAAATGAGTGAGTCTTCCATTGGTGCTAAAGAAGTGCATAACCAGGCACGCACTCCTAGGAATGCGGCCCAGCCAAAACATACAAGAGACCGTTACTCCTTCCAGACCCACCCTTTGGGCTTCACTTTTTTTTTTCCTGTCCTTTGTAAATCACCCTTTGTATTTGTTCTTATAATTTCACCCAAAAAATAAGAAGAATTGAAGGGCGTGACTTTTGCTTTGTCAAATGTGAATCTATTTCTGCTTTTAAAGGACATGAACATGGGATCAAGGATGTGGGAATAGATGAAGTTCTTGTTCAAGGGCAGAGATGAAGCTTTTTAGTGACTGAGAGGTTTCCGATCAAATGTATAGACTATACTTTGGTGCCATTTCCTAGACCCATGAACTTACAATAGCCTATTCATCAGCCACAGTTACAAAGACTTGGTTTGGTTTTAGGAGTTTCCTGTTTTCTACTATATTTTTTTCTCTAGTTACATAAATGTGGAGTGATTTCCCCTGCCTTACATGGTTTTAGAGATCATTTTTGGTGAGAAAGATTGAACCTCATTTTAAAGAAAAGGGCACCAGTATATAAATGAGTACCAGTGACTCAAAGGGGTGGAACATCATCATCCAAACACATGTATTAAATATTTAACCATGTGAGGTCTTATACACGTCAGTTGGGAAAAGCAGTTAGCATGGTGATGAATGAGAGTATAACCCTTGGAGATAGACTTCCTGGGTTCATATCCAGGCTCTTTCATGTTGTATGTGTGCGTACTCAGTCATGTCCGACTCTTTGCGACCCCATGGACTGTAGCCCACCCAGCTCCTCTGTCCATGAGGTTTTCCAGGCAAGAATACTGGAGTAGGTTGCCATTTCCTTCTCCAGGGGATCTTCCCGACCCAGGGATTGAACACACATCTCCTGTATCACCAGGCAGATTCTTTACCACTGAGCCATCTGGGAAGCCCTTTCATGTTGTATGTGTCAGCAAATTACCTGATTTATCTGTGCCCCTACTTCCTAATCTGTAATGTAGGAAAATTCAGAAAGAGTGATTATTCCCACACTTGGGTTACCCTATAGCTGGCACATATATTAATATATATGTATACTGCGGTTATTTTTGGCATGCTATGTCTCCCTCAGTAGACTGAGAACCTTCTGAGAGCAGAGAATACTTGCCATTCTTCTTTGGGTGGAAGCAATGTCTGATGTTCCCTAGTACTTGGCTGTAGTAAACATTCAACAAACCTTGCAGGAATAAGCAGATGTCATTCATTCATCTACTTGCCTATCATTATAATGCAAGCAATTCTAACTTGGATTCTAATCAAGAACATATGTATGACTGAATATATTTTAAACAGGATCAAAAAGATGATCACCATAGATCATCTTTTGGATTGAATGATGGGTTAAAGGGAGTATCAAGAAATAGGCAAAGGTGTAAGGCAGAGGAAATTATCTGTCTCTTCAATTACAAAGGAAGTTTGATGAGGGAAGTAGGATCTCTCTAAAAGCTTGATGTAAGTTTCTTGAGAGAATCATCATTAAGTTCTGCCACATTCTGCTAGAGGCTCAGGTCACTTTAGAATTTTGCCTTCAGGTGTTGACTAACTCAATGACTACAGTAATGGTAATAGCCAGAAATATTTCAATTTGAAAATCAGATTTCAGGTGTTCTTGGAGTCTATTTGTTCTGTTTAATCAAAAATGTCTGTACCTCTTTAAGGTGCTGACATCCTTGATGAGCTTGATGAACAAATCCATGCCTCTCTTATAACCTAAAAACAGTTATTAGGGATGGCTATGTGGCAGTTCTCTGTGCCCTAAAAAAATTCAGAGCAGCTTCTGCATATTCATCAGCCACCACCACAAAGACTTGACTTGATTAAAGACATTTCCTGTTTTCTACCATTTTGTTTTCATAGCTGTGTAACTGTGGAGTGATTGAAATTCCCATGGTCCCACAGATACATCTCTTAGATCTTTTCCTGATAATTGCATTTGCTTTGAGCCTATCTGATCATGAGTGTTCTGTTCTCTCACATTTTAGTCACATTTTGAAAGTGGACTCTGATCTGGGCTGAGACTCAGCCTCAGATTTTTGAGAAAGAAGAAAGGAGACGGTCCGGAGGGCACAATCATGATCTCACAGGGAGAAGATATTGACCCCGTGCAGGGATCAATGATCTTTAAGAAGTCACATGTCTTGTTTTTTCACTCCCTTAGAGAGAGAACATTGGGATAGTAGGCAAAAGACATCCCTGTATTTGTGGACACGTCTGAGCCTGGCGGCGATCCGATGAGGGAGCAAGCCCTGCGTTCTCAGGAAGGAGTGACTAGATGGGAGGATAAACAGTGGAAGAGCAGGATGTGTTCTTCTCTCATTCAATAGTCCCATCCTTCCTCGTCCTAAAATCCCAGTCACCACCAGGAGCCTGGCTTAGAATAGACAGTCCACTGGTTTAGTCAACAAGATCAGCCAAGGTCCAGTCAGAAACCACACTAGTAATTTGAACAGAAAAATTTTATGTAAAGTACTGTGTTGGCCAAAATGTTCATTCCACCAGATGTTATGGGAAAATCCAAAGGAGATTTTTGGCCAACCCAATAGTATTAACTTAGAAAAGGATGACTAACTACTAAAAGGCATAAGAGAGGAAAAAAATAAATAAAAGGCATAAGAGAGAAAATACATGTGCAGAGAGCACTGCACTGTACTCGCTACCCCTGGGACAGGAAAGAAACTGAGGAAGGAACTAAGAACTTGACAGTGTTTTTCACCACCCCCCCCCACCTCAAGGCAGAGATTCAGTCCCCCTTGGAATCAGTGGTTCACCAACAGGTGGAGAAATTAGCCAGGATACCTGCAGGCCAGAGCTGGTCCAAAGGAAACTGTTAGCTGTGGGGGCCAAAAATCCTGACAGAGTAAGTGCAGCTAGGACTCACATGAGTCAATTTGGGTGGCTCAGACCGTAAAGAATCTGCCTGCAATGCAGGAGAACTGGCTTCAATCCTTGGGTTGGGAAGATCCCCTGGAGAAGGAAATGGCAACCCACTCCAGTACTCTTGCCTGGAAAACCCATGGACAGAGGAGCCCGGCGGGCAGCAGTCCACAGGGTCACAAAAAGTCGGACACAACTGAGCAACATATACACACACACGACTCACATATGCCACCAAACGCAGTGACATGGGAGGGAAGAAAGCACACGGGAACCAGAAGAGGCTCCTTCCTCTGCTGTAGCTCTGCAGCCCTCTCTTGACAAAGCCTACACTGACCAGCCATCAGAGGAGACATGTTAACAGGGCCCAGCTTGAGTATCACAAAGCAGGACAAAAAGAGGGTGGACTTGCAGTTAAAAGGCAGTATATTAATAACACAACACCTTTGCTTTAGCCTCAGAGATATGGCAGTTAACAAGATAGATTAAGGTCCTTATTCTCACTAACCCTATCATCTGAAGAGAAATAGAAGTAAAAAGGTCATGGCAGGGAGTAGCTATTAAAGTGTTAGTTACTCAGTTGTGTCTGAGTCTTTGCGACCCCATGTACTATAACCCTTCAGGCTCCTCTGTCCATGGGATTTTCCAGACAAGAATACTGGAATGGGTTGCCATTTCCTTCTCCACAGGATCTTCCCAACCCAAGAATTGAACCCAGGTCTCCTGCCCGGCAGGTGGATTCTTTACCATCTGAGCCAGCAGGGAAGCCGTAATAAAAGATGACTTCAAATCCCTCCACCCACCAAAAAAGGAGAGAGAAGGGATTTAACAGTTCTTCACTTACTATGTGCCAAACATTCTAAGCAACAAATATGTATCATGTAATCTCTGCAATTTAAAGACTGGGATTATTATCCCAGTTTTTAGATGAAAAAAAATGAGTCATCCTGCATCCATTTCACAAAAGACTTTTTTAATTTAAAGGATTTCCTTTTGAACATGATTTCAGGAGGTTTCACCTGACATCTTTATCAGGTTTGGAAAAAAAAGCTTTTGCTGAGATTATTCGGGCAGCCAGCTGAGATCAAGAAAGAACACTGAGATGTGGATGTGCTAAAAGGGGGAGTCCAGATGGAAGGAGCTGGGGGCTTGCCATGAACCAACCTGGCTCCCTTCACAATATTATCCAGAAGAGCTGTGGCCCCAGACAGTGAGCCATCTCTCCTGCTGCCCCCAGCAACAAGCCTGCTTCTTTATTTATTGATTAATAATGTATTCAAACCATCTCAGCACATTTTATTTTAGTATGTCTAAATAATTGACATCAAACATTAAAAAATTATTTTTCTACTATGACTATGTGAATAATGGAGAAGCAGCTAAGAGACTGGAGGAGACACAGTGGCAGCAAATGAGGTCTTTCTGTCTTAGCAAATGTAAAGTTGACTCTACATATCACAGATCTTATCATTTATCATATGTATTTCAAAAATGTCAGGCAAAACAATTTATAGACTATGAAGGAAACACAAACACTGATTTTGGCATAACTATTTCTTGGGGTCACCTGATCTCTTCTAAGAGTACCAGAGCCCTTATTGGTCAAGAGATCAATTGATCAGAGTTGATCAAGATAAATGATGTATACTAAAGGTTGACTTTCACAGGACTAAAGATATTACCTAGGATAACCTATTCTTTCATAAATTATACAAATGACATCTAAATCATACAATCATAAGTAGATTCAATCTCAGATAAGGAATGTAAGAAACATAGCCATAAAGGTTAATTCTCTGACCAATAATATCTAGCCTCATCCTCTTCATCAAACCTATGCTTATGGTTTCCAGAAAATGTCCAGGAAGCTGGGGTTATAACCAGAATTCCAGATAACTGTAATTAAATAGTAGATGGTAAAGAATCTGCCTACCAATGCAGGAAACTCAAGAGATGCAGTTTCAATCGTGGGTCAGGAAGATCCCCTGGAGTGGGAAGTGGCAACCTCCTCCAGTTTTCTTGCCTGAAAAGTTCCATGGACAGAGGAGCCTTGCAGGCGACAGGGCTGCACAGAGTCAGACATGACTGAGTAACTGAGCACTGAGAAACACAGAAGTTAAAGTTATCTTAAGGACAAATGCAGAGTATGCTTACAAACTTTTAGACTATATGTCACACAGAAGGGGAAAAAATCAAAGACCGTAGTGAAATATGAGTTTATCACTAACAAGCAATGTACAGTTAAACATCTGTAAGTTGATGTGCCTATTAGGGTGCAAGGCTGACAGTCCTTATTGATCCAGCTTCCCTGGTAGCTCAGACAGTAAAGAATCTGCCTGCAATGCAGGAGACCTGGGTTCGATCCCTGGGTCAGGGAGTTCCCCTGGAGAAGGGAATGGTAACCCACTACAGTATTCTTGCCTGGGAAATCCCATGGACAGAGGAGCCTGGCAGCCTACAGTCCATGGGGTGGCAAAGAGTTGGACACAACTGAGTGACTTTTACATTGATCCTATAACTCCAAGGAAAGTAATTGCAAATATCCAGAATATTAGCATGCATTGGTTCTTTTCTTTGTTTACAGAAAGGTATCACAAGAAGGAGCGGAGTTCAGGCAGGAACTGACCAGTTTACAAACAGAAATGAAAAGAAATTGGGGGAATAAAAAGGCAAGAAAATCAAACTGCTTCTAGATTCTAAATGGAGGAAAATAAAACTGAAAGAGCTTTTCAGAAAAAAAGGGTCCATTAAGATTTCTCAGATTTTCAAAGTGACTTTTTTTTAAGGTTTGTTTTTTTTTTAAATATGGACCATTTTTAAAGTCTTTATTGAATTTGTTACAGTATCACTTCTGTTTTATGTTTTGGTTTTTTGGCCCCAAGGCATGTGAGATCTTAGTCCCTGACGGGGGATCAGACCTCCACCCCCTGCATTGGAAGGTGAAGTCTTAACCACTGGACTGTGAGGAAAGTTCCTGCAAAGTGACTTAGATCGAGTTCTTTTTCTACCTTTCCACTTCAGCCTATTTTTTCCAGTACCCTCAAAGTGGCTCCCATTGAGTGAGGGAGCAGGGACAGTGACCAGGACTAGGAAGCCAAAAATTATAATAAAATTTGAGAATTATGTTTAGATTTAGGATTTAGTTACAGAGTCTATCCAGTTTCTGAGAGATAGCCCAAAATCTCATAGACCTGACCCAAAAAGATATTAAAAAAATATCAATATCAAACGGTCATATTTGTTGGGCAAAAGTAAAGCAGGAAGAACACTGAAAGACATGCAGTGTAATTTTAAATAGGATGGTCAGAAAGACATCATTAAAAAGATGGCCTCTGAGCAAAGGTTTGAAGGAGGTAAGGGTAAGTTTTACTCCTACACCTTTGGGAATACCCACCCCTTTCATACTTACCTGTCAAAAGGACCAGTCCCGGATGCTAACTCGTGAAAAGCTTTTGCCAACTGCCAGGAATAGATGCATGCATTCTTCTTGAGCCCATGAAGAACTCTGTTATTCTCTCATACAATCTGTTCTCACATTCTTGTTTTCTTACACACAAGTTCTCATTCACTTGTGAGTTTAGGGGAATGACAAACCCAACTTGATAAGAATAACCTAAGGTTAATAAGTTGTAGCTCTCTTTTCCTTATCCCCACACAACCTCCATCACCTCTTGATGTATTTTGATATTGGCGATTGACATTTCTCAACATCCTTTTACACTTTCCAACCAAACTGCTGTTTATATACCCCTTCCACACAGAAATACTACCTCTCATGTCTCATATACAAAGAATGTGCTTCCCAGGTGGCTCACTGGGAAAGAATTTGCCTGCCAATGGAGGAGACGTGGGTTTGATCCCTGGGTTGGGAAGATCCCCTGAAGGAGGAAATGGCAACCCATTCCAGTATTTGTGCCTGGGAAATCCCATGGACAGAGGAGCCAGGCAGGCTGTAGTCCACGGGGTCGTAAAGAGTCAGACAGGACTAAGTGACTGAGCACATACACGTATAAAAAGGACACATGTTTTATAAGATGTATACTATGTTTGTTAATACAAAGGATGAAAAACGTTAATGACACCCACAGGCTTGACTTGAGTCAAGGGGACAGAATGGTATATAGACAAAAAGAGACAGACTTAGACAATAAGACAGTTTGAAGGCAAAAGCACAGCGAAACAAAGCAATTACAGAATTTAGGTTCAATTTAATCTGAGGTTAACAGGAAGGCTATAGAGAGAAGATAATGCTTAGCGATTCAAGTCCTTGCTTATTCTCAAAGAAAAAGGGTAGAGGGAACAACCTGACTTGCCTGGGCATCATTTGCAGACAATCTCACTGAATATACACCACCAGTAACTCCAGATTGTCTGAAAGGAAACTTAGTAAATACTGACTACAGATCTGAATGTTTCCAATACTCTTCAAAGAATCTCTAATTGTTTATTTAATGTTGTTTAACAAAAATTCATGGACATGCATTAGCAACTGTCAGTTTCATTCAGGATCCATTTTGAAACTGATAGAGGCTTGCTTTCTTTTAATAACAACTTCATTCCTCTTGGAAAACCATAATCCTGAAAGAAGAATGTTCAAGTACGGGACAAACTCTTTCAAGAACAAATAAGTTTGTAGTTTAAATTTGAATGGATTTCTAAATGTTTCTTCTCAAGGAATTTTGTAAGAATAATTGCTAAAATTAAAACAGCTCGGGGACAAATCCTGCACCCATCTCTACTTAAGAGGTAAAGAGTACCTGCATATAATTGCAAGCTCAGAGTGAGCCTCTGTACTTAAATGGAAACATTTCAGGAATGCAGTTCTTGTACGTACAGAAGGATATTTCATAGAAACAGAATGATCCTTGGAAATAAAAGCATTTTGTATGAGGCTATAATAGACAAAACTCAGACCAAATCTCTAAAATAGAAACTTACCTCTTTTCTAGGAAGGAAACACAGAGATCCATTTTGGGTCACATTTAATTTCTTGCTTGTAATGAGAACATTAACTCTTTTTTTAAAAGACTAGAAAGCTTATAAAATTCTTATATGAACTTCATGCGATTATATAATTCTTATACAACACTTTGCTATCAAGGGATTCCAAACCCTTTATAAAATGTTAGTTGGTTTAATTCTCACATTTCCCAAGCAGGTAAAGAAGTGACCAGCAGTATGTATGATGGGCTTTATCTCATTTTCTACTATGAGTCATGGTTACTCTTGAAACAAAAATGGAGCTATACTTTCCTAATATGCAGCTGATCTGACTCATTCTACCTCCCCCTGAGTTGGGTGGTTATGTTCCAGTTTTGCTGTTATTTCTATTTCACTAAGATCTGGCAATGGAATCTCATAGTCTATGCTTCCATGTTGGATTTGATGAGAAGGCAAGGGAAAGCTTTTTAGAAGATACCAGCTTTTTTCTGTTTTATGGGCAGTATACCTCCAGAGTACTAGGTCTCAGTCCATGATTAATTCTTCTTTGTTGTGACATATGTAGAGTTCTAATGGACTGATTAGAAGTTAGAGTTCTTTTTAATGTAAAACACAATATGTATAGTGTTCAAAATTCAAAATATTTAGAGGAGATTCAATGAAAATAAATCCCCTCCTACTTCTCTTATCATAAGGTTCTTCTCACAAAGGCAACCAGTGTTAGCAGTTTCTTACAGAGATATTCAACACAAATCCAGGAAGGGATGTAGCAAGGGGAAGGGATGAATAAAGATATTCCATAAAGTATAACAAACCTATACACATTGTTCTACTGGGCACTTTCTTCACTTAAGATATCTTAGCGATCATTCCATAACAAAATAAAAAAATGCTCCCATATTCTTTTTTTTTTTATAGCTCTGTAGTTTTCCATTGTGTGAACATACCAAACTGTCTTTAACCAGTCTTTTCCAGATGATGGTAAGATTGTTTCCAATCTTGTGCTATTATGAACATTGTCACAATGAAGAACCTGATAGGAAATTCATTTCCTACATTTACCAGTAGGATAATTTCTCAGAAATGGAATTCCTGGGTCAAAGAGCATATATACTTTCATTTACAGATATTTTTCAAATTGTTCACTGAGAATTTATCAATTCACATTCCCACCAGAAATGTCTAAGAATTTCTATTTCTCTAC
Source organism: Cervus canadensis (assembly GCF_019320065.1). NCBI lineage: Eukaryota > Metazoa > Chordata > Mammalia > Artiodactyla > Cervidae > Cervus > Cervus canadensis. The sequence continues at coordinate 30,364,656 of NC_057397.1, read as the reverse complement.
ATCCATGACAACATAGTATACAGTCAAATTATTTACTCAGTGACATTATAGACTAAATAATGAGTTCCCAATTCTTAAAGGAGATACTTGATACATCAAAGGCTATCTTACATTTCCACAGGCCCACACACTTAAAATACTGTGTACTTATTTTCAAAAAACAATTTTGAAAAATTTTAACTTGACATAAAATTGCTTAAAAGTACAGTTGTACCCATGCACTATGACCATTGTTGTTCAGTTGCTCAGTCATGTCTGACTCTCTGCAACCCCATGGACTGCAGCATGCCAGGCTTCCCTGTCCTTCATTCTCTCTAGGAGTTTGCTGAAACTCATGTCCATCAAGTTGGTAATGCCATCCAACCATCTCATCCTTTGTCACCCCTTCTCCTCCTGCCCTCAATCTTTCCCAGCATCAGGGTCTCTTCCAGTGAGTCACATCAGGTGGCCAAAGTATTGGAGCTTCAGCTTAAGTCCTTCCAATAAATATTCAGGGTTGATTTCCTATAAGATAGACTGGTTTGATCTTGCAGTCCAAGGGACTCTCAAGAGTCTTCTCCAGCACCACCAGTTCAAAAGCATCAATTCGATGAACATAGCTTTGCCAAAATAATTGTGTGTGTCAGATTTCTAAACCTTAACAAGCTAACAAGTTGTTTCAATAAATATCTAATAGAAAACATTTCTAGTACTACTGAAGATTCTGAACAATATATTGGAGCCTCTTATACTGTGATATGGTCACTTTCAGGAAAATGTGGAATCCTGAATCTAGTAAAAAATAGAAAATACTATTTCATATATAGTATTTAAAGTATGTATCTGTAGTGCAGGGTAGGCATTTAAAAATATGCATGGGTTAGGATTTATGATATTACAAGTTGAATTGCAGTGAAGTTCTGCCAAGTGAGAAGTTGTTTTATGAGATGTTTAAATGTATGTTGCATGTTCCAGCGGAGCTAGCCTGCTGTATACTATACATTATGTATATAGCATTTGCAGAGATACCATCAAGATGTCTCATATTCCAAATGTGGACTTGCACTCAACCATAAATTATGTCACAGATATCTTGTAATAGCTCTCTCCATTTACAATTACAGGAAATTCTCAAGGTTTTATTATATACATGTATGGACAGGTATGCCCCCAGAGCCTTGCTGTTTTCCGCAGAAAGTAGGGTTTGACAAAGTTCTAAAGTATTAGATCTTGATAGGCAATGTAAAAATACTTGATTAATACTGTAATATCAACAAAAGTTTACTATTCATTCAAGGCCTTCTCTTGAAAATCTTTGTTCTTACAAAATAAGGCTTTTTGAGGAAAGCTTCTTTGTGGTTATACTAAAGAGGAAAGATTAAAACATGTCCATGTTGGTATTACTAGAAGTTCATATGCCTCTCACTTAAACCTTTATAATACCAAATACTCCTTGACACCATTTGAGTTAGATACCAAGAACTTTTAAAATAAACTGAAAATGGATTAAAGACCTAAATGTAAGACCTGAAACCGTAAAACTCCTAGAATAAAATATAGGCAGAACACTATTTGACACAAATCATAGCAATATTTTTTCGATCTGTCTCCTAAGGCAAAAGAAATAAAGGCAAAGATAAATAAATAGGACATAATTAAATTTAAGAGCCTTTTGTACAGAAAAGGGAACCATTGAGCCCTTGTGCTCAATGGTGAGACTTGATTGTGATGAGTGAGACTCTAAGTCTCACTCATTGATGGTGAGACTCTAAGTTGGTACAGCCACTATGGAAAACAGTATGGAAGTGTCTCAAAAACTAAAGAACTACCATATGACCCAACAATTTCACTCCTGGGTCTATACATAAAAAACTAATTTGAAAAGATACATGCACCCCAATATTCATAGCAACATTATTTACAGTTGCCAAGATATAGAAGCAACCTACTTGACTTCCCAGGTGGTGCTAGTGGTAAAGAATCCACTTGCTAATGCAGAGACATAAGAGACATGGGTTCAATCCCTGGGTCAGGAAGGCCCCTTAGAGAAGGGAATGGCAACCCACTCCAGTATTCTTGCCTGGGAAATCTCCTGGACAGAGGACCCTGGTGGGCTATAGTCCATGGGGTCACAAGGAGGCAGACACGACTGAGCAACTGACCATGCATGCACCATGTCCATTAAGAGATGAATGGATGAAGAAGATGTCACACACACACATATACACACATATACACATACATACATACATACATACAAGAGAATACTTTTCAGCCATAAAAAAGAATGAAATTCTGTTATTTTCAATAACGTGGATGAACCTAGAGGGTATTATGTTATTATCACTTAAATGTGGAATCTGAAAAAACACTTTAAATGCATGTATATAACAAAACAGCAATAGACCCACAGATATAGAGAACAAACTAGTGGTTACAAGCAGGGAGAAAGAAAGGTGAAGGGGTAATACAGGTGTAGAAGATTAAGAGATACAACTACTATGTATAAAATAAATAAGCTACAAGGATATATTATACAGTACATGGAAACATAACCATTATTTTGTGATAATTTTAAATGTAGTGTCACCTATAAAAATATTGAATCACTATTAAATCACCTGAGATTAATATAATATTACTTCAATATAAAAAACCACAAGGTAAAATGGAGTATTACTCAGACACAACTTTTGTTGAAGATGATTTTCAACAGATCCATAAGCCACCCAAGTGTGATGTTAATAATGGTAACTAATACTTTACAATAGCCCCGTGAATGTGAAAGTCACTCAGTCGTGTTGGACTCTTTGCGACCCCATGTACTGCAGCCTGCCAGGATCCTCTGTCCATGGAATTCTCCAGGCAAGAATATGGAGTGGGTTGCCATTACCTTCTCCAGGGGATCTTCCTGACCCAGGTATTGAACCCAGGTCTCCTGCAATGGAGACAGATGGTTTACCATCTGAGCAACCAGGGAAGCCCAAATACAGGCATACCTTGGAGGCATTGTAGGTTCAGTTTGAGACTATCAATAAAGCGAATACCACAATAAAATGAATCACACTAGTTTTTTGGTTTCCCAGTGCATATAATAGTTATGTTTACACTATACAGCAGTCTATTAAGTGTGTGGTATCACTGTAAAATATATACCTTCATTTTAAAAAACACAATTAGGATAGTAATGTCAAAGATCACTGATCACAGATCACTATAACATAATAATGAAAACAGCCTGAAATACTGCAAGAATTACCAAAATGTCATGTGCAGACACAAAGTAAGAAAATGCTGGTTGGAAAATGGCACAGATAGACTTGCTCAGTGCAGTGTTGCCACAACTTTTAATTTGTTTAAAAAAAGAAAACTGAACCACAATAAAACAAGGTGTGTCTGTTTGAGAAATTGCTTAATTTCTCAGTAGAAGCAATTGGAAGCCAGAAGTCAGTGGGATAACAGCTTTAAATTGCAAAATAATAACTATAACAATAAGATTCTGTCATATGACAAAACTAAAGCAATGTAATAAAATTTTGATCTTTTATTCAAGGGAAAACAAGGCATGAATTGGAGAAATACATTGCCTCACAGGCAGTGGAGTGCTCTGCCCAGTAATTTTGGATAACAGCAAATTTTACAGTATTAGAAAAGGCAGTGTGTCAATGGGCATGACTGACTAGGAAGTCAGGGATTTCTTTACAAGGCTAGTAGGTCCTGTTTTCCAGGAGAAGGCAATGGCACCCCACTCCAGTACTCTTGCCTGGAAAATCCCATGGACAGAGGAGCCTGGTAGGCTGCAGTCCATGGGGTCACTAAGAGTCGGACACGACTGAGCGACTTCACTTTGACTTTTCACTTTCATGCGCTGGAGAAGGAAATGGCAACCCACTCCACTGTTCTTGCCTGGAGAATCCCAGGGACGGGGGAGCCTGGTGGGCTGCCATCTATGGGGTTGCACAGAGTTGGACACGACTGAAGCGACTTAGCAGCAGCAGCAGCAGGTCCTGTTTCCCAGGGTGAGGTAACCTAGGGCTTCCTTGGTGGCTCAGTGATAACAAATCTGTCTACCAATACAGATGTGGGTTCGATCCCTGGGTTGGGAAGATACCCTGGAGAGGAAAATGGCAACCCAATTCAGTATTCTTGCCTGAGAAATCCCATGAACAGAAGAGCCTGGCAGGCTAAACAGTCCATGGGGACACAAAGAGCTGGACACAACTTAGCGGCTAAACAACAAAGGTAACCTAGCTAAAGCTGAGTTAGAGGACCATGATTAGTATCATGTTGGCTTTCCTTGATAGGTGTTTCCAGTGAGTGTGGGCTGACTTGGGTCTAGATTTGTGAAGCGGGTCAGGCCACTGGGAAGGCCTCCATTTTGTGGGTCCTGTATAGTAAATTATCTTTATCAATGCCAACCTTTACATGTAAACCCAGCAAAATACATCTTCCAAGAATGAGGATGGAGTATGTCAGACAAAGCTGGAAGACTTCATCAGCAACACTCACTAAAGGAAATGTTGGAGGCTGTTCTTTAGGGAAAGGTGTAACTTCCAAATTAATGAAGAGAAAAAAACAGAACAAGCATACAAACAAAAAATTAATCCCAGAAATGACAAGAATATTGAAAAACAGCATCAAGGAATAGGTCTGGGGCTATACCCCACAGGCCCAGCCTCCAGACCAAAGAAAGAGCCCAAAGACAATGACAGAGACATCAAGAGTTTATTGGACCTGGGATCTTCATGTCCAAAAAAAGGTCTTGGAGCAACACCCTACCATGAATGGCAGGCAGGACATGACCACAATCTTTGGAGGAGACTACCATTTATAAGGGGAATGTTAGTTGCTCAGTTGTGTCCAACTCTTTGCAACCCCATAGACTATAGCCAGCCAGGCTCCTCTGTCCATGGAATTTTCCAGGCAAAAATACTGGAGTGGGTTACCATTTCCTTCTCCAGGTATCTTCCTGACCCAGGGATCAAACCTGGGTCTCCCGCATTGCAAGCAGATTCTTTACTGTCTGAGCCACCAGGGAAACCCCTTTTTATAAGGGGAATGGATGTCAAGTTGGCTCATCAATTACTAGGACAATTAGGCCCTAGGGCTGGGTACAAGCATGTAGGCAGTTACCTATTAAGTCCTACAATAAAAGGGTTGGATAATTGTGTGAGTGAAGTGGGGACTGGTCAAGCAGGGGATCTGCAGAGAGTAAGAGAATAGCCATCTTGAAGGACTTGACCACACAACAGGTGAGATAATTAGAAAGAACTTGTTAGATGACTAAAACTACAAATGAACAACAAAAAAGTGATTCCTATAAAAATTGGGGGAAGGGTCTTCATTAGGGGTCCTAGAGTGCTACCGAGGTTTTGTTTCTTAACCTAGGTGTGGTTACCTGAATTTTCACATTGTAGTAATTCTTCAACCTCTATGTTTGGCTTGGTGTATTCTTTTGCAGCCAAAATGTGTTTAAAACTTGACAACTCTGTCTCAGCCTCATTGCATGAAACATAAAAATGATTAAATGGCCCCTCAAACTCCTGAAAGATCTCACAAGTTACATTTGAGGATCAGAAAAAGTTTAGAAAAACTCTCAACCATACCCCATGAAAGATCTGATTATCTATAAACTATGCCCTTGCTTTGATATTAAATTTCTATCTATATTCCCTTTTCCTTCTGTGAAGCTTTGTCTCAACAAGGTATTTCATTCATTAGAAAACCTATCATTTCATTCACACAAATTCCTTCTAAAAGTGAGAGTACTGTGCTGCCTAGGACTATTTATGGAGGAGTTTTGATCAGATCTTTTTTTTAAAAAAAAATAGACTTTTTCATTTTTTAAAGATTTGATAGAAACTATTTCAATAGTTTGCTAAAAGGATAGATCTTAAATGTTCTCACTACAAAAAAATTAAAATTGCAAATAGCAAAATAAAGAAATAATAGGCTTACAGAAATTTTGAAATAAGCTAAAGAAATGTTTCAAACTTTATAAAACAACCACATTCCAAGCTAACATACCTGAAGCTTCCCTGTACAAGTCCCAATAATTACAACATCCCAACATCAGTCTTTAATCTAGCTCTGGCTTCTGGTCTCCATCACTCATGATCTGGATAAACAAACCATACCTTCAGGCTGAGCCAAAGTGAAAACTCAAAAAGTAAGAAACACTTGACATTAAGACTCACCAGACTACTCTGATTTTTCTCTGAGAATAATTTTCTGTTTTGGGGGCATTTTGAGTTTTGCCCATTCATTGGCCATTTCTCTTTTTTAAAGTATTATTAAAGCAGTGAAAGGGGCCTAATAGGATTCCTGCCATGATTTCAGTGTCGTAATTAGAAATTGCATTTATTTTAACCCTCAGGCTTATTTTTCCTTTCCATACTAATTTTTATTTTCTATCTTATGTTTTCCTCCTTCCTTCTCTAAGTTTCTTTACTTTAGTTTTAAGACTTCAGACTTTCTGGAATATGAAAACTGGACTCTAATAGTCTGGAGGCATTTCAACAATTCTTTTTATGAGGTAACTGAAAGGCAAAGCTAACAGCAATGAAAGAGCCAGAACCTTTTCTGTTCTTGTCTAGATGACACATCGGTTTGTTGTGACTTTACTTCTGGTCCAGAAATGCTGCAGAAATATTGCTTATGAGGAAAGGCTAAGAATCCAAATTGTAAACTCAATGAATCAAACATATGCCTGCATTGCATATTAAAACATATAGGCAAATATTACATCTTAAGACTTCCTGATATGCGGACAGGACAGTCATAAGTTCAGATTAAACTGGAGTTTGGGATGCTACCCAGGGAAAGACTTAGCTGAGATACTTAATTAAAACCATATGTCAAGGCAAGAGGAACAAAATACAGAGAAGATGGATGAATGGTCCCATAGGCAGCTAGGAAGGAAAAGCAGAATCCCCTGCATCTGAGCTTTAGAGCTGGGTCTAAAAAGTGAACTTGTGGATTCCTAAGCTTATAGAACACTTCCTCCTGGGTTCGGGGAGAAGCACCCTCATCACTGGGCAGGGCGGCTCCCCTTGGATCCTGCATCTCAGCTGATGGGTGGGTGAGAGGACAGATGGGAAAGATTGAGGGCAGAAGGAGAAGGGGGGAACAGAGGATGAGATGGTTGGATGGCATCACTGACTCAATGGACATTTGTTGCTGCTGTTCAGTCTCTCAGTCGTGTCTGACTCTTTGCAACCTCATGGACTGCAGCACACCTGGTTTCCCTGCCCTTCACCATCTCCCGGAGCTTGCTCAAACTCATGTCCATGGAGTCAGTGATGCCACCCAACCATCTTGTCCTATGTCATCCCCTTCTCTTCCTGCCTTCAGTCTTTCCCAGCATCATGGTCTTTTCTAATGAGTTGGCTCTTTGCATCAGGTGGCCAAAGTAGTGGAGCTTCAGCTTCAACATCAGTCCTTCAGTGAATATTCAGGGTTGATTTCCTTTAGGATGGACTGGTTGGATCTCCTTGCTGTCCAAGGGACTCTCAAGAGTCTTCTCCAACACCACAGTTCAAAAGCATCAATTCTTTGGCTCTCAGCCTTCTGTATAGTCCAACTCTCACATCCATACATGACAGTGGACATGAGTTTGAGCAAACCCAGGGAAATAGTGAAGGACAGGGAAGCCTGGTGTGCTTCAGTCCATGGGGTCGCAAAGAGTCAGACCTGACTGCGTGACTAAACAGCAACAATGAAGATGGCAGATGAGGGGGAGAGGGAACCTCTGTCCTTATACCAAAAAAATAAAACCACTTCTCTGTCCTTAACCTTCTCTGCTTTCCTGTCCTCAGCCTTTACTGTTTATTGTTCTCTGGGTAAATGGAGGATGAGGATAAACAGTCTTTTAAAAGAAGCTCTTTTCTCTTAGTCCCCAAACACCCTTCAGGCAAAATTTTCTGCTACAATGATCCTTTATTTGGGTTTTTGAAATTCAAGACACAGCATGACTTGCATCTTCTAAAAAAAACAAGGGGGGTGGGGAGGTAAGAGGGAGCACACTTTCAGTAAAGGGCACAGGAGAGTAAATGTTCTAGGTTTGATGGCCATATGGTCTCTGTCTTAACCACTCAACACTGACGTCTTAGCCCAAAAGCCGTCAGAGATAATACTCAAACAAATGAGTGTAACTGTGTTCCCATAAAACTTCATTTATGGATGTTGAAATCTTTTATTTCTTTTTCCACTTACCTTTAAAAATGTAAAAACCGTTCCTAGCTTGGGGTCATACCAAAACAGGCAGCAGGCCAGATTTGGCAATGAGCTATACATACTTTTCTAACCCTTGATTTAAAAGGTAAGATCTTTTTGCTTTAAAATTGAAATTATTTTTAAGAAAGCATAACGTTATTAATGGCCAAGAAAATGCACATCAAAAACACAATGAGATTACATTTTCTAATCATATAAAAATAATTAAGAATTAATGAAGGTAGATTGACCCACCTGGAGCTTTCCAGGTGGCACTAGTGGTAAAGAACCCGCCCGCCAATTCAGGAGATGTGAGAGACAGAGACCTGGGTTCAATCCCTGGGTCCAGAAGATTCCTTGAAGGAGGGCATGGCAACCCACTCCAGTATTCTTGCCTGGAGAATCCCATGGACAGAGGAGCCTGGTGGGCTACAGTCCATGGGGTCTCAAAGAGTCGGACACAACTGAAGTGACTTTGCATAGCACAGCATAGATTGACCCATATTACCTGTACTTCGGGGTTTAACTCTGTGTGTAGGTGTTAAAATCATTGGGGCAATCTGTGTGTATCTGATACTTACTTACTTGTAATGTTTGATGTGATTGACAATTTAATGGATTAGTTAGGAAGACTCCAATTAAAATGTGTAATTGATTACAGATGACTTCTGATTTTAAGTTAAAAGTTGAAAGAGAGTTTAACTATACTCAAATGATAGCAAAATGCTTGGAAGAACTTGGGTCTCTATATTTATAAGTTTAATAGTTTATATTAAAATTTACAAGTTTAATTTATGTTGTTCAAGTATGTAAAAAGGACTTATCTATTTAAGTAGTAAACTTGCCTGGTCAGACATTTGAAGTAAAATTCATTTATACATTTATATATATATGTATATATATATATTTATATATATTCATTTATACATTTATATATGCAATGTAAAACTGTTTAAACACATGGAATAAACTAGAGACTATTTAACAATGTTTATCCTGAAGATCCCTTAGAGAAGGAATTGGCAACCCACTCCAGTATTCTTGCCTGGAGAATCCTATGGACAGAGAAACCTTAAAGACTACAGTCATAGGGTCACCAAGAGTCAGACATGACTGGGTGTACACATGCACACATCCTATGCAACTTATTAAAAATTAATGAAAGAACAAAGGTAAATTCCCTGGCTATCCAGTGGTTAGGACTCAGGCCTTTCACTTCCAAGGGCACGGGTTCAATCCCTGATGGGGAACTAGGATATGGCAAGCTGAGGGACCAAAAAAAAAGAAAGAGTAAGAAAGATCCCTTTGAATTGATATGAAGTGATCTCCAAGACACATAGTTAAAGTGAAAAAAGTAAAGCAAAATATATATATATATTTAAAAAAAAAACAAGAGAAGGTAAATTTATTATTTTAGATATAGATTTGCAAATGGAATAATAAGATTTGTACTAGTAAGTTAGGCTTAAATTTAATGAAAAGGATGTTTTTATTATGTGACATTGCTAAGTTGATGTTCTTGAAAAATGTAAGCAACTGAGCTGAGACTAATCCTTTCTGTGCAAAAGCCTCTTGAACTTCAAAACTCATGATGATAAGAGGGACCCATAAGGAGCACAATGACAGGAAGAGGACACCAGGTACAGATAGCAAGACTGGCCAGTCCACGTTGGCAATTGAGGGTGCCAATGATATTGTACCAACTGGGTCTGTGCCCCTGATGCTAATTGGTACTGTGTTTCTGTAAGATATGCTCTTGACCCAAAGCAACAGCCAAGCCAAGCCACCAGTAGCCAATCAAAAGTCACAGGTCAGGAAGGTGTCAGTGTTGCTCTTGAGCGCTTTGAGGAAGGAGACCCACAGATGTTTTAGATCTTCAGCATGATGCCACCAAGCAGCTGGAGCAGAGTATTCCCAGTAACTTGAGAAACACTCTCTGCATAGAAATGTAGAACAGGGAAGTGGTGTCCGTCAAAACCTGCCATCAGTCTAATCCCAAAGCTTTCCTGAGAATGTTTTAAGAACAGAGATCAGCAAACTATAGTCTAGGGCAAAATCTGGCCTGCCACCTGTTTTTGTACAGCCCTCAAAAAAAAAAAAAAGTTTTTATATCTTTAAAAGTTAAAATCAAAGCAAAAATAATATTTTGTGACACATAAACATTATATGCAATTCGGATTTCCGCATCCATCATAAAGTTTAATTGAAACACAGCCATGCTCGTTTTTTGGCTTTGGGTGTTGGTTTCACAATGGTAGAGCTGAGTAGCTGTGACAGAGGCCATATGGCCTGCAAAACCTAAAATGTTTACTACTTGATCCTTCATAGACTTTGCCAGACCCTGCTCTAAGTGGGACAGCTTTATCATCTCCAGAGAGTTGATGTGCTGCATGGACAATTCATGGCTACCATGTATTGCTTATCCCAGGTGACCTGAGATGATTTACTGGCCAGAGGTTTGAGGTGGGGAACTAACCCCTGAGGCTGCAAATAGGCAGGTGGTTCTGCCTGACACCAGGCTACTCCTCATTCATGTTATTAATATTTAAGCAGGATTGGCCTCTCCCGGGATTAAGTTACTCTCTTGTGAGAGTTAGCAGCAGATTAAAGCTAATCTCTTTCCCTTTGCCCTCAAGAAATTTTAGTATCCCACTTAACTCAAAAAAACATTTTAATCTTTACTCTTTGGATTTCGACTACCTCTTATTCAAGTCATCTTCAAAGAGGATAAAGAAAATTCTTGTTCTTCAATTAGTATTAATATTAGAGTAGCCCATCTTCCCAAATAAGAACCTCTAAGTTATATGCCAGTCAAGCCTTACAAGTCCAGATGCAAATATGAATTTACTGTTAAGTTAATAAAGTGTGAACTTTAGCACCCTCACAAGATAGCCTATTTCTTTTTTTTATTTTTAAATTTTTATACAATTTTTAAGGTTACTTTCCATTTACAGTTAAAACAAAATATTGACTTTATTTCCTATGTTGTACAATACATCCTAGACCTGTTTTACACCCAATATAGTTTGTACCTCCCACTACCCATATAATGTCTCCCTGTGACTGGTAATCACTAGTTTGTTCTCTATATCTGAGTCTGCATCTTTTTTGTTATATTCATTTGTCATATTTTTTAGGTTCCACATATAAGTGACATCATACAGTTTTTGTCTTTCTCTGACTGATTTCACCTAGCATAATGCCCTCCAAGTCCGTCCTTGTTGCTGCAAATGGCAAAACTTCATTCTTCTTTATGGCTGAGTAGTATTCCATTGCACATATATATCACATCTTCTTTATCCTTTCGTCTATCAGTGGACACTTAGGTTGCATCCACATATTGCTAATTGTTGTTATTTATACTGCTCTGAACACTGGGATATGTGCATCTTTTTGAAGTGATGGGATTGTCTTTTTCACATATATACCCAGGAGTGGGAATTGCTGGGTCATATGGTAGTTCTATTTTTAGTTTTCTGAGAAACCTCTATGCTGTTTTCCATAGTGAAGGACAGCCTATTTCTGATGCATTCCATGCTCATCTACATTGGAAAAGTAAGATTTTTAACTGTAATCTTTTGAGACCAATGCTTCAATCCACTTAAACATTCCTTCTGTCACTCCTACCTCCTTGTCTTTGGAAGGGCCATGGTACTTGAAGGATCCATCTGAAGGGAGGTAGAATTTGGGTTATATTTAGCTCAGTATAAGTGGGATTATATTTATATGACTTGAGTTACCTGATCTACACTTGTTAGCTGTCTTTTTCTATCCATTCTGCCAACATAGTGACTCTGTGACAGGGGAAGTAAAGCAATACAAACTCGTCCTATAATGCCCAGGACTGGAAGTAGGATTCAAGGGGTGTAAGATGTATGATGCCAGACTCTGCTCTGTAGAATAGTCTTTGTGTCATCAGACATGCATAATTGTAAGCATAAGATTTGCTTTTTTTCACCATCTAATCAATACAGACATCCTCTGCTGTCAGAAATGTGCTTGACAGAAAAGCACATGCAATTGTAAAAGCACTATATATATTTTTATGGAAATCATGGAAAGTAAAATTCCTGTGTTTTCAGAATTTGTGTTCTTTTATTTATTTTTAATTGAAGGATAATTGCTTTACAATGTTGTTTTGATTTCTGCCATATATCAACATGAATTAGCCATAGGTGTACATGTGTCTCCTCCCTCTTGTACTCCGTCCCACCCCCACCCTTTCCTACCCTTCTAGGTTGTTACAGAGCCCCAGTTTGTGTTCCCCGAGTCAGCAAGTTTCCAAAGGAAACAGCAAGTTTCCTTCGGCTATCTACTTTACATATGGTAGTGAATATGCTTCCATGTTACTTTCTCCATTCATTTCACCCTCTCCTTCCTTCCCCCTGACCCTTGTTTGTTCTCTTTATCTGCATCTTCATTGCTTCCCTGCAAATAGGTTCATCAGTACCATCTTTCTAGATTCTATATAGATGTGTCAATATATGATCAGAATTAGTGTTTTTAAAGCATGAATCTGTAGCACTTCTGCCAGCAGTGAGTACATTCATGTGATAGGTCACGTGTCTTATGCCTTCCACTGTATCATAGCAAATCCTAGTGCATATATAGCATATCTTGGCCTGATTAAGGCTCATGGTTCCAGACAACATGCTTTGCAAAACTACCACTAACTCAGTTAAGTAGCCTGAAGAAACCATTGTTTTTGTAGCAAAACTATATATTCTTCAGTAAGTTAATAGTTGCCAGGTAAAAGTGATTTGCCTTGGAAACAGAGATCATTCTGTCATTTTTGAGATTGTATCCAAGTACTGCATTTCAGACTGTTTTTTTGACTATGATGGCTACTCCATTTCTCCTAAGGAATTCTTGCCCACAGTAGTAGATATAATGGTCATCTGAGTTAAATTCACCCATCCCAGTCCATTTTTAGTTCGCTGATTCCTAGAATGTCAATGTTCACTCTTGCCATCTCCTGTTTGACCACTTCCAATTTTCCTTGATTCTTGGACCTAACATTCCAGGTTCCTATGCAATACTGCTCTTTACAGCATTGGTCTTTACTTCCATCATCAGTCACATCCACAACTGGGTGTTAATTTTGAGTTGGTTCCGTCTCTTCATTCTTTCTGAAGTTATCTCTCCACTGATCTCCAGTAGCATATCAGACACCTAATGACCTGGGGAGCTCATCTTTCAGTGTCCTATCTTTTTGCCTTTTCTTACTGTTCATGGGGTTCTCAAGGCAAGAATACTGAAGTATTTTGCCATTCCCTTCTCCAGCGGACCACGTTTTGTCAGAACTCTCCACCATGACCCATCCATCTTGGGTGGCCCTACACAGCATGGCTCATAGTTTTGTTGAGTTAGACAAGGCTGTGGTCCATGTAATCAGATTGGTTAGTTTCCCGTGATTGTGGTTTTCAGTCTGTCTGCCCTCTGATGGAGAAGGGTTTGAGGCTTATGGAAGCTTCCTGATGGGAGAGACTGACTGAGGGGGAAATTGGGTCCTGTTCTGATGGGCAGGGCCATGTTCAATAAATTCTTAATCCAATTTTCTGTTGATGGGTGGGGCTGTGATCCCTCCCTGTTATTTACCTGGGGCCAAACTATGGTGGAGGTAATGAAGATAATGCTGACCTCCTTCAAAGGGTCCCATGCATGCGCTGCTACACTCAGTGTCCCCAGCCCAGCAGCAGGCCACCACCGACCCACGCCTCTGCTAGAGACTTCTGGACACTTACGGGCAAGTCTGGGTCAGTCTCTTGTGGGGTCACTGCTCCTTTCTCCTGGGTCCTGGTGTACACAAGGTTCTGTTTGTGCCTGCCAAGGGTTTGTTTCCCAGTCCTGTGTAAGTTCTGGCGGCTCTGTGGTGGGGTTAGTGGCAACCTCCTCCAAGAGGGCTTATGCCATACCCAGGTTTGCTGCACCCAGAGCCCCTGCCCCTGTGGCAGTCCAGTGCTGACCCATACCTCCACAGGAGACACCCAAACATAGTTCTGTCTCAGTCTATGTGGGGTCTCTGGGTCCTGGTGCGCACAAGGTTTGTTTGAGCCCTCTGAGCATTGTTCAAGCTGGATTTAGAAAAGGCAGAGGAACCAGAGATCAAATTGCCAACATCCACTGGTTCATCGAAAAAGCAAGAGAGTTCCAGAAAAACATCTACTTCTGCTTTATTGACTATTCCAAAGCCTTTGACTGTGCGGACCACAACAAACTCTGGAAAATTCTTAAAGAGATGGGAATAGCAGACCACCTGACCTGCCTCTTGAGAAACCTGTATGCAGGTCAGGAAGCAACAGCTAGAACTGGACGTGGAACAACAGACTGGTTCCAAATAGGGAAAGGAGTACGTCGAGGCTATATATTGTCACCCTGCTTATTTAACTTATATGCAGAGGACATCATGAGAAACACTGGGCTGGAAGAAGCACAAGCTGGAATCAAGATTGCTGGGAGAAATATCAATAACCTCAGATATGCAGATGACACCACCCTTATGGCAGAAAGTGAAGAACTAAAGAGTCTCTTGATGAAAGTAAAAGAAGAGAGTGAAAAAGTTGACTTAAAACTCAACATTCAGAAAACTAAGATCATGGCATCTGGTCCCATCACTTCATGGCAAATAGATGGGGAAACAGTGACAGACTTTATTTTGGGGGGCTCCAAAATCACTGCAGATGGTGACTGCAGTCATGAAATTAAAAGACACTTACTCCTTGGAAGAAAAGTTGTGACCAACCTAGACAGCATATTAAAAAACAGAGACATTACTTTGCCAACAAAGGTCGGTCTAGTCAAACTATGGTTTTTCCAGTAGTCATGTATGGATGTGAGAGTTGGACTATAAAGAAAGCTGAGCACCAAAGAATTGATGCTTTTGAACTGTGGTGTTGGAGAAGACTCTTGAGAGTCCCTTGGACTGCAAGGAGATCCAACCAGTCCATCCTAAAGGAGATCAGTCCTGAATATTCATTGGAAGGACTGATGCTGAAGCTGAAACTCCAATACTTTGGCCACCTGATGTGAAGAACTGACTCATTTGAAAAGACCCTGATGCTGGGAAATATTGAGGGCATGAGGAGAAGGGGATGACAGAGGATGAGATGGCTGGATGGCATCACCAACTCAATGGACATGAGTTTGAGTAAACTCTGGGAGTTGGTGATGGACTGGGAGGCCTGGCGTGCTGCAGTCCATGGGGTCACAAAGAGTCGGACACGACTGAGGGACTGAACTGAACTGAACTGAAGACTGATTTGACTGTAGCTCAATACAAAGGAAGAGTGATTTTAAGACATTCTTGGATTGCCTTTGTGAACCATGTTAATTTTGCATTTTTTAAGAGAATACCTCAAACTGTGTAAGCATCCACAAGACCTGCACCTGCCCTGGCCAGGTCCACTCATCTGATTCCCAATATGAGAGAGGAGTTGCACTGGTTGGTCTACTCTGTTGTCTAAATAATAAATAATACACATGTGTGAGATAGATAGTGTAGGGGAAAGACTCTATTATTATTACTATGACTCTTACTATCTACAAATTGGCTCCTCTTTCAGTCTCTTCACATGCCAGCTGATGAGTTACTTCCATTCTTAAATTTCAAATTGCCCGTGAAGACGTCTAACTCACCTTTTCTTCCTAGGCTACAGTATAGGTTATTGAGGAGCCCATGGAGTAACCACCCTTTTGCTCCAAACAGTGGCCATTCCTTTGTAAAGAACAACTTTGAGCCTCACCAGTATTCCTGGGCATCTCCTTTAATCATCTCTCCAGTCAGTGCATGCATATGAAAGAGGCTTGATGGGCAGCATTGAGTATCCTACTGAGGCTGGAGAACCTGCAGCAGAGCCAATCCACACACTCCCTGCCCTTCTCCAGCAGCCCTGGCTCTCTGGGTGTAGGGAGAGAGAAGGTAAACTGCAGCATCGGTCCAGGGCTGGGGTTTGCTGGTGAGGGTGCAGCGGCATGAGGTCACATAGTGAAGTGATTGTAAGTGCTGTCCACCACAATGTACAGTTTGGTAAAGAAAGAGTGAAGGCTACAAGGGAACTGGAAATCATAAGAAAGCAATGGAATCTAGGGATTTGATACCTAAATGAGATTAAAACTCAGAAAGGTGAAAGCATGGCTCAGAATCTGTTGTGGTCCATGAGTGGTTAAGATTTTGGAAGTGTCGTAAGATGTCCTCAAAGTGTGTGTCTGGAGTGGAGTGGAGATCTGGGCCATTGTAGTCAAGATGGTATAGTCAAGATGATGAATTGACACCATTCAGGTGTCAATTATGGATGTTTCTAGAATGTTGTCTTGCTTCTAGAATGTTGTCTGCAGGTGGGGTGCTGACTGCACACCATGAGGAAGTGCCCCATCCCAGTGCATGAGAGAGAGTGACCACAAGGTCAGCAGAGGGCAGCACCAAGTCAGGACAGATGGCAGAGCATCCCCGCAGCATTATCTTTGGAGGAAGACACTCCTCTCCTAGGGGAAAACTAAAGAGTAAAGGCATTGAAACCATAAGGGGGACCTGGGAAAATACCAAGCAGGAGAAGAAATGGAAGATTGGCTATTATCTCCTATGAGATTTGAGCTATTTATCCAGACATGAAGATTTACTTTTGCCCTAGAAGGCTTTTCAGAAGCCATTTGGGTGTCTGGCAAAGAAATGAAAATCATGAATCAGTTGCAACCATTTACGAATGAAATTCTCTCTGAAAGTTTAATTTGGTCTTGGCAACAGCAAAGGAAGGGTCCACTTGTCATGGTGACTCTTGCTGTCCGAGTGTTTGCAGGAGGCCTTCTTCACAGTGGCACACAAGGAGCCTGGTACTCTTGAAAAGTCTGGCAAAGTAGAGATGGCATCTGAGAGACAGAGTTCATCTGCCTGAGAGTCCAGGTGCCTGAGAAAAATCTGCTTCACAAGTCAACCATGTTTTCAGTAGATTCCCATAGTTGATTGATACGTACAAATGATTTGTTCATTCTGTTTCCCCTGGAGGGGCAAAACAAATCTAATAGCAACTTGGCAAATAATCACCATTGAATTTGCTGTCCTAAAGGTGTTTTTCAAAGCAGTTTATCCTTTAGGAGCAAAAAAAAGAAGTGCTTTTGTACTTTTTGGGCTTCCCTCGTGGCTCAGACAGTAAAGGATCTGCCTGCAATGCAGGAGACCCAGGTTTGATCCCTGGGCAGGGAAGATCCTCTGGAGAAGGGCATGGCAACCCACTCCAGTATTCTTGCCTGGGAAATTCCACGGACAGAGGGGCCTGGCAGGCTGGACTGAGTGACTAATGCTTTGGCTCCGTGTCCATTAGCTCCTCTGCTGCTGTTTCTATGGCGTTTCATGGTAGCCCTGTACCTTGTGTAGTGCAAGGGGCTTCCTTTGATCTATCATGTCAGCAGTCAGGGAAGCCCCTTAGCCCAACAGAGGTCTGCCTCAAAGGACAGACTTCAAAGTGATTGTCATTCTCAGAAATAAGCACACTACCGGCTCTGTATGGGTTTTTTTAATCACATGCTGCCGACAGAAACTTCATCATTGGTTTTGTTTTTCTATGTCCCATTATCCTTCCAGCCTTCCCCCTTTGAAGTGTTTACACACCATCTCTACATCTGGGTTTTAAGGGTGATTCTGCAGTAGTTTACAGCATACCTAAATAGCAGAGCAAGATACTCTGGGGGGAAAAAAGAAAGAAAGACACACCATGATCCCGGATCTAATTGTCTCCCACCTGCTCTCTATTACCCAGCATATTTGTTTTGGGGTCGTGCTGATTTAAATTTGTCTCTAGCTTTAATTCAAATAACGTGACCGATCTGACCAAATGTCACATACTAAATGATTTAGAGACCACACTGTGATTCTCAATTCATTTCTCAGTAGTAATCATTTTTTGACACTGAGTCAAAATACTTCTTATAAGATTCCTTTGGAGGACAGCAGCATTACCCTTTGTGGTTTGCAATGATTGTTCTCATCATTGTTTATTTAGGGTGAGCTTGTTGCCACTTTGTGGATCATTTTACACCTGATGAAACTCACAAAATTATATTGGCAGTTTTAATTACTAATTAAAATACACTGACTTCATTTGTTTTGTTGTCATTCAGTCACTGTCGTGTCCAGCTCTTTGTAACCCCATGGACTGTAGCACGCCAGGCTTCCCTGTCCTTCACGGTCTCCCGGAGTTTGCTCAAACTCTATGTCCATTGAGTCAGTGATGGCATCCAACCATTTCATTCTCGGTCACTCCCTTCTCCTCCTGCCCTCAATATTTCCCAGCATCACGGTCTTTTCCAATGAGTCCACTTTTCGCATCAGGTAGCCAAAGTTTCAGACACTGACTTCAGACTTAGTGTATAAAATGAGCTCAATTCAGCCTTTTTAACTGAAAAATTCACTTAATGCAGGGATAATAGTTGGAAACAGACACAGATCCCTTCTAATGGATACTGATTGGTATAACCATTTTACTGATGTGATGGTTACAAGAACATTCTGTGTATTTGATACAGCTCTATGTGCTATTGTCAGAACTCACTCAGGTAAGAGAAGGATACAGTTTTGCAAAAGGGTGAATCCTTGCACAAGCAGGAAGTCTGAATTAAATAAACTAATACCATAGGTACCGTCCTATATCTCCAAAATATTACCTTTAGTAGCCACTGCTCAGCTTGTATCCCAGCCAAAGCACAGGCTGCCAAAAAAACAAAGAGGAAAGAAATAGGCAGAGAATAGAGAGAGAAATGTGGGTTTTACACTGTAGTGAGCTTTACTCCTAGAAGCAAGAGCAATCGCATGGTTCTGTTTCTCATACACATATTTTGTCCTGCCAACAAGAGGATAACCTCCTCTGGGGCAGTTATATCATTGCTTCAATTTTAAGTACTGGAAATAAAGCTGTGAACAACTTATGCAAAGTCCCAGGACCCCGAACTTATACTCAGTAGAAGTAACCTGAACCAATAAGAAGCTCTCCCATACTAAGAGATTACCAGTGCACTCCCCAACCCTCAAAAATGGAAGAGTCTTCCAGCCCAGGATGACTGCTCCAGGAAGGATAACTGAGTCCAGGGAAGGGAAGTGAATAAATCATTTAAATTGTGCCTCAGAGAATGCAGTGGGGATCAGTTAAAGTTAGCACTGGGTGCAGCCTTGAAAGACACAGGCTAAACATGCAGAATTTCCACCAGAGAGAGAAAGCACGTTAACACGACGAAATGCAGTGGCCTTCCTGTGGGAGAGGAATGAGATTTTAAGGCTGTGAGTGTCAGGTCATATGGTATCATCCCTGGTGGCTCAGTGGGGTAAAGAATCTGCCTGCCAATGCAAGAGATGCAGGTTCGATCCCTAGTTCAGGAAGATCCCCTGGAGAAGGGGATGGCTACCCACTCCAGTGATCTTGACTGGAGAATCCCACTGGCATGCTACAGTCCTTGGGGGTCACAAAGAGTCGGACACAAGTGAGCATACATACGCACGTGCTCAGTCCTGGACTCCCCAGCACACCTTGTGTAACTGTAGTCTGGGAAAGGAACTGGATATGAGATGACTTCTCCCTTCTCAAAACTACATGGGCTATTCCAATAGCTGGCTTCCCAGCTGAATCCTCTTAGAGAAGCATGACCTCCTTGAAAGAATTTCAGAGCAATATATTTTCATTTTCTATTCAAAAATTTTAGAAAAAAAAATTAATCACAATAGCTAACCATCCTCGAGTTGTTAACTATTAGTCAAACACACAATGTTCTTTACCTATATCATCTCGTTTAATGCAAAGGCCTTAGGCAGCAAACATTACTAATAATTTCCAGGTTCTGAAGCTAGGAAGCAGTAATCAAAATGTAACCTGGAAACTGACCCCAGGCCTGTGTTCTCAAACATGCTTCCTTCTCCAAGGGACAGTTGCTTTGTGTTTTAGTGAACACTGAAGCATTTATTTCTCCTGTTTTAATTAAATAAGGAAACTGTGATTTCACAACTTGCTTAGAATTGCCTTTTTTTTTTCTTGTCATCATTCTAGTTTTTGATTCAGTTCAGTTCTACAGACATTCACTGAGCAACTACTCTGTGCAACTATTCAGTGTTCCTGTGGAAACACAGCCTCTGCCCAGGAAGAGCATGTGAATGGGACAAAATGAATACAGAGGAAACAGAGAGCCATACAATTGCAATATATTGTATCAGCAAATGCAAGAAGGTGTCATGCCAGCTGCACGTAGAACTGCAGAGCAAGGAGTAAGTTGCTGATTGAAAGTACCCACAAAGACTTCCTAACAGTCACCAGGACAGGGAAGTCAGGCATGCTGCAGTCCACGGGGTTGCAAAGAGTCGGACACGACTGAGGGACTGAACTGAATAGTCATCAGGAATTTTCGTGCTCTCCACCATCAACACTTGTTATGGTGCTTGAATCAGACATTCTCTTAGAGCCAGAAAAGGCACACAATCTTGCCCAAGACCTAAACAAAGTATAGGGCTTTGAGTACCTGGGTGAAATATTCAGGGAGAAAGGGACAGAAACGTGGGAAAAGACATGATGCAGCAGCAGCAGAATAGACATAATAAGCTGAAAAGTGTATGTCTATATGTTTTCACTTAGGAGGCTGGAAGGGGCTAGTTAGAGCTCTCCTTTAAGGAACCCCAGTAACTTCTGGCTCCACTAATCATTAAGGGCACTGTTCCTCCCTCTCTGCCAGAGACTGGATCTCAGAACAGTCTTGAAGCTTCTAGGGATCATCCAGAGATCTAATTCATTGTTTTAAACCTGAAGAATTTACCCCAACAAACTCTTATCTGTCCAAGATTTCCATTCCAATAGCCATTACTATACTCTCATCTGGACAATCGCTATTAGCTTCCTAACTGCTCTGCTTTCTTTCAAGGTCTCTCTGCACCAACTCCCATCCCTTCTACACAACACAGATTACCTTCTGTAGAGTAGAGTTCAGATCATCATTATTATGTCATATCTGCATCTTCATCAATGATAAATGTGGCAGGAAGTATGCTGAGCCCTTGACACACAATTAAATCTCATTAATTCTCACACACAAACATCAGCTTTATTTCCACTTTGCAGATGATGAAGCGCTAGTGCCGTGCTAAGTCACTTTAGTCATGTCCGACCCTTTGCGACCCCTCGGACTGCGCCCGCCAGGCTCCTCTGTCCATGGGATTCTCCAGGCAAGAATGCTGGAGTGGGTTGCCATTTC